>NC_090826.1:4425175-4735710 GCF_028021215.1 Eschrichtius robustus | reverse complement strand
GTGCCTCAGATTTGGAGACCGGGCGTCACACTGACCTTGGGTCCAAGCCAGGTTGGTTTCCTGTGGATGGTGACATCTCCTCGGAATAGGCAAAGGCTGGGCAGACAGTGCTGGGTCGTGGGGTGCCCTGAACCCACCCCCACTTCTGACTGAGTCAAAGTCCTGTCCTGACCTCAAGGTCAGTTTTGACTTTTCTAGGGAGAAGAAATCTTTGGGGGAGCCTTGAGCCATTGATTTGTTATTGGCTGTGTGGCCGTTTTGGCGCCACCCACTCCAGGTTCCGAGGGCAAAAATAATAGAAGTAACTGATATCAGGAGACAGACGGGCCTGGAATCAGGTCCTTGGATCGGTCTCTGCCTCATATTGGCCGGGTGACCTTGCAGTTCGTGATTTGCTAAGGGCTCGTAACATCTCTCATCTTGCTTGGTTTGCCCAGCACCCCTGGGAGGGAAGATGGCAGGGAGCCCACCACTCTTGCCAGGGAAGAGGAAACTGAGGTCCCGGGAGACCCATTGCCTCTGTAAGGTCATCCGGCCACAAGAGCCCAGGGCTCTTGCGGGGTGCGGAAGCACAGCTCCTGATGGGTCTTCTGCCTCCAGACCCACTTTCTTTCCACTGCATTCCCAACAAAAGAACATACTGATTTCAATCTACTCGTGGAAGGCTGGGCTTTTATTTACTTCATCAGGATGATGAATAGCCCGTCTATACATATTACCTTTTTAAAAACCAGCTTCTAACATAGTTAATAGGCTTTTGGATAGCCTGGACACTTCCACATGTACGCGCACACTTCTTCTTACCCACGGTGCTTGCTTGCCGGGCTGCCGCTCATATATTCACAATGGCATATTGTCTCTGACTGGGGACACGTGGGCAGGATACCTGGCTGAGGTGAGCCTCAGGTGGCCAACACACCTGCCCAAGGGAGTTGGAGGGGTTGTGATGAGGCCCGTGGTCACAGCGGCTTGGCCCTGAGAAACCCCAGGACACTGGAGTGGATGTAGCAGGGTGGGGAGCCCTTTAAGGACATCTGAGCTGACACCCCATGTTGAAAGAGGAGCCTCCTGGCCTAGGGCAACCCAGCCCATGAATTTAACAAGCTTCACTGGACGCCTCCAAGGGGTGAAGTGCCCTGAGGGAGGGACACGGACATGGAAAATTCAGTCCCCAGCTTAGCGGGTTCACAGTCTAGCAGGGAGAGGATGCCACACCCACCACCATCCTAGACGATTAAGAGGGTCCCATGCTCTCGGTTCAGAAGGAGGTGTTGAAGGGCTAGGGGCCCTAAAGTCTGGGGAGGGCAGTGGTCAGAGCCAGCTCTCCAGTCCCAGGCCTGGGTGTGAATGTGGCCTCTGCCCCTTGGAAACTGCCTAACTTTCTGTGACCCGTTTTATCATGGGTTGTTCTGAGTGCTAAAGAAAGTGTATCTAGAGCCTGGCAGAACGGCTGGCACCTTGTAAGTAAACGGGAACTCTTTTTGTCTGAAAAGTGGGACCCAGGCTCAGGAAGCCAAGGGCCTAGGTTCGAATCCCAGCTCTGCCTCCTGCAGGTGTGGGCTTTAGGCCTCAGTATTCTTGTCTGTGAATCGGAGATAATAACAGTGCCTGCTTCATGGTGGCTGTGAGGATTAAAACCTTTGGCACAGCGCTGGGCAGTTGAAAACAGAGGGGGGAGTTTACGCCTGAGAGCCCAAGCTTTGGACAGCCAGACCGCTGCGGTGCGCTGTACCCTCAGAGTTCTAGAGTGTCAGAATCAGAATGACCCCTAGGAGCCCCCAGCCCAACTCTGTTACTTTACCGATGGGGGAAAATGAGGCTGTCAGAGGGTAAAGACTTGGCCTAGGGTGGCCTCGGACCCTGACAGCCAGGGGAGCGAAGGCAGCTGGTGGGTTGTTCCCTGTCCGGTGCTCCACTGTCGTGCTTTTCCACTGCTCAGCCTCACGTTCACGTCCGGTTGTGAGGCTGGATCATGGCATCAGCGTGGGCCCCTAGTAGGAGCCCCTGGGTGTTGGTCGAAGCGAAGTTGAAGGACATGTCCCATACCGGGTTGGTGGAGAGTACAACGTCCACTAGAACTTTCTGCAGTGATGGAGATGCTCCGTGTCTGCGCCATCCAGTACGCCAGGCACTAGCCACAGGTGGCCACTGCGTGCCTGAAATGCAGTCAGACATGGAGGAACTGAATTTTTAATTGCATTCATTTAAATTTATTTACATGTAAACGGGCTGGCCTCCTGTGGCTGGTGGCTACCTTATGGGATAGTGCAATGAGTAGAGGAATTTAAAAACCAGAATTCCTGGTAGGCCTCTGAGGGGCAGGGTTTCCTAAGGGAAGCTTGGAAGCTTTCTGGGGACTGTAGGCAGCTCTCCCAACAACAGAGCTAACGGAGGGGGACCTTGGCAGGTACATGGCCCAGGGCAGATACCCTGGAGTCCTTTGTAGGTAGATGTGTGAGGTCTGCAGAGTTTCCTTTTGCTTGCCCTGCTTGTAGGTGTAAATCCACTAGGAAGTGTCTTCAGCTCAGGGATTGCTTTGTTCACTGCTGTACCATGAATGCCCAGCAAAGTGCCTGGCATCTGGTAGATGTGCCAATAAAGATTAGTGGAATGGACTTGAATTTTAGTACAAGCACACCTCATTTTATTGTGTCTCACTTTATTGCACTTTGAATATATTGCTGTGTTTTTTTTGTTTTTGTTTTTTTACAAATTGAAGGTTTGTGGCAACTTTGCATTGTCAGGTGATGGTTAGCTTTTTTTTTTTTTTTTGATGGTTAGCATTTTTTGGCGATAAAGTTTTTTTAACTAAAAAAATTTTTTTATTGACGTATAGCTGCTGTACAGTATTACATAAGTTACAGGTGTACAATATAGTGATTCACAATTTTTAAAGGTTATACTCCATTTATAGTTATTAGAAAATATTGGCTATATTCCTCGTGTCATAGGTATAAAATAAAGTGTTTTTAAAATTATTACACATTTAATAGTGTAAACATAACTTTTACATGCACTAGGAAGCCAGAATAGTCATGTGACTTGCTTTATCTTCGAGGTATGCCCGTTTGGAATTTTTTCTCTTTGGGGCTTTGTCTTTGGGTTTACAGGGAAGTCAGTGAAAACATAGAATCTGAGTTACAGAAACCGCACTCGGAGTTAGTATTCTGGCACATTCCATAACGCGATGCACAGTGCTGGCTCCCTTCCTGCGGGGATGCGGGAGCTGTGGGTGAAGATGCAGTCTTTGCAGCCCAGGGAGCCTGTGGTGGGCCAGGCTGTTCTCACCCACCGTCCAGCCTCCCCGTCAGTGGGCCAGGCAGCCTGGCATCGCCCTCACCTTGGCACCACTGTTTCCCAGCTCCCTGGTTCCAGTCAGGCCAGGAGTTGCTTCCCCCTGTGGGTGGCGCTTCTCTGGGTGGGGCCCAGCCTGGGGTGACTATGCCCTGTGCCTCCCGTTCCACTTTCTTTCACTCTCAGAGGTATCCTGAGGAGGAGGGTAAATTATATGGTCACCCCGCCTGCGGGTTACCTACATCTGAATAACTGAGGAAGCTTATTATAAATACTGATTTTCTGCATGCAAATTATGCTTCAGTAGAAAAGTCAACAGCATGCAGATTTTTTAAAAAAAGAAAATTATTTATTTATTTGGTTGCACTGGGTCTTAGTTGTGGAAGGCGGGCTCCTTATTTGTGGCTCACGGGCTCCGTAGTTGTGGCAGGCGGGCTCCTCAGTTGTGGCACGTGAACTCTCAGTTGCGGCATGCATGTGGGATCTAGTTCCCTGACCAGGGATTGAACCCGGGTCCCCCGCTCTGGGAGCGTGGAGTCCCATCCACTGAGCCACCAAGGAAGTCCCCAAAATGCAGATTTTAAAACATTTATGAGATCCTTGGGGAAACGTGAATAGTCCCTTGACAGTTAGGGATACTAAGGCATTTCTGGTGGTTTTTTTGGCCCTGCCATGAGGCCTGTGGGACCCTAGTGATCTCGGAGAGGCAGCAGCAGTGAGTGGTAGTGATCTCGGAGAGGCAGCAGCAGTGAGTGGTAGTGATCTCGGAGAGGCAGCAGCAGTGAGTGGTAGTGATCTTGGAGAGGCAGCAGCAGTGAGTGGTAGTGATCTTGGAGAGGCAGCAGCAGTGAGTGGTAGTAATCTTGGAGAGGCAGCAGCAGTGAGTGGTGGCTTGAAGCGAGATCTTAGTGCCCTCCCAGGAATTGAACCTGGGCAGCCTGGATGAAAACCAGGAATCCTAGCCACTAGTTCACCAGGGACTAGAGTCTAGAAGCAAAGTTCCCCTGGTTCTTACCCGCACTGAAAAATGCATTTCTCAAGGAGGCAAAAAGTGTAAAAACAGGTACAAAGTTTATCATTAGAGACACAGCACAACACGTGGGAGAGCTCACAGAGAAACAGTTTGTTTAGTTAAGACAGAAGCAGGGCAGAGATGCACCCCCGGAGAGCAAGGGTGTGGGCGTCCCCCCTAATGAGGAGGAACAGTGAAGAGGCGGTTGAGTCATTTATATAGGGCAGTTCTTCCGGGTCTTTGTTTACCTTTGGCCAATTACCTGGTTTCTTTTTCCACACCTGACCTGCCCTGGGACCCTCCCCAACCTGTGTGCACAACTTTTTTCCAAGATGGATTCCGGCCCAGAGGCCTATGGGGGGCCTTGGCATCACCTATTCTGGGTGATTTTTGACCCCCAAGGAGCCTTTCTGCACAGGTGCAATGTCTCCCTTGCCCCAAGGATGGGAAATTTAAGACCTCTTGATCTTTTACTCAAGCAAGGTTTAGCCCCTCTCTGTTCCTGCCATGACTGTTATCTTAAAGTGTCCACAGGAGACAAAGTCCAGCTATTTACCCTGTTCCTCTTGTTATTTCTATCTCGAAGTGCAGACAGGAGGCTGGTCATAAATATCTAACCTGGAGCCCACCTATCTCCTGTCTCAGGAAATGCAAACGGGAGGCTAGATGTAAGTGTCCAACCTGAAGCCCACCTTTTTCCTGCCCCAAGAAAAGTAAACAGGAGGCCAGTTGTAAATGCCTAGCCTGGAGCCCATCTGTCTCCTGCCTCACTAGTTCCCTGACCAGGGTTCTAGGTATCGAACCCAGGCCCCCTGCAGTGGACACGAGAAGTCCTAACCACTGGACCGCCAGGGAATTACCACCCCCCCCCTTTTTTTTTTAAAATTTTAATTAATTAATTAATTAATTAATTAATGGCTGTGTTGGGTCTTCGTTTCTGTGCGAGGGCTTTCTCTAGTTGCAGCAAGTGGGGGCCACTCTCCATCGCAGTGTGCGGGCCTCTCACTATCGCGGCCTCTCTTGTTGCGGAGCACAGGCTCCAGATGCGCAGGCTCAGCAGTTGTGGCTCACGGGCCTAGTCGCTCCGCGGCATGTGGGATCTTCCCAGACCAGGGCTCGAACCCGTGTCCCCTGCATTGGCAGGCAGATTCTCAACCACTGCGCCACCAGGGAAACCCTGCACCTATTTTTAATGTACAGTTCACTTTTTTTTTTTGATTTTATTTATTTATTTATTTATTTATTTATTTATTTTTGGCTGTGTTGGGTCTTAGTTTCTGGGCGAGGGCTTTCTCTAGTTGCGGCAAGCGGGGGCCACTCTTCATCGCGGTGTGCGGGCCTCTCACTGTCTTGTTGCGGAGCACAAGCTCCAGACGCGCAGGCTCCGTATTTGTGGCTCACGGGCCTAGTTGCTCCACGGCATGTGGGATCCTCCCAGACCAGGGCTCGAACCCGTGTCCCCTGCATTGGCAGGCAGATTCTCAATCACTGCGCCACCAGGGAAGCCCCTACAGTTCACTTTTGACAAATGTGTACACCTGTGCAATGATCGCAGTTGTGACATAGAACTTTTCCATCACCTCTAAAAGTGCCTTCCTGGGGACTTCCCTGGGGGCACAGTGGTTAAGAATCCACCTGCCAATGCAGGAGACACAGGTTTGATCCCTGGTCCGGGAAGATCCCACATGTCGTGGAGCAATTAAGCCCGTGCGCTACAACTACTGAGCCTGCGCTCTAGAGCCCTAGAGCCACAACTACTGAGCCCGCATGCCACATTACTGCAGCCCGAGCGCCTAGAGCCCGTGCTCCACAACAAGAGAAGCCACTGCAATGAGAAGCCCACGCACGACAATGAAGAGTAGCCCCCGCTCGCCACAACTAGAGAAACCCCACGCAGCAACCAAGACCCAACACAGACAAAAATAAATAAATCAATAAGTGATAAATTAATTAATTACATTTCTCAAAAAAAAAAAAAGTGCCTTCCTGCCCCTTTGCAGTTGGTTTCCTCCCAGCTCTGGCTCCTGGCAAACAGGTCTGCTTCCTGTCACTATAGTTTTGCCTTTTCTAGAATTTCTCATCAATGGAGTCATAGACTGAGCATAGTGCTTGTGAGTTTCACGTGTGTGTGTGTGTGTGTGTGTGTGTGTGTGTGTGTGTCCGTGATTCTTGCTGTTGTTGCCTAGTAGTCTTCATTATCTCTTTATCAGATAGTGAACATTTGAGTTCTTTACAGCTTTGGGCAGTTATGAAAACAGTTCACAATTGCAGATTTCAAAACATTTAGGACGTAGCTGAGGAAACTTGAACGCTTACTTGATATTTAATGATATTAAGAGGAGCTCCTGGGCTTCCCTGGTGGCTAAGTGGTTAAGAATCCGCCTGTCAATGCAGGGTACACAGGTTCGAGCCCTGGTCTGGGAAGATCCCACATGCCATGGAGCAACTAAACCCATGCACCACAACTACTGAGCCTGCGCTCTAGAGCCCGCGAGCCACAACTACTGAGCCCGCGTGCCAAAACTACTGAAGCCCACACGCCACAACTACTGAAGCCCGTGCACCTAGAGCCCGTGCTCTGCAACAAGAGAAGCCACCGCAATGAGAAGCCCGTGCACCGCAACGAAGTGTAGGTCCCGCTCGCCGCAACTAGAGGAAGCTGTGCACAGCAACGAAGAACCAAAGCAGCCAAAAATAAATAAATTTATTTTTAAAAAAATAAATGTTAGTTTAAAAAAAAAAAAAGAGGAGCTCCTTTCTGCTTGCTAGATGGGATGCTGCCCGATTCACGAATTGTTGAATAAAGCCAATTAGAAAAAAGTTATATTAAGGAGTTCGTATTTCAGGTGGGATAATTGTTTTCTGATTCTGTTTTTATTTTTATTTTTTGGCCGCACCACCTAGCTTATGGGATCTTAGTTCCCTGACCAGGGATCGAACCCGGGGCCCCCAGCAGTGAGAGCACTGAGTCCTAACCACTGGACTGCCAGGGAGTTCCTGTGGTTCTGTTTTCAAACGGAGTCTTTATCTTTTCGAGGGAATGCTGAGATATTTACGTTTCATGATCTGAGCGCAGGTTGGAAAAGAATTTCCAGACACAAGGCAGAATGTTAGGAAGACAGAGTTTATTAAAGAGAAGGGTTGCTGCAAGAACAGCTGGCCGACTTCCTGGTAGCCAGGGAAAGTCGACAATGAGCATGGGTTGCTTCTCTGTTTTTATAGCCAGGGAACATGCGAGTCATCTGCTAACTGGACAGAGTATGTATACTTTCAGCGTGCTGAGCGGGAGGAAATCTGGGCAAATGTCTTTCCTTATATGGGATGGGAAAGGGACAGGGCATGCTGCTTGGGAGGGCTCTGGGACATGGCAATGGTCCCATTGTGACAGAGTGATGGGAGTCCTGTAACTCTTTGTTCTGGCAATATTGGCCCTTTGAGTTTATCTAGTTCTTTGTCCCTGTAGCACACTACATTCCCCCCTCTCTTTATTTACAGGGCCAATTCTTTGGCCTTATTGGATACCCTGCTCACGTCTACCTACTTGCCTAGCTCCTTCTCAGGCGTTCAGGAACCCTTTTTGTAAGGAGAAGCGGGTGACAATCTCTCTGGCTACTTCCTGCTGGACAGGGGCGTTGTGGGGCCCTGGGTCCCAATGCCCACTCTCTATCAGGGTATATTTACGGAGGGAGATGAGATCCTGCAGAATGATTAGGCAGCTTGTTCCAGTGTATTCTGTGTGCCAACTGGCTGGTACTCTTGTTGTAGCACCATCTGGAACTGAATCTTTTGAACCTGTTGAGAGATGAATTTAGATAATGTGTTAATAATGCAGGGACCAAACAACAAAACAAAGGCTATCAGGATTAATGGTCCCAACAAGGGCAATAGCCATGTCCATATCTGGATCCCCATAGAGGAGAGGAGGTTGGAAAGCCAGCTTGGGGCCCTGTCCTCCTCTCTCTTTTAAATCTTCTATTAATTTGATGTTTTTCTTTAGAATCTGGAGGTCTTCTTCAGCCTGGCCGGAGGTATTAATATAGAAGCAGCCTGTCTCATTTAGTAGGGCACAGACACCCCCGCCTCAGCTGCTATAACATTAAGGGCCCTCCTATTTTATAAAACCACCTCGGCCAGAGAGCCTAGGGCTGACTGCTCTTCCTCAGTGGCTGCTACTGTAGCCTTCCAAGGTTCCTGGACCACGATGGTGAGATGGAGAACGCTCCTCTCTAAGGTGTACGCCTGCAAACCAGAAGAGCCCTCTAAAGACGCTACGTATTATTTCAGGCTGATCAAGAACTGGGTTATCATAAGCATGTCCCCACCAAGCAGCGGTTCATTTTTGTCTCTCCAGGACAGGTCTTAAGGCCTCTCCAAGGAAGAACCCAAGGCTGGGAATGCTTCCCAAGGAAGCTAAATCCTTTGTAGTCATAGTCGCCTCTGGGACCACGGCAGTAATTGTGCAGGAGCCTCTCCAAAGTGTGGGAGGATCCAGATAGACCCCGTTACCACATAGAAATGAAAATCCGGTGCCCCTCAAGGATACCCCTGCTGTGGGTCCCCAGAGCCAGGCTCTGACCTTTTGGGAGTTTTCCTCTGGAAATAGAATGGGGTCCCATGGCCTAGGATTATATTGGGAAGGCCAAACTCCGAGGAAATAATCATCTATACATAAAGGGGAGAATCTGGGCTCTGACTGATGATGAGTGTGACGGGCGGATTGGCATAACAAATTTCTGAATATTAGCTGAATTATGTTATATTTTGGAGGAGAATCTTGCCGGGAGGTTAAACTAAGTAAGTGTCTGGTGGTCACACCGATCCCCACATATTTAGTTCCCAGGACCGAGCTGTTTATGGGGATATGGTCTTCATTAATATTTTCTTAGTCACATTTTTCCTCGAATTTCCCCAACACAAAGTGAAGTTACCTTCATGTACATCATATTTATTTTCCTCGGACCAGGGATCCCACTCCAGGCTAGTCTGATTAAAATTGAGGGTGTAGTTACAAAGAGAGTCATTTACCCAGCCCCAAATGGGTCCCCAAACCATCCAGGTTTTGGAAACAGAGCTGTGCCTCGTCTGCCCAAGCTTGGGCTGATGCCCATATCCTGTTTTTCTCTTCATGAGTACAGCAAGCGGTCAGGACTACATGAACGTCTCGCCGGGTCAGGTCAAAGGTTATGATGAGGGCCTGAAATTCCTTAATAAAAGTGGTGGGATCCTGACTGAAGGAACCGAACTTGTTTTGAATTTGAGAAATGTCCGACATGGGAAAGGGAACATGGAATCTAATAGTGCCCATGTCTCCATTTGCTACTTCCCTTAAGGGAAGCATATTAGAATCTGTTTCCTGGCGTTGGGCAATCCTCGATCTTGTGTGGGGAGGGGAGAGGGGGCTTTCGCCCTGATAAGGGGGTGGCTGTTGGGAGCTGTGGGTTGAGGCGGGGGCAGGGGCTGAAGCAAAGGGGGTTGATGGGGTGGGGGACAGGAAAGGTCTAGTCGAGGGTTGCTTAGGAGATCTGATGGAGAGGGAGGCAGAGGGGGTCGGGGTGATAAGGTGGCAACAGAAAGACACATGGCGGCGTGAGTCCCTCAGCTCCAGATTCTGACTAAGGGCCATAAAGTTCTGGACGTAAGGAACCTCTGAGTCCTTTCCTTGTTTCCGGCAAAAGAGATCAAGTTGGAGGATCGTGTTATAATTTAGTGTGCCATTAGGAGGCCATTGTTCTCGGTCCCCCAGTTTATCCTGGGGCCAAGCCGTATTACAAAAGAAAATGAGCCTCCTCTTTTTGAGATTCTCAGGGTCAAATTTTCCCAGTTCCTGATGATACAGCCGCGGGGTGAGTCTGAGGGAGGCTCCCGAGACATACCAGAACCCATTCTTAGCCTATATGCCATAGAATGGGGGTACTGAGAGTCACCGGGTGACAGAAAGGCGTCCCCTTTGTCCCAGTGATCTCTCCGTGCGACTAAGGCACAAAATGGGTCGACCGTCTCAACAATCGCGTCCGACCGTGAGAGGTGACCCCCGAGCATGCGACTAAGGCACCTTGTGACTCAGGCAGAGAAAGAAAGGAAAGAGAGAAAGATTCCCGGGACCCACCGGGTGACTCACCGTTTGGCGATTCCCTGAAACGTGAAAAGGCACTGCTGGGATGGCTCAGAGGCAACACTTAGGCTCCTGTAAGTCAGTCTGGACCGAGAAGAAGGTGAAAGTAACAGAGAAGAGAGGCTGAGGAATCGGCCTTGTAGTCCTGCGGGAAGGCAGCGGCCAAGGAGAGGGGGCTCAGTGTTCTGCTTGAACCAGTGTGTGCCTCACGGTGCACGGAAGTTGTCTTGCTGGGGGCAGATGCTCTAACAGCCTGGTCTGTTCCGTGACCCCCTTATCCTTCACGGGAGTCTTCAAGCGGCAGGCGCCCTAATGGCTTTTAAATGCCTGACCCGTGCCCGCACGATACCAATCGGCCTAGTCCTCAGTCAGGAGGAAGGCAGAGGGACCCTCACCGCAGTTACTGGGGCGAAGTGAGCCCCAGTAACTGGGCGGCAGTTACTGGGGCGAAGTGAGCGTGGAGCCTTCGGAACACACCGGGGTGTGGCCCTGGCCAGAGTCCTCTGTTGCTTCCCCGGCAGCTTGCCTGTTCACAGAGAGTCCCAAGGAATGAGGAGAGGAGGTGGGGAAAGAGATCCCCCAAGAGATATCCCCGTACGGGCCACCACAATGTTGTGGTCCGAGCGTGGGTTGGAAAAGAATTTCCAGACACAAGGCAGAATGTAAGGAAGACAGAGTTTATTAAAGAGAAGGGTTGCTGCCAGAACAGCTGGCCGACTTCCTGGTAGCCAGGGAAGGTCGACCATGAGCATCGGTTGCTTCTCTGTTTTTATAGCCAGGGAACCTGCGAGTCATCTGCTGACCGGGCAGAGTATGTATACTTTCAGCGTGCTGAGCAGGAGGAAATCTGGGCAAATGTCTTTCCTTATATGGGATGGGAAAGGGACAGGGCATGCTGCTTGGGAGGGCTCTGGGACATGGCAATGGTCCCATTGTGACAGAGTGATGGGAGTCCTGTAACTCTTTGTTCTGGCAATATTGGCCCTTTGAGTTTATCTTGTTCTTTGTCCTTAGAGCATACCACCCCGACTCCAGTCGCTAGTTCCCCTCTCAAGGGCAATGGAAGCTTCCGGTTTCCCTGGCCTCCCTCCAGGGATGGTCTACACGGGGCCTGCAGGTGTAGTCAGTCACCTAGTTGCCATCATTCTGCGCTTTGCCTTTTTTCATCTAACGGTGCTTCTCCTAGACGGTTCCTCCCTCTTGCTTGGGGCTGTGCACTCTTGTATTGTGTGGATGTAAGTTAATCTGAGTCCCTTATTGGTGGACATTTAGGACACGGCCAGTCTTTGCATGATAAACAGCTTTGCAGTGAGTAACCTTGAACACACTTGGTTTAATCATGTGTGCAGACATCTGTAGGGTGAATTCCTCTCAGTGGAATGGCTGGCTTAGAGCAGCCTATGCATTTGGAGTTTGGGCGGATAACGATAACAGCAGGTTGCCCTCCGGGAGGTTGTAGCCACTCATGCTCCCCGTTCATCGATGAGCCCCTCGGGACAGGTGGGCACAGGCAGGGCGGTGGGAAGGTCCGGGTGTGCCTGGCCAGCAGCACTGGTCTGGGCAGGTGCAGCTTGGAGCCCTGCAGGGCAGTGGGAGATCAGGCGAGGAAAGTTCCAGATCCCTGAGGGCTTCAAACGCCTCACTAGGAAGTTGAATCTTTTGTTTTTCTGGCCACCCCGCACGGCATGCAGGATCTTAGTTCCCCCGACCAGGGATGAAACCCACTCCCCCTGCGGTGGAAGCGCGGGAGTCACTGGGTCACCGGGGGAAGTCCCCGGCAGTTGGATGTTGAATCTTTATTCCGTAGGAGGGGCCCTGGAGGGTCTGAGCAGGGGAGTGCACTCCTGCTTAAGAAGAGGGACTCTTGGGGCAGTGGGGTAGGCGGTGGGTTAGGGCTGGGAGGCAAGAGGCAGACGAAGGAGCCCCCCTGCCCTGGTCCCCAAGTGACTCCCCACATACCAGCCCTGCCTCGGTCTCCCCGAAGCCGCCCCATCCCCCAGAACAAGTCCAGACGCTGTCCCCAGCCAGCCCCAGGCCCTTGTGACGAGCTCCTGGCTCCATCGTCCCACTCCGCCCTTCACCCCCGTCCCCCCACAGGCCGCTGGCCAGCGCTGGCGGGTTGTCATCTGTTTCTGGACCCACCGAGCTCTCCCAGCGCTGGGGCCTTCCCCTGAGATGCGCCCTCTTCTTGGAACAGCCCCTGCCCCCTGTCCCCGGCTCAGCCCTGCTCCCCCTCCGGGACTTGGCCCAGGTGTCACGTTCTGTGCGAAGTTTTCCCCGGCGTCCAGGTGAGCGGCTGCCCCTTCTGGGAGTGACTCCTTGACCCGGGCCGGTGCAGCTTCCTTCGCGCCCCTGCCCTCAGCTTTGTGTCTGCTCCGGAGGGGAGCGGAGTCGGGGTGGTGTGTACCTCGGTTCGCCACGGGCCCAGCCCTGGCCATCTCATCCTGTGCTCTGGGGCAGGAGCAGCTGGAGTAGAAGGGGAGGGGCAGTGGGTGACATGGTGACGTTCAGAGGCCACTGCTGGGAGGCGGGGGGAGCGGAGGATGGTGAAGGGGATGCGCGGGGTGTGGGCCTGCTCGCCAGAGGCAGTGTCTGTGCCGCCGCCGGCCGAGAGGACGTGAGGGGTGGGAAGCCGCAAGGGCTCCCTGGGCTGACCTTCCACTTTCCTCTGAAGTTTCTGGGGTCCAAGGAGCGAGAGAGTCGCAGGTTGGCAGGGGCAGAGGGGCAGAGAGAGGTGGGAGGGAGAATGGGTCACACAGAGTCTCCCCCCAGGACTGGGTCAGGCCCGCCACCTGCTCTGCCCCCCGCCCCCCTGCCCCCCGAGCTGGCCTGCGTGGGGTTGAAACATTTCAGCCGGGCGTGGCCAGTCAAACATCAGGAGATGTCACGTTAGACTCTGGATTGCCAGCGTCTCTTGAAAACCCAGGGCTTCGGCATCCTGGACTCAGACCCCTGCACGGCCGCAGCCGGCCAGCGTGTGTGCCCAGTACTGCCCCGTTGCGTCCCTGCTCAGACACCCGTGGGCAGTGCCGCGTGGCATCGTGCTTGGTCTGCTGGGCTGTCTTTTCTTCTTTTTTAATGTCTTTACTAAAAGTGGGAAAACAAAAGCTCCACAGAGGGGCCACATGTTCTCCTGGCGGCCCTCATTCCTCACCGTCCTGCCTGGAGGTGACAGGCGTAGGGGGAGCTCTGGGGAAGGCGAGTTGAGGAGGACCCTGCCCAGCAGCTCCTGAGCCCTTTGGAGGGAGGGAGGGCAGGTGTGGGATCACAGCTCAGCATGGGGATGGAGGCCAGGAAGGAACCACGGTGAGGCCAGGGGGAAGGAGTCTTGATTTGGGGCCACAGGAAAGGGGTGAGTGAGCTGGGCTCTGGCCCCCCGGTGTCTGCAGGAACTGCAGAGCCGAGTCAGGGTCAGGTCCTGGGGGAAGGTTTGTGTCTGCGCCGCGTGCCTGGGTGGCCAGCCGGCCTGGGGGGTTAGGACGGTCCTTGGGGCAGGACCCAGGGTGACCAGGACGGGAGGGGGCTGGAGAGAATGCATTCTGGAGCGCCTGGCATTTACTCCTAAGTGCCCAGGGACGCCGGGGGCAGTGGGATGTTGACGGCGTGGGGTCCCCAGGGACCCCCAGTGTGGCAGAGTGGCGCAGGCGCCATCCCCTGTTTTTCCTATTTCAGAGGCCACCTCCTTATCAGTCCCTCCCTCCTCAGGGCCCTGCCGGATGCAAGCACTTCCTCCTGCACCCTGGGGCCCTCTGTCTGCACTTCTCCCCCTGGCCCTGCATCCCTCTGCACCAGCCTGGCGTGGGCAGCCCCCACTTTACAGACCGGGAAAGGGAAACCCACAGAAAGGAACCAGGCTCCGCCAGAGGCAGGCTCTGGTACTCCTGGTGTCAAAACGTTTTGGTCCTCACCTGTCTGGACTAAAGCCCTTACCCCACCTCGGCATCCACCAGGCACCTGTTCCCTCATGCAGAGATGCACCGTCTGGTCTTTACTAAGTTGAAAACAAATACAAAGGAAAGAGTCTGATACAGCAGTTTTGTTATTTGAATTGGCTACCTCTTAACTCAAACTTAAAAAAAAAAACAACTCAGTATAAGCTCGAAGTTTTTAAACTTAAAAAGTTTTTAAATTTTTTAATTATTTTTTCAGCTTTATGGATATATGATTGACATATAAAACTGCACAACATGGTGACCCGGCACACGTGTGTGTGGTGAAATGACCACCACAGCAAGTTCACTTAACACCCATCATCTCACATCGCTATGATTGTTTTTTCTTGTGATGAGAACTTTTGAGATCTACTCTCTCGGTAACTTTCAGATATATGACATAGTGTTACCTTTAGTCACCATGCTGTACGTTACATCCCCATGAGTTATTTTATAACTGGAAGTTTGTACCTTTTGACCCCCTTCACCTGTTTTAACCCATCCCCCCTGCACCCCTCTGGCCTCTGGCAACCACCAGTCTGTTCTCTGTATCTATGAGTTTGGGCTTTTTAGATTCCACATATAGGTAAAATGATCTAGTTTTTGTCTTCTGTCTGACTTATCTCATGGAGCTTAATTGCCTTCAAGGTCTATCCATGTTGTTGCAAATGGCAGGATTTCCTTCTTTTTTATGGCTGATTTATGCACACACACACACACGCGCACACACACACACCCCATGTCCGCTTCGTCCATTCATCCATCAGTGGACACTTAGGTTGTTTCATGTCTTGGCTACTGTAAATAATGCTACAGTGAACGTGGGGCTGCAGATCTCTCTTCAAGAGAGTGATTTCATTTCCTTCAGATTAATACCCAGAAGTGGGATTGCTGGATCATATGATAGTTCTAGTCTTAATTTTTTGAGGAACCTCCAGGCTGTTTTCCACAGTGGATGCACCAGTTTACATTCCCATCAGCAGTGCACAAGGGTTCCCTTTTCTCCACATCCTTGCCAGCACTTGTTTCTTGTCTTTTTGATAATAGCCATTCTAACAGGTGTGAGGTGAGATCTCATTGTGTTGGGGTTTTTTTAAATGTTTTTATTTTTTGGCCGCACCATGCGGCATATGGAATCTGAGTTGCCTGGCCAGGGATCGAACCCACGCGCCCTGCTTTGGAAGCGAGGAGTCTTAACCACTGGACCACCAGGGAAGTCCCCTCATTGTGGTTTTGACTTGCATTTCCCTGGTGGTTAATGATGCTGAGTATCTTTTCATGTGCCTGTTTGGAAAAATGTCCATTCAGATCCTCTGCCTATTTTTTAATTGGATTGTTTGTTTTGCTATTGTATGAGTTGTATGAGTTCTTTATGTATTCTGGATATTAATGTTTTCTCCCATCCCACAGGTTACCTTTTCATTTTGCTGATGGCTCCTTTGCTGTGCAGAAGCTTTTTAGTTTGATGTAGTCCCACTTGTTTATTTTTGCTTCTGTTGCCTTTGTTTTTGGTGTCAAATCTAAAAAAATCATCGCTAAGGCCTATGTTTTCTCCTAGGAGTTTTATGGTTTCGGGTCTTGTGTTCAAGTTTTTAATCTATTTCGAGTTGATTCAAAAATCTTTTAAAATGAAAATTTGAGAAGCCAAGTGACGCTTCTTTCCTGTGCTCTGGGGGTTCCCCTGGTCATTGCTTGGTGACCGTCGCGGCTGCCCCTGAGCCAGTGATGCAGGCGAGAAGCAGGGGGCCTGAATGCCCGCCCCCCAGGATGAAGGGGTGACATTTGGGATGGGGGACAGGTGCAGACAGCTGTCAGTCACCCCAGGATGTCGGTGCTCATCTGCTCCAGAAAATGGCAGCTACGGCTCTTTCTTGGAGCCTCCAGCCTTCCTGCGGTCAGTTGGCTGACACTTAGAGAAGAGGGAAGAAGTGCTGGTGAACGTTTATGTCTGACCGTGTGCCAACTTGTTATCTGCATTGTCTTGAGTGATTCAGTCTTCCCCACCGTCAAATGCGGTGCTGTTGTTCCTCTTTTACAGACAAGGAAGCGGAGAAGTGAGGGTTTTGGCAGCTTTGCTCAGGTCACCCAGCTAGTGAGAGTGGGAGCCAGGAACGATCTCTGAGTCTGCCTGAAAGGAGCCAGACCCGGAGGGCAGTGGAGCTCCGTGGCCCAGGGTGGGGGGTCCGGCCTTGGGGGCCACGCTAGCCAGCGGGTTGGAACAGGGATGCTGGGCACCCAGGAACCGCACACTCGCTCATTGCCTGGTACCCATCTCTGGGCCTGAGGCTGGTGCAGGCAGATTTCATCAGCCAGACTGGAGTCTGGGAATGTGCCAGCCTCTCTGGGGTTGCCCAAGGCAGGAGCACTAGGCTGGCTTGTTGGGACTCCGGGGATTTCACAGGGCTTCCCCACTGCCCACGGCAAGGACAGGGTTTTTCTTCTTGGGGAAATGGGGTGGCATTTCAGTCCTTCCTGACCTTGGGGAGCTCCCAGCTCTCAGTCCAGGGAATCGGGCCCCTCTGGTGCTCTCTCAGAGCCCAGGGGCAGGTGGCGAGCGGGCGTTCACCTGCTGATGGGTCTGGATGCTGCGACTTGTTTCCAGTTCTCAGAACATCTGTGGCCACACGAGCCCAGCTCCCCTGGGACTCCTGATGGAGGTGGCGGTCCTGGGAATTTGTCCATTTTCCAAGGGGTCAGAGCCTGTGTGCTTGTGCTCATTCAGCTCTGCTGGTCGTTGGCAGTCCTGGAAACCAGGAGGGGCAGGTGCGCTGGGCACCCCACAGCCGGGTCGCCTTGCTGCCATGCTCACGGCCTTTGTGGAAAGTCCCCGCCACCCGCCCTTCCTGGTACCTGCCAGGCCGGGTGCCTGCGGCCCTAGGGCAGGAAGGTGGAAACACGTGGAAACACGACCCTGCAGCCCCTTGTCTGGCTGTCAGATCAGCACCCACCCTGAGCAAACACGCGGGAAGTTCTTTTTCCCTTTCTGGGAGCCATCGGGCCCTTTGGAGGACCTTCTGCCCCTCCCCGGGGTTGCTGCTGTTCACGAGTGACGTCCTTCCCGAGGCTCACCCTGCTGCTTCCCCCCCCCCCCCCCAGGATCATGCGGCCAGATGACGCCAATGTGGCCGGCAACGTCCACGGAGGAACCATCCTGAAGATGATCGAGGAGGCAGGGGCCATCATCAGCACCCGGCACTGCAACAGCCAGAACGGGGTGAGCGTCACGTGGAAGATCCCGGGCCCTGGGGGCCTAGCGTCCCCTCTGGCGGTGCCGCACCCCTGTCCACTGTCGGGTCAGGAAGGGAGTTTGGGTGGAGGCCAGGCCTGGAGCCTTCCCTGCCGTGGTCCCCGGGCCTTGGGGGTTTTGGGAAGCTCCGGCCCTAGACTGGGGACCCCTTGGGTTGGCAGTTGGTTTGGGGCTCAGTGAGGAGGGGTGGGGACCTCCAGAAACTAAGCTGAGAGCTGCCAGCTGACAGAGCCACCTTTCCAGCCCTCCCCCTGTGTTCAGGGAGAGTCAGCTTCCTGAGCCCCCGGGGGCCCAGCCCCCCCAGAGCCTGCATGGGCGGCAGTTAACCCTGGGTGTCACACCGCCTGGACCCACATCCCTCCCCTGCTCCACTGACCCTGGGTCCACAGGCAAGTCTGGGCTCTTCCCTTGGTGGCTTCCGGGCCGCACAGGCCAGCACAGACTCCTGCGATGGTGCCGGCTCTCCTCCCACCGCCCAGACAGGGCCAGGCTGGTGGCTTTAGGCTTCAGGGCAGCTGCGGGGCATTCAGCCCGTCATCTCCTGCCTGGCCCCCAGCCCTGCGGGACCTGCCGTTCTCTCTGAAGCCCCTCCCCTCGGGTGCTGGGGGAAGGAGTCAGTCTTGTGCCCCAACTGCCAACTCGGCACCAGGCAGGCACGGAAGCGGCTCCAAGGAAGCCTGAGGCTTTGGGTACCTGGGGGCCTCGGCTAGCCACTTGCTGTGTCATCGTCCTCCAGGCCCAGAGGCCGATTCCACGCCCGCGCAGACTGTGTGCACACGCGCGTGGCGTGCAGCACTGCACGTGTGTGTGTGTGTGTGTGTAGGATGAACCGAGCCGGGGTGAGTGTGTGTGGGTGGACGTGGGCCTGGGGGCCTCCGCCTGGGGAGGAGTGGGAGTGGGTTGGGCTGGGCCCTCCATGTGAGGAAGGGGCTCTCCCGCCTGCTAAGAGTTTGCCCCTGAAGTTCTGGGGCAAACCCGGCCACGTTCAGAGAGCGCCCTCTGGTGGCTGTGAGGACAGGCCTGAGCCCGAGGGGCCGGGGCTGAGGTGGGGGCCGGGCCCCTGGTAGACCCTCCGAGAGGGAGACAGTGAGGCTCCCAGCCAGGCCTGGCAAGAGAGGCTGGACGCTGGGAAGGAAGAGCCCCAGGACTGGGGAGGGAGGGAGGAGGGGCTCGGGAGGCCAAGTGGGTGACAATGCCCTGGTAACCGGCAGGGTTCGGTGACCACCTAGGGTTTTGCAAAGCTCTGTAGCATTTAGCTTGTGTCGTCCTCACGACACCCCTTAGAGATCGAGGTGGTTACTGTATTATCCCCACTGCACAGATGAGGAAGCTGAGGTCCAGAAGCTTGGATACTTGCCCGAGGCCACATGGGGAGGCCGGTGGCTGGTCTGGGTCTTGAACCTGTGCTTTGAATCCCTGTTCGTTCTCACTCCTTCCCCATAGTGAGCCTGGGGTGCAGGTCTGACCTGTTGGCTGGGAGATGCCTCTGGGCTGGTGGCCCCAGGATAGCGATCTGGAATCCCAGGCTCAGGAAGGGGATGTGAGCCCCAGGCAGCTCCAGTGGGCTGAGGCTGGCCTCTGAATGGCTCTGCTGGGGCTCTGGGTGGGCTGGGGGCACTGCCATCCACACTCCCCTGGTGGTCTCATCCAGCCTGTGGCTTTAGTACCACAACACAGCCCCGAGGTCCTCTGTCCAGCTGGTGCCTCTTGGCTGGCTCCCCCTGGATGCTTAATCAGCCCTCGACCTGGATGGGCCCCAGAAGACTCTCAGGGCCCGCTCCCAGGCTGCTTCTCCCACGGCCTCCCTCTGCTCAGTAAATTTAGACCTCTGGAGCCTCCGTTGACCCCCTCTTCCTCCCACCCGTGGACACTGGCATCCAGTCCTGTCGACTTCACCTTGTGGATAGTTCCAGGTCCGAGCACTGCACACCAGCCCCACCGCCATCTGGGCCGAGCCACTGTCACTTCCTGCCCAAATTGCCTAAACAGCTTCCTAACAGGCCTCCCTGCCCTTGTCTGCTCTCCAGCAGCAGCCAGAGAAACCCGTCCTGTGTGAAGTCAGGGCACGTCAGGGCACGGCTCCTACTCCTTGCCCTCGTCACGCCCCTGGGCCACGCCAGCATTCCTGCCCCAGGGCCTTTGCACTGGCCCTTTCCCCTGCCTGGACCGCTCTTCCCGCAGAGACCCACGTGGCTCCCCCTTCCTTCCAGTCTCTGTAAATACGATCTCCACGCCCCCGACGACCGGCTCCCTCACCGCTCCCAGCTCTCGTCCACAGCACCGTCCCTCCTGGCACACTGCGTTTTGCTCATTTAGCTCTGGGCTGCTTCCCCCACTAGAATGTAAGCCCCACCAGGGCAAGGACTTTTGCCCGTCACTTCCCTGCTGGATTCCCTTAGCATCTAGGCCAAGGTCTGGAACGCAGTGGGCTCCCATTAGCTGTGTGTCTGGAGTAGTTGTCTGTGGAGAGCTTCTGTTTAATGCACACTTACGATGCACCAGTGGCCGCACTGCGTGCTTGACCTTCCTTACCTGGGGAATCTCCTTAACCCCATTTTGCTGGTGGGGAAACGGAGGCCTGGAAAAGTCATGTGGCTCCCAAAGGTCACAGAGCTGTATCCTCTGAGTGGGCATCAGCCGAGAGGGCCTGGGTGGGTGAGGGGGCAGGTGCAGCTCAAATAACAAGAGCAGTAGGAGTTAACCCTTTTCTGGACCTTGATCCCTACGTTTCTGTGAGAGCAGGGCAGCCCACCCCTCCTCTCCACACAGCATCCGCTTGAATCCTGGCAGCAGTCACTGGTACCATTTATTATCTGTATTTTGCAGAGAGACCAGGTCAGGAGCTAGTGTCAGAGCTGGGATTTGAGTCCAGGGCGCAGACCTGTTTTCTCTGGCTCTGCTTCTGAAGCTGCTGTCCGGGCTTAAAGCCCCATGGCCCCTCAGGAGCCCAGCCCCGTGGTTTTCCAGGCATCTGTGCCCAATGGGCAGTGCAACTCAGGCTGCCTTCGGGAGCATGGCAGAGGGTGCTTCTTGGGCTACATGCTGGTCAGAACCCTCACAGCTGCTTGCCAGGTCGGGGCTGCTCCTCCTACTTTACGCCCCGAAGCAGGGATTTACGGGTGTGTCTGAGCCGCTGGGAGCCACAGACACCTACAGCCACAGACACCTACAGCTCGGAGACGCTCACACTGAATAAACATTTGTCAGCCTGTGTTTTGAATTTCTGGGTCACAGAGGTCTTTATGGAGTGCCTGGGGTGGCCCGCTAGGTCTTGGGAAACGGCAGCTCCCAGTCATGTTGGAGCTGCCTGGGTCCCAGCCTGTGCCGTCCACACCCAGCTGGACATGGATTCAGCAGCAGCCTCTAGCTCCCCCGGGGTCGCCCTGCCCTCCCCTCTGCCTGGGGTGTCTGCACCCCACACCTTCTCCTGCCTGACACCTCAGCATCCAGGTCTCAGCCCCTCACCTGCAGCTGCCCCTCCCACATCGGCACCTGCACCCCACTTCCCACACCCCACACCTCACACCCCACACCTCACACTGCCCTCTTCAGAGCACCTGCCACGTGCTTATCTGTCATCCGTCCCCCAACCAGACCCCAGGCCAGGGGCAGGCACCGAGTGCAGGGCCTGGCTCCATAGATACCACCACAAGTGAAGGAATGCCTCTGTAGCCTTAAAAAGGCTGGAGTCCATCTAAGGCTCAGATGTTTAAAGGCACAAGAAACGAGCTGCATTTCCATTTAAAATATTAACGTATAGGAGTGTTACCTGTGTGCGGACATATCCATTCCATAGTTTAGCCACCCTTCAACAAAGACAGCTGCTTTATTTCGTTTTGGGTCTTGCAGGTGGAGCTTGGATAGAAGCTTCCAGAAGTGGCTGGAAGTTCCTTCCAGCCAGAGGCTGGCCCCGCATTCTTGCCCACCTTCCAACTTTCTGCCAGTGGGTGGCGCTGTAGCCACACAAATGTACTCGGGGTGACGCCCAGCAATTCCCTCGCGTTGTTTTAGCTTCAGGGGTGACACGTCTGTGTGGGGCGGGGGTGGGGGAGCAGGGCCCCGGCAAGTCAGAGGGGGGGCGCCACAAGCTGCGCTTGCCTGCTCAGCTCCTGCTCTGCTGCGTTGAGAGCTGATTCCAGGACATTTATAGGAACAGAAGCTATCAGAGGACCCCCGTGTGTCTGAGGCTCTCCGGGGAAGGGGTGAAGATGGAGGTCCCCAGGCGTCCCTCCAAAGAGGCAGGTTCTGCGGGTTTGGGGCGGGTCAGGGAATTTGCATGTTTGCCAGGTGTCAGGTGAGTTCTCGCGCAGGTGGGAGAGCTGTGCGTTGGTGCCACAGGTGGTGGCAGGTGGCCGGTGGAAAGGGTGCAGACATGCCAGAGCTTGAACTGACTGTCACCTACAAGCTTAATATCTCCAAGCCCTGCAGAAGGGGTGCTGTGAGGCCCAGCTGGAAAGGTGAAGCCCAGCGCTGACACGGCGCCGACAGGCCCTCAAGAGTGGGCCCATCTCCTGCTCCCTGCTCCCCACCCAGCCCAGGGGTACCCATGCTGTCCAGTGTCCTAAGAACCCTGATCGGTTTCTGGTAGAAAGTCAAAACAGTGCCAGGTGCTGTGTTTGGCAGTGAAAATCCACGGTCCTGTGGCTCGGACGTAAGATTGTCTTTTGTGTCACTCGGTCAGCAGGGGTGAAAAGGAAGCTGATTCCATAATATATGAAGAATTCATACAACTCAACAACAAAAAACAGGCACCCCGATTAAAAAACGGGCAGAGGAACTGCATAGACGTTTTTCCAAAGAAGATATACTGATGGCCAACAGGCACATGAAAAGATGCTCAACATCACTAATCTTCAGGGAAATGCAGATCAGTACCACAATGCGATTTCCCCTCACACCTGCCAGAATGGCTGTTACCAAAAAGACAACAGATAACCAGTGTTGGTGAAGATGTGGAGAAAAAGGGGTCCTCATGCGCTGTTGGTGGGAATGTAAACTGGTGCGGCCACTGTGGAGAACAGCCTGGAGGTTTCTCAAAAGCTAAAAATAGAGTTGCCATATGATCCAGCTATTCCACTTCTGAGTATGTATCCAAAGAAAATGAAAACACTGATTCGAAGTGGTATCTGCACCCCTGTGTTCATGGCAGCATTATTTACAGCAGCCAAGACGTGGAACAACCTAAGGGTCCACTGATGGATGAATGGATAAGTAAATTATGGTATACACACAAACACACAATGGAACGTCACTCAGAGGTAAAAAAGAAAAAAGATGAAATCTTGCCATTTGTCACAACATGGGTGGTCCTTGAGGGAATTATGCTAAGTGAAATAAGTCAGATGGAGAAAAACAAATACCTGATGATTTTGTTCATAGATAGAATATAAAAGACAAAAAATAAACGAACAAACCAAAAACGCATAGATAGAACAAGGCAGTGGTTAGCAGAGGGGAAGGGGTGGGGTGGGGGAGTGGCCCAGGGGCAAAATGGGTAAAGGAATCGACTGTCTGGTGACGGATGGAAACGATACTTTCGGTGGTGAGCACGCTGTAGGGTATACAGTAGAAATATAACGTTGTTACACAGGAAACTTACACAATGATATAAACCAATGTTACCTCGATAAAAACTAAATGTAAAAAAAAAAGCTGATTTTCAGTGCTGGTGCGGGAGTGCTGGGGCCACGTCAAGCACTCTGCCCTGCTGAGAAGCACTTTGGGAACACACACCGAAATGTTTGTCCCTTCCGCCCAGGAAACAATCCCCAATACTGAAAATGACTTAACTAAAAGGACCCTAATCACAGGGTTATTTATAATGAGACGGCTGAGGATTGATACAAATCTAACAACAGAAGAATATTTTATTTGGCCCTTAAGAAATATCTTTGCGATGGGGTATCGTGAAGTGGCAGTCGTAGAAAGTGTCAAGAAAAGAAGTGAGGAAGTAAGTCCCTCACATTCATAGAATGTGAGCTCCCAAGTGGATCCAGCTGGACCCCACGCGCACGTGCTGACTGGCTGCGTCCATCCAGTTACCGAGGGGTCCTGGGTGGCCGGGGACATATACCCTTTTGTTCCTTTTGAATTTTGAGTCATGAGAATGGGTTGCCTATTTGAAGGATAAATAACATTTAAAAAGAAGAACTGTGATTGCTAAGAGCTTGTCATAACACGGGCAGGTTATTTTTCCTCCTGTTGAGTGAAAAAAGCAGATTGTGAAAGTGTATATTTAGTGCTTGCACAACTACGTAAGACTATATATGACAACTATACATGACTGTAAGTGACAACTATCTATGACTAAAACTGCAAAACAAGGAGCCAGACAGCCAAACAAATGAACCAGTAAAACCCCTGTTCTTGGGGCAAAAAGCCTGGAAAGAAAGATTCCCAAAATAGAAACCATGGTTATCTCTGGATGGGAGGAGTGATTTTCCCTCCTCTGCCTCCTTTTCTGTACGTCCCAAATTTTCCATAATAAGTATGTATGCCTTTTTTCACGTTTCATTATACAAGTAATACGTATCTTTTGTAGAAAAGTCAGAAAAAAGAAACAGGCCGCTCGGAACCCCACCACTCAGAATCGCCTGTATCAACTGCTTTGCCGTGTTGCCCTCGGGCAGTGCTTCATCTCCTGGTTTTGCATGTAGGAGTGTGTGGTGGCAATAACTTGCGTTACTTTAGCAGTGGGGAAAAAACCAAGGGCCGTTTTGGGGGAGCGTGTCCAGGGTGGGGCCTCGTGGGAGGCTGACCCGCCTCTGGTCTTTGCAGGAGTGCTGTGTGGCCGCCCTGGCCCAGGTGGAGCGCACGGACTTCCTGTCGCCCATGTGCATCGGCGAGGTGGCCCATGTCAGCGCGGAGATCACCTACACCTCCAAGCATTCGGTGGAGGTCCAGGTCCACGTGATGTCCGAAAACATCCTCACAGGTAACTTCCTCTTGCTGAGCCTGCGTGCGGGGTTGGGAACAACGGTGACAGTAGCAATAAGGCAGCAGCCCACGTCCATTGAGGGCTGACTGCCCCTGGATGGTCCTAACACTGTCTATGGGTGACCTCCCTGCATTTCCACCTCCACCTGTGAGCAGGGACTTCTGCCGTCCTCGCTTTGTTTGCAGACGGGGAAACGGGGGCGCAGACGAGTTAGGCAACGAGCCCAGGGTACGGCCCCCCTGCCTTCCTGGGGAGGAAGGGGCCTGGCGGCCAGCTGGTCTGGGCAGAAGGGTGGGAGCGGGCTGGGAGGGCACATGCCGCCCTCCGGCCCCCCTGCCGTCTCCCTAGCCCGCGCCTTGCCCTTCCCTGCGCGGTGGAGCTGCTGCCCCTTGGAAGACGCTGCCCTGGCTTCTGCTCTGCTCCCCTGGGCCCCGCAGGCCTAGGCTGGCGCTCCCTGGGCAAACCTTTGACTCTGCTTTGATCTGAATATTCTCTTTCTCGGAGTGGTAGCCATGGAAACCCCTTCTCACCCTCCCACTGGGCACTGCAGGGGAGTGTGGCTTCACTTCACAGTCGCTGCTTTTTATAACGAAGATGCTGATGAGGCAGGCAGGCCCCTTGGGCCCCCGCACTGCCCGCTGCCTCGTCCCAGGCCACCCGCTGTCTCACCCAGAGGAGAGTCCGTGCTCGTTCTAGAGGGAGGAGCTGCGTGGGTCCTGTGCCTCCTCCCGATGCCCTCTCCTCGGCCGTGGCTGCCTGCAGAGCTCTGTGCTCAGAGATCTTTGAGGGGCTCCAGCCTTCTCCCCGACACGGGCCAGGAGCTCAGTTATTCATCTGGAGCATTGCGGTGACCGCAGCAGGCCCAGCCACTGCACAGTGAACGATTTAGCCCAGCCACGGCCTGGGGCGGGGGGTGGGTGGGGAGCGGTCAGCGGGCTTGTGCCCCATGTCCTGCGTCTGTGGCCTGAGCCCGGTATTTGGCAGGCAGCTCTGGCATCGAAGGGACCTTGGATGCTGGTCTCGGGCTGTGGCACAGAAAGGGGTCCTCTGGCCCTGACTTCCCACATTGGGGCTGGCAGCCCACTG
The DNA here is from genome assembly GCF_028021215.1 of Eschrichtius robustus. Classification (NCBI taxonomy): domain Eukaryota; kingdom Metazoa; phylum Chordata; class Mammalia; order Artiodactyla; family Eschrichtiidae; genus Eschrichtius; species Eschrichtius robustus. Next base: position 4,710,090 of record NC_090826.1, on the reverse strand, counting down.
GGAGGAGGCCCAGTGAGGGGCGGGCCCCTCGGGCCCCTCCCCCTCATCCCCCCTCCACGTGACCCAGCCCTGCTCTCCTGGGCTGTGCTGGGGGTTGAGCCTCCCTGCTCCTGACACAAGAGGGGAAATGGCCGTGCTCTCCCGTTGGCTCATGACAGCCGCAGACTCAGTCACTGATGAGTGAATGAATGAAGGAGTGGATGAGTCAGGAAGATTTGGGCCTCTGCGCTGAGGGGAAGCGGGCAGGGGGCCTTGTCTACAAGGACGTGCTCCAGCCCACTTTCTGCGGGATCCCCCCTCTGGGGGCAGGAGCGGGCAGGAGGCAGGCAGTGCTTGCCCAGAGCTGTGGTGGCGAGATGAGAGCCCCCGCCCCGCAGTCAGGATGCTCTCCACCCGCCAGTGTCCCCAGCCGCCCTGACCCTGAAGGATGGACACGCAGAGCCTCAGCTGCCCCGAGAAGGGGAGAAGTGACCGTGAGGGGCACAGCCTCCCAGGACAGCGGGCCGGGCGTTGTGCATGTGAGAGGGACCGAGCTCAGAGGAGGAGGGGACCGGCCAGCACTGCCCAGCCTTTCGAGACGGGGGAGGCCCGAGGCCCCGGGAAGACCCCAGGGCCGGATCACAGGATGGGGACAGCGAGACCTGGAGCCCTGGGGCTGTGCCTTCTCTACACGTCTCAGTCACCTTGCCCGCCTTGCCCTGGAGCCCCTGCTGAAGGGCTGGGCGCCCCTTCCCTTACTCTCACATCCGGGTGCCCCTCTCTGGGTCTCAGCACCGTGCCTGTGCATCTCTCAAACTCTCTCCGTCTTTCCATGTTTGGATCTGTGTGAGTCTCTTTTACTCTCGGACCCCGTGTCTCGAGGCCTTCCTGTCTTGATGCATCTCTGCCCGTGTGTCCACGAGGATGGGAGCCCTACGAGGGCAGGCCATGTGGCCGCCTGGTCCGGGGCAGTCCCAGCGCCCGGGGCAGGGCCGCCCAGCAGGTGCTCTGTGAACACCGGCCGGGTGGGCGGGTGGACTCGGACAGGTGGGGAGACCGGGCTGGGCGGACAAACAGGCAACCAGGCTGAACCCTGAAGCTGTTCGTGTGCCGTCTCCGTGTTTCAAGACCCCAGAGGGCAGGGCCCCCGTTCTGTGCATCCCCCTCGCTCGGGGCCTTGCCGCCTGTCGTGAGGCAGCCGGGCGAGCATGCGCCCAGGCAGACAACCAGCAAACCTTTGCTCATTCATCTCCGGCAACTGTCAAAATATTAAGCTAACTGGGACGTGATTGCTGCGAATCACTCCAGAAAATAGCTGGGAGCTCTCAAGATTTCAGAATAGATGTTTTTAGCGCTGCACTTGTCTTTTGATGGTTTTATTAAATGATAAAGTACAATTAGCGTGTTTTGCCTCATTTGCTCCACGGTGTTCATTTGGGTCTGGAGGAGGGTCACTTGGGGTTTCCGTGGAAACCAGCTTGTCAGGCTGGCTCTAGCTGAGTCAAACAGGAAGTCTTTATTCCCCAAAGCAGGTTGTCAGATTCAGTCTCGGTCAAAGCGCAGTGAAGACATTTTTCCGTGTTATTTGCCTGTGGTCCTGGTGGTGCCCTGGAGCCCGGGCGGAGCGGCGGACATCCTGGCATGAGGAGCAGGCCTGGGCGCCGGGGGCCTCACCCTCTTTCTAATTGACCCGCCAGGGCTTGGCTTGGTCCTTGGGGCTACGTTTAAGGGGAGGAAACTGAAGCCCCAGGTTCGCCTTGGGAAGGCAGGTCACAAGGAACTGGTAGGAAGTGAGTTACTGAGGGGGACTTTACGGCAAGCCCCCCACCACCCCGGGCTGCTCCTTGCTTCTCCACTTCCTCTCTCCATCCTGCAGTTCTCCTGTTCTCCGCTACATTGGGAATCGTCCATGTCGAAGAGGCAACTTTTAAAAGGCATCCTTGCAAACACTTCTCTGAAATTACTGGGACCTGGGAGGTCCGGGTCTGTACTCAGAATGGCGTCAAATTGCTGTGTGAGAGCCTAGGCAATCCCCTTGACCTCTCTGGGCTTCAAGCTCCTCCTGTACAAGTGAAGGGTGTGGACCAAGTGATCTCCAGGCTCTTTTGGCCCACGGTTTTCAGCCCAGACAGGCCTCCCGCCCTGACGGCACCACTCTGCCCTGAGGCTGGGCTCAGCGCCCCAGAGAAGGTTCTGTTTCCTGTCCTTCAGCCCAGAGCAGAAGCCAGCAGCCCACCGCCCTCTCTCAGCCCCCACATGGAAGCTTCTGCATTGGAGCGCTGAGTCACCAGCAGCAGAAGTGTCTGGTGTGGCGCCTCCCACCTGGAAGGAGGTGGCCCTGGGGAAGGGGGGGGGGCCGCGGGGGGCGGGAGCTGTGATGAGCCGACCCCAGGCTGTGCTCTGGGCTGTGGCCCCGCTGCCCGGGTGGGCTCTGCCTCCACCACCCCTCCGCCTCAGGCCCACGAGCTGCTTCCTGTCCCGCCGGAGCTCCTCTTGGTGGGCAGTCTGCCCCTCCCCACAGCCCTTCCCTCCCTCTCGCTCTGGAGGCTCCCGGGAGGGCTTCCTGGAGTCGGTGCCCTCCAGATGCGGGCCTTCCGAGTTAGAAAGGGCTAGAAAGCCGACAGGCCCAGGCCCCCCAGGCTTAGACCGCGTGACCTGCAGTCTTTCCAGCAGCCTCAGGGTGGGGCAGCATGCTGGCGTTGGGGGTCCGCAGGCTGGGGGCCACGCCTCTCCCCGGTCTGTGCCCACACGTGCACCTCGCGGCTGAAGAAGGCCTTGGGGGTGGGGGCCAGAGGTGGCATCGGCCCTGCCTGCCCTGTGCCCGGCGCCCTGCCGGCTCCCAGCCATCACTCACGTGTTTGTCTTCTCTGAAGGTACCAAAAAGCTGACCAATAAGGCCACCCTGTGGTACGTGCCCCTGTCGCTGAAGAACGTGGACAAGGTCCTGGAGGTGCCTCCGGTGGTGGTAAGGAGGCCCCTCCCACTTCTCCCGGGTGGGCGGCAGGGGCCCGGGTCCTAGGAGAGCAGCACCGGGCGGGGCTGGGCCGCAGTAGGAGGCGCCATGGGAAGGGGCGTCCCTCCTGGGAGGATCCTTCATGCTGGGAATGCCAGTGGGGGCTGGCCTGGGCCCCGAAGACACCCCTCCCGGAGGAGCCTGGCCGGAGGGAAGGCGGGTGACGGGGCTGTGCCGGGCGTCCAGTCCTGGGGGCACAGGCTGGGACGTCTCTGCTTCAGCCCCGCTCTCTCCCCCTGCCGCGTCCGCTTCCTGCCTTGGTTTCTCTCATCTTGGTTTTGCTGTGGACAGAGGCATCTCTGGGTGAGGAGACTTGGCCACGTTCACTCCCGGGGGCCCTGCTGCAGGCAGGCTCGGGGGGCAGGCGTTTGGAGGGGGCACATTGGGCTGATAGAGGGATTTAGCGCCTTCCCTAACGGCACCCCACTCCTCCTCGTGTGGCTCCCCCGGCCCTGGATGTCCCGAGGACACGCCTGAGCGGCTCTCCCCGGAGGCCTGGTGCTCTGCTCCAACCCCTGTGAGGGAGGGCCGTTCTCAGAGGGCCGGGGCCTGGCTTAGCAGTGTCTGCCCTCAGGGAGCATTTTTCTGTGGTCGAGATGTCTGTAGAAGAAACTTTTAAGAATAATAAAACTGGGAACCAGACAGGAACTGGATAGAGCAGTAAAAGGTCCCCAGCCTTTTTGGCACCAGGGACCATTTTCGTGGTAGACAGTTTTTCCGTGGAAGGGGGGATGGATGGATGGCTCAGGCGGTAACGTGAGCGACGGGGAGCGGCTGATGAAGCTTCACTCGCTCACCCGCCGCTCACCTCCTGCTGCGCGGCCTGGCTCCTAACAGGGGGGTGGGGACCCCTGGTATAGAGCACACGGAGGAACGGTCCCTGTCCCCTCCCCCCCCCCCCACTGCAAGCCCTCCCCACCCCGTCTCCCCCCTGCGCACCTTCCTGTGGGCCTGGGTCACTTGGGGCGATGGGGGGCTTGCTCCTTGAGCTGCTGCAGATGTCAGCCCGGGGGCGTTCCCTGCCCTCTCCCTGTGCCAGCTCACGTCTGACCTGGGACCCTGCCTGGGCCTCCGTGGACGCGGTCAAGGCTCCGGTGGGGCGTCTCCTGGGGGGCGACCAGCTGCTGGGCTCCAGCTGCCGTTTAGTCTAGACTTTAAAAAAGAATCTTGGTAGCAGGAGCTCTCTCCATGCGGAACAGGAAGTGTGCTTAGACCTTGGTCTGCACTGGGTTGGTGGTGCAGGGTTTGGTACCCTGAGGGCAGGGCGGTAGTGCCAGGGGCACCAGGCCAGCATCGGTGCCACCTGTCCCTCCACATGTGAGGAGAGAGGGGCGCTCAGGGCCAGGGTGTGAGCCAGATGGTTCCCACGCTTCCCACCTGTTTGAGCTTCCTGGGGCTGCTGTGACACAGTCTGGGGAGCTTAAACAACCGAGTTCATTCTCTCCCAGTTCTGAGGCCAGAAGTACAAAATCAAGGCATGGGCAGGGCTGGGCTCCCACTGGAGGCTCTGGGGGGGATCCTTCCTGCCTCTTCCAGCTCCTGGGGGCTGCAGGCATTCCTTGGCTTGTGGCTGCATCACTTCAACCTCTGCTTCTGTTGTCATCTGGCTGTCTTCCCGTGTGTGTGTGTGTGTGTGCGCGTGCGCACGTGTCTTAACTAATTACACCTGCACAGACGCTAGTTCTCAGAAAGGTCACATGCACAGGTCCACGTGGACAGGAATTTTGACAGGACGCTGTTCAACCCAGAACACTGGCCTTCCGTCCAGCCCACCTCTCTCTGTCTTTCTCTCTCTCTCTCTCTCCAGCTCTCTCTCCGTCTCTGTCTCTCTGTGTTCCCCCCCACCCCGCCCCCATTCTTCCTGGAGCTGCTCTCCTCTCTGCTGCTGGCAAGATGGAAATTGCATCATTTTCAAGCAGCACTAACTGAGGGGTTATCAAACCCAAGAAGCAGGCGTGAGTCTGAGGTGCAGTGACGGTTCCCTTTAGAGATTACAAGCGTCCTAACCCCCGCTTTCATCTTTCCCACTAAGCACTTGGTGTTAAATTATCCACATCACACGTAAATACTCAGGCACATTATTTAACTGATTTAATTTTCAGACGCTACACAGTTTAGAAATCTCTAGCAGGCCATATCTTTGGCTTCAGCACCACATGGTGGATCTTAAGGGGTTGCTTCTGAAGGAAGATTCCTGGGCCAAACACATTAGCTTTTGTTTCCTTCTGGCTCCTCAGGGGCCCGTGTGCTGAGAGCCGGTGGGTTTTTAGCCGGTGGTGGGGAGTGAGGACGGGGGGTGGGGGGGGGGTGGGCAGCGTCAGTCTCCGCTGTCCCTGCAGGGACAGGACAGCTCTCTGCATCACCCCTCTCATCCCCTGCCCTCCCTCCCACCTCCTGGCGGAGACCCCGGTAGCTTTCCCATTCCCTTTGTTTAGCCAAGTTTGGTAAGACATAAATATCCACTCTGCCCGTGTTAGAGGGGAGTGTTGGAAACGTCCCACCGGGTGCAGAGAGAGCTCCAGAGGGGAGAAGCCACACGGCTCCCAGCTGCAGCCATTGCTAATGTTTATTTGTGCTTTCTTCCCCCCATACATGCTAGGCCCACGTATAAGCCTTCAGTTGATTTGAACTGTTTTTGTTTCATCATTTCATTTGAAATGTTTCATTCTGCTCTTTTCATTGGCACGGCCCAGCTGAGTCCTCACGCGATGGTCCTGGAAAGCTCAGGTCTGGCTCTCATGGGCATTTACGCTCAGGTGCTGGTAGCTTGACCATCAGACTTCCTTATGTCCTGCCAGCATCCTCCTGCCGACCCTTCACAGGTAGCGGTCATTTATTAAGAACACATACGTCTCTCTGTCTACGTGTGTATCTTACACACATCTCACACATGCACATATATTACCCACAGGTTGATCATACGTATATCTCACACGTACACGTACATGGATATCTCACACACAGAACACGCATCACACACACACACATACACACCCGCTGTCACACGTACATGCGCGTGTGTGGACCGACCACATGTGTGCGTCTCCCTGGGGGAAGCCCACCTCCCCCCCTGCAGTGTCACTCAGTGAGGACTTTGTCACTTTGCTCCACCTCTTCCCCCAGGGAACAGCGACCTCAGTGGCCCAGTGATGGAAAAAGAGACCCCTGCGGTGGCTGGGGACAGCTGTGGCCCCCGAGAGGCTGGGGGCCATTGGAGAGTGGACGCTGGTTTTTATCGGTGTCTAAACATGAGCTTGGGTTAAAAGGCTCGCACTGACTGTCGCCTTGGACGTTTGAGCTGAGCTGCCTCCTGCTTCAAAACAGCTGAGTCTGATGAGTCCTCGGGGGTGAGAGTTGGGTGCCAGCCCATCATCAGGACGTTCTCGTGATGTTGCCCCCAGATGTAAAGCCAGCAGGAGGCGTTTGTTTGTGAACAGGCTGCGTTTTCTTGGTCCTCGTCGCCCGTGTCAGGACCGGGGCCCCCGTCGGTCCCCGTGTCACTGCAGAGGTCTGAGGCGTGTGCTGGACGTGAGGATTTATTAGACTGGGGAGCTGGGCTCATTTTTTAAAAAATCTCTTAAAGAGGCATTTCTTGAGGACACGTAAGACATCCTTGAGTTTTACTAGAAAGGCACAGCACAAACTCTACTCTTAGAGGCATTGCTCTGCGTGCTGGGACGTGGGGGAACCATCTGTTTATGGAGGAAGAGGCTAATTGTCCACGGCGACTTGAATCCTCACCATGCTCTGTTTCTTTTGAACAAACCACTCAGCTCCTTTCACAGCCTCCTTTAGAGACGGGGGTCGCAAGCCCAAGATAATGGTAATTAAGCCACGGAATGTGTTCAGACCTGGGCGGTTTTGGAGCAGAGCCACGAGCAGGAAAAGCAAGATGTTTAAAAGCGGCTTTTGGAAGAAGGTCTGAAATTGCAAGGGGCAGAGAGGAGCACACGGGGCCCTGAGCCTGGCGGCTATTCCGCAGGCTCAGCGGGAGATGCAGGTAGAGTGGATGGAAGGGCAGCAGTCAGAGCCCAGCAGAAGGAGAGCGGCCAGGCAGGGGTCAGCAGGGAGGGTGAGGCCGGTCAGGGGGCCTGTGGACCCCGGGCCTGTCTGATGGATCCCAGGGTAGGGGGTGTTCCCTACACTGGACCCCAGGACGGTGGGCACCAGAGGGCCCAACGTTCTCCATCATGCCAAGCTTGATTGTCACCTTTATTTTTAACTTCTTGGGTCAGAACCCCCGTGATCCATCAGGAAAGCTTCAGGGGGGCTGTTTTAGCTTTGGCGGGTGTCGGCTGGCCAGGAGTCAGCAGAGTGAGGCTGCCCAGTGTCAGGGGCACACAGGGACCTGTTCCCTTCTCTCCCTGTTTGTGGGAGAGGGGGTGCAGCCTTCCTGGGGCTCCCTGACTCTGTAGTTCTATGTCCAGGAAAGAATCCCAGGAAGGAATGGGGTAGGTATAACATGGTAAGTGGCTGAGATTGTCGGTATGATTTTTTTTTAATATACATTTATTTATGTATTTATTTTTGGCTGCATTGGGTCTTCGCTTCTGCGCACGGGCTTTCTCTAGTTGCGGCGAGCGGGGGCTACTCTTTGTTGCAGCGCGCAGGCTTCTCATTGCGGTGGTTTCTCTCGTTGCGGAGCACGGGCTCTAGACGCGTGGGCTTCAGTAGTTGCAGCGTGCAGGCTCAGTAGTTGTGGCGCACGGGCTTAGTTGCTCTGCGGCATGTGGGATCTTCCCGGACCAGGGTTCGAACCTGTGTCTCCTGCATTGGCAGGCGGATTCTTAACCACTGAGCCACCAGGGAAGTCCCTGATACTGTTTTAATGGTGAAAAATTGGGAGCAAACTAAAGGCCCAGATATGATGGATCCATCACATAAATTATGGTAGGAGGATACAGTGAGAGGAGGAAATACCATGACTTTGAACTTCACATGCAGCATGGCAGAACCTTTTATTTATACACGGGCGTGAAAATAATTCTAGGGAGGACGTAACGCAAACATTTGACCCAGGCACTCTTGCAGGGGGAAGAATTCATGATATTTTCCCCTTCTCTGTGTTTTCGTTATTTATATTAAACATATACTATCAGAGAAAGAATAGATAGTTCCAGTCACAGAAAGGCAGCGCACACAGGAGCCGAGCCTGGGGGCGGGACCTGACCCTCTCCCGTGCCCCCCGCAGTACTCCCGGCAGGAGCAGGAGGAGGAGGGCCGCAAGCGCTACGAGGCCCAGAAGCTGGAGCGCATGGAGACCACGTGGCGGAACGGGGACATCGTCCAGCCCGTCCTGAACCCAGGTAGGGGCTGGGGAGTGGGCTGGGGCCGAGGCAGCGCGGCCACTTCACCAGCGTCCTCTTCCTGGGCCGGTGCGTCCCCTGGCGCTGTCTCCCGGGACAGGCCCTGGGGTCCCGGGGGCGCCGTCCCCTTGGCCCTGCACCTTGCAAGCCCCTTCCCAGTCGCACAGCCGACCACGGGGATGGGGGGACAACCCCGCAGGCCTCGGTGCGTCTGCTCCCGTAGAGCGCTGACCTGGAGGCCCCCGTGGGGAGAGGCCCCGCTGCCCAGGCAGAGGGACGCACGCCCGGCCACGGAGAATTTGTCCCCCAAGTTCGCCCGAGAGTGTGTTCTGGACGGGGTTTCCAGCTCATGAAAGAGACAAAATGGCAGCAGCGTTTCCCACATGGTTGTTCCCCGCCCGCCGCCCGGACGCGGCCTCACGTTAGACGGACTCTGAGCGCCCGGCTGGCCACGGGGGCCCGAGGGCTCTGCCGGGCCCGGCTCCTCGCGGGGCTGCTCCCTTCCAGCCTTCATCCTTGTGCCTGTAAGTCCGGGCTGCCGGCTTTAACAAGACGCGCCTCCACAGTCCAAACAGGTGAGGCAGGGCTGCCGAGTCCCTGACAGTTCAGGGCGGGGCCTGGGGGCCTCGGGGCTGGTGACGCACATCACGCTCCTGTGCGCGTGCGCACGCCGTGAGCACGGCTCACCGTGTGGAGAGCGGGCTGCGTGCCCGCAGCCTCTCCGGTTGATGCGTGTCCATGTCCCATGCTGGGCTCCAGAGCGACTCCTCAGGGGCCCTGCACGCGGCTGCTGGGGTTCCTGATCTGGTCCTGGCCTGCCGTCTGAGGACCGGCCCCGGGCATCCCTTTCCCCTCTTGGTGCTGCTCCGCGTGCCCCAGGCGCTGCCCCCTCACCGCTGCTGACGAGCGCGGAGAGCTCTAGCGCAGGGGCTGGAGGAACTCCGCCTGCCCGCCCGCCTGCCTTCCTGGCTGCGGCCCACCTTTGGCATCAGGGTGGGCGTAGGGGGGCTGGGACTGGTGAACACCTCGCAGGCGCGCAGACTCGGACAGGGCTTTCTGGGTTTCGAATCCTGTCGTTTATCGGGTGTGCACTTGACTCCTCTGGAGGCGTCTGTGCCGTTCGTGTAGGGGTCTCCTCGTGCTTGTCCTTCCTGAGTTCCACCCTCACCTGCCCACAGTGAAGGCCAGGGCACTGTAGGTTGGTGTCTTTACTGTTCTGCTCTTTTATTTATTTTAGTTATTTCTTTTTGGCTGCATTGGGTCTTCGCTGATGCACGTGGGCTTTCTCTAGTTGCGGCGAGCGGGGGCTACTCTTTGTCGTCGTGCGCGGGCTTCTCATCGCGGTGACTTCTCTTGTTGTGGAGCACGGGCTCTAGGCGTGCAGGCTTCAGTAGTTGCGGCACGCGGGCTCAGTAGTTGTGGCTCGTGGGCTCTAGAGCGCAGGCTCAGTAGTTGTGGTGCACGGGCTTAGTTGCTCCGCGGCACGTGGGATCTTCCCGGACCAGGGCTCGAACCCGTGTCCCCTGCATTGGCGGGCGGATTCTTAACCACTGCACCACCAGGGAAGTCCACTGTTCTGCATTTTCAACAAACACCAAAAAAAAAAAAAAAAAAAAAAAAAAGAAAGGAAGAAAAGAAAAACCTATAAGTATAAATAGAATGTTGCTGTTTTGATGAAACCTGATAAAGTTGTATCTTTTAACAATAAAATGTAAATAGATGGTAATCCACAGGCCTTCGGGCTCTTGTGATGACTCAAGTGTATCCAGGCCCTGGGGCACATGCCACCATCAGGCAGCGACCTCAGGCCCAGCCTCTGCTTTCAGGAGGCAGGTCAGGCAAAGGCACGGAGGACTGCAGAGGGACTCAGGGGAGCTGAGAGCTCTCGGGAAAGGCACAGACTCGGTGCCGGGGGTGTTCCTGGGAGAGAGGCTGGAGCGGGCCCAAAGGCAGCGCTCCCCACCCTGGAAGACAGGTCCACGCCCGGTCCCTGGGCCCTGTGACTGTGACCTTATTCACAGAAGGGGCCTTTGCAGGTGGAATCAAGTTAAGGACCTCAAGATGAGGTCATCCTGTGTTACCCACAAACATGGGGCGGGCCCCAAATCCAACGAGCAGTGTCCTTGTAAGAGACAGAAGGGTAGAGACAGTGTCAGCCCAAAAGCAGCAAAGAGGGGAGCTCGGAAGAGGCGCTGGCTGGCATCTGGGGGCTGGACCCACCCGTCCTTGGGCGGTTACTGGCCAGTGCTGGATGGAGGCCGGGGCCGAAGGCTCAGTCTCGGGCTTTGAGAGCCATGAGGTTCATCCTGGTTTACTCCTTTGACTGACTGTCTGGGGAACTAAGATTACTCAGGGTTTTCAGTCAGTTTAAGTTCCTTCACTCATGAGGTAATTTTCTGTTTGCCGTCCTCTGATTATAAATCTGATCCATAATATTTTTCAGGCTCTGTTATTCTCTAATGATATTAATGGAAAGTGGCATTCCTAAATCTCAAGATTTCTTGATAGATTTTTACAAGCTTTTATTTTTTCCTTTTCTGGCCCTAATAAAAACGCATCTTTCTCAGCAATAGGGACTGGCTTTTAACCACTTCTTAAGGAAGTCACATATCCACTCTCTGGTCTTTTTGAATACTGCAGTGTGCGCTTGTCACTGGGGTCTTCTAACACTCTCCCCTTTCCTGGGAGAACCCCCGCCCCGCCCTGATGAGGCAGGCTTGGCCCGAGAGTTGCCACCCCCCCCACCCCCCCACCCCGCGCCTGCAAGGCCCTCTGGACCTGCCGCTCTCTCTTACTTTTGAAACCAGAATCACATTTCAGCCTCTGTGGCTGTTGCCTAGCAATCCCCACGAGGGGCCGACCTCCTCTTTCAGGTGTCTTTTCAGAGAGTCTGGGAGTTCTTTAGAGGCCCAGTTTTTCTTATTGTTTTCTCCATCTGATGAGACAGAATACAATTACCTTGAATTCTTCAACCCATGGCCATTAGTTGTCCAGCTTTAACTGTGTAGGGACTATTTGGCCACGTGACCCACCATTCTTTCTGGGAGCTGTTGGGTTTATGATAAAATCAGCCCTGGGACTTCCCTGGTGGTCCAGTGGTAAAGAATCCGCCTTCCAATGCAGGGGACGCAGGTTTGATCCCTGATCAGGGAACTAAGATCCGACGTGCCATGGGGCAACTAAGCCCGCGCGCCGCAACTACTGAGCTCGCGCGCCTCAGCTAGGGCCCGTGTCCCATAAACTACAGAGCCCACGCGCTCTTGGACCCGCGTGCCGTCGACCAGAGAAGAGAAAACCTGCACGCCACAACTAGAGAGAAGCCCGCGCGTCACAACGAAAGATCCCGCGTGCCTCAACGAAGACCCTGCGTGCTGCAGCTAAGACCCGACGCAGCCAAAAGTAAATAAAATAAATAAATAAATCTTAAAAAATCAGCCCTGCCTCTTCCCCGGCCTTTGTGTTTGAAGCAGTGTTCACCTCTAAGTCCGGTCCCCACTACCGGGACAGCCGGGATCTTGGTGAGTCACACCCGCCCCTCATTCCTGCTCAGGCCCTGGACCCTGCCTCCCTGAGGTCAGCCAGTGCCCGGCCACCCCCGCAGGCTGATCAGCCCTGAGCCGCCCCTAAGAGTGCTTGGTGCCCGTTAGGGGCTTGCCCTGGGTGGGAGAGCCTTCTCCCCAGGGTCTGGCCAGGCCCTGTCACCCCGCTCTCTGCAGCGCTTGACCCGGGTCAGGGGGGAGGGGGGAGGCAGGAGGGAGCAGGAGGAGGAATACAGGGTCTGGAGCCGGACCTCTGGGCTTGGATCCCAGCTCTGCTCCGTGGGGACTTAGCCCTTCTGTGCCTCAGGTTCCTCGGCTGCAAGCACGGAAGAGGGAGTTCTGTGCTCGTCTCTGGCTGCCCTGGGGACCTAACTCAGGTTCTGGACCTCATTTTGAAATCGCAGGCTCAAAGATGAGGCACTGCATTAGTCAAGGTCATTGTAGCTGCTTACACTCTAAAATCCTAGCTCCTAACTCAGTAGAGGTTTATTTACTGTAAACTCCTAATCGGGGGATCTCCTCCAGGAGGTGGGGACTCGGGATTCAGGCCCTTTGGTCTTGTAGCCCCGCACCTTTGATCAGGTGGCTCTCGGGGCACCTCGGGAGGGGAAAGAGCAGGGAGGCTCACCTCTCGGCGTTTTGATGCCTTGGGCCTGGATGCAGCACTTCCACTCACTCTGCTGTGTCAGGAGAGCAGCCGTGCAGCAGAGGCTGGGAAACGCGGTCTAACCGTGCACGGGGGAGGGCGAGGAGAGGGGCTGCCCGGTCCTGCCTTCTGGTCACACGTGGTACACCTCACCCTCAAGGACAGCGACCCGGAATCCTGTCCAGCCCCACCATCTATTTGTTAAGGCAGCACTGGCAGCGATCACGGATAACCCCCAGGTGTCTGTGCCTTGACCTTGAACTTCGAAGATCCTCTTCACAGTTGCCTTTAGTTCCCCTAAAGAACAGGACGTGAGGAACGGGGGAAAGGCCACTGAGGACAGCAAGTGCCTGATCCAGGGGCTGTGAACCCACAGACACGGTCCCACCCTGCGGAGCCCCGTGAGTTACGGGCCACGGCCCAGGGAAGGAGGACTTGGGTGTTGGGTGTGTGGGTGTATTTTTTTTTTTTCCCATCAGAATTTTGGTGTTTTCCCTCGTTAAAAGCTCATCAGTGCCAGTTCCAAGAACACTAAATCATTAGACACAGCTTAACTGATATTTTAAACATGACTGCAGAACAGTGGGGACATCTCTTTGACTAGGTTGTTATAGTCATTTCAAGTGGCTTGTCACTTGAATAAGTAGATAGTTGACATGACAAAGATTTTTGTATGCTGTTTCCATTGTTTGAAATTTTAAAAAATTCTTTTGTCATTGTGCACACGCAAACCTCTTAGCTGGTCAGAGCAGTTCCTGAGAGCAGGCCAAACTTGAGGGTTTTCATTTCCATTCATGCTGTAAAATAGCTACTTTGATGTCTCTTATGAGTGGGACCCAAAGCAAAGAAAGCATAGTAGGGCACCCCGTGGCTCTCGGGGCCTTTTTGTTCTTTGAAGAGAGAGGCCCAAGGGAGACAGTCCTTGGAGATCAGGGGTGTCGTGGGCTGGCAGAGCTGGCCTAGAGTGTTTCTCTGATGGCTGTGGTGGCAGAGGGACTTCGCTGGCATCTTCTGTGGCCCTTGGGCTGTGCCCCTCCACCCAGCCTCCCCAGGCCGGGTCCAGCCGTCTGAAGCCCCGAGGCCACAGTAGGCATGGCCCTGGGTGCACCCTGACCTGCCAGGGCTGTTACCCGCACTTCCTGAGCACAAGGAGGGTTTCGGGTGCGTCTTCTCCACGTGGAGTGAAATTAGGAACCGGGCAGGGCAGAGTTCTGGACGCCTTCTCAGGGCCTCCCTTCTCATCCCATGCAGCGTGTCCGGCGACATTACCCGAGGCCCAGCGTGGTCTCGGATGATCCAGGCCATTCTGGATGCCCCGGGGCCTGGGAGGCAGCTGCGAGAGGAAGCATCTCCTCCCTCCGGTCGTCTGCACTGACCGAAGCCCCTGGGGATGCCAGGGGACCCTGGAGCTCCCCTCCCAGAGCCTTTGGAGTCGTCCGTGTCATCTGTTGGCTGGTTTTAGATAGCATCCTTGCGCACCTGCTCCCGCGGGGCCCACATGCAGGTGGGTGGGCTGGATGGCGGAGTCCTCAGACTGTGGCCTCTCGGGAGGGAGTTCTCCACTCGGCTGCTGACCACCAGTTCCTGGTGCCACGACAGGCTGCTGCTTCCGACGTCCCCGGCTTGAGGGTTCACCCGAGGCAGGAGCTGGGACCTCCCATGGTGGCTGGCGCCCGCCTCTGCCAGTCACACTGAGCCAGGGAAGCAGGCGGAGAGGGAGCAGGCCTGTCGCCAGAACCCCCGGAGGTGGGAACTGACTGTGGATAATACTGAGAGACCCCTCCCCCCATCCCACCCCGCACCCCAGGCTGGAGCCACTTCGTTGCCTCTGACACAGCCGAGGGCCCTCCCGGCTGGGAGCATCCCAAGATGCTTGAGTCCTTCCCGCAGGGACCTCTCAGAGCAGATGGCACTTCACACACGAGCTCGCAACTTGAGTCTAAGTCTCTCTAAGCCGTGAGGCTTGAGAACAAATAGAAAATATCTTGAGTTTGGAAGTCAATCCTTAAGGCCCCAGCTCACCGGAACTCCAGTTTTTCCTGCTTCGTGACCCCTTCAGGCAACCACACAGTCTGAGATCCCACGTGGGGGAGCATCAGGAAAAGTCTCGGAGGCAACTGTCGATGCTTAAGAGACCCAGGCCCCGACCTCTGGGTGGGCGTCCCTCCTGGGTCCTGAGCAGCGTTACTTCCTGCACAGACTTTTCTGTCTACCGCCAAACACGGGAAGGACCTTTCTTCACCTGCAGGGTGTCCCAGCCGTTCGGGGGCCCTGCAGGCTGGCTTCCTCGGCAGCTTGGTGTTGCTGGGGCAGGAAGGGGCACACCAGCTGTCCAGGCAGGGAACAAATGGGCGTCATCCCTCCCGGAAGGCTTTGGGAAGGCGGAAGCAGGCACAGCAGTGGGGTCTGCTCAGAAGACCCTACGCTGGTGTTACCCACCCCGTTGGAAGAGTCTGTGTCGAGGGATAGTATCGATTTCTGGAGACGGGGCTTTATCTCATCTTTCTTTTGAAGTGCAGCCTCTTACAGATATTTCGGCAGCAGCAGTGCCGCGTGGGTGAGGGATGCCCCCAGAGACTTGGTGCTCTGGGAAGATGAATGGGGGACACTGGAGGAAAGGCCAGCACACCTTTCGGTGCTGTGTCTCCGGGGCCGGGTCGGGACTGAGGGCTGGCAGGAGTCCCAGGGTGAGGTCTAGGGATGCACGTCTGTGGCGTCTCTATCCAGTTCCGAGTCTCCACCTACCATTGTGTCTAATGGAGTCGAAATTTAAACTTTTGAGAAGTTGCATAATAAATTACTAAAATATTGTCAGTGCCTGTTTACAAACTTGAGAATGAAAGTCAGATGGGTGACTGTCTCCTAACCGAGGGTCATACCAACCCTGGGGGCTTATAGGCAGGAGGTGTTCACTGGCTGCTCGGGAGTCAGGGCAGGGCCTCGCTGGGGACACTGGTGTCCCCAGGGAGTAGTGTCATGACCCACTAGCAGAGTGGCTAATTAATTCTCGAAAGCCTTCCCCCCCTCACGGACTGGAGCGTTTTGAGACCACGGTTTTCCTTAGAGAAATCCCACCTAAGGTGATGGCAATGGGAAGGCTTCGGGGACCACGCGAACATCAGGGCACCGTCGCCCCTGCTGGGCCCTTTGGCCGTGGGAATCGATCGGTCCCGCGGCCTAATCTCTCTCCTTTGTGATTCCAGAACCGAACACGGTCAGCTACAGCCAGTCCAGCTTGATCCACCTGGTGGGGCCTTCCGACTGCACCCTGCACGGCTTTGTGCACGGAGGTAAGGACCGGTGATTCTCGCTGTCCCCTTCCTGCTCCTGGTTCCTTGTTAATCCCCCCAGGAGGCCATGCTGCCATCTGACCCAGTTTAAGCTCTTGTGTTTAATGAAGTGTAAATTTAAACTTTTAAGAGATTGCATAATAAATTGCTGAAGTACTGTCGGCGCCTGTTTTCAAAATTGGGAATGAAAGTCAGATGGGTGACTGTCCTAAGGGAGGGTCACACGCAGCCCTGGGAGCTCATGGCCACGAGATGTTTAGTGGCTGCCCGTGGGTCAGGGCAGGGCCTTTTGGAGGACAGTGAAGTCACCAGGGAGTGACAGTGTGACCCGCTAAGAAAGAGGGCTTAATTCAGCACGTTTTTGCCTCTGGCGTTTGCATGTGTTTCTTCCTTTAATCAGATTCCACCTCAGACAATACAGGCCTTGAAGTTCCCAGCTTGGGAACCACAGCTGGAACACAAGAGGACTTAGCTGCAGGCTCACATAGGGACGCTTTTTACTTTAACAGTGTGTAGTTATTTTTTGGGGTGATTTAGGGAAGATATAAGTAGCACATCAAATCCATAATTTAATGGAGATTATCATCTCAGATGAGATCAAAGTAAACCTTAAAAAACAAGTCGGTTTAAAGAAAAACATAAGGGGAAATGTTGCTAAGTGGTGTAGCCGTTAGCAGAAGTTGTGTCGGTGGTATGTGGGTGGTGGAGTCTGGGCACCGCTCCTCCGGGGGTACCAAGCAATTCATCGTCCCCCAGGCGTGACTGGCACTTGCACATGCCGTTCATCTGCACTCTTCATTTCCAGTGGCCTGGAATGCCAAGTTCTCCTTTCTTCTCCACTCTTGAAAACTCCTATTCATCCTTCAAAACCCAGTTCCAGTGGTACCACTCTGTGCAGGATTACATTGATACTTCTACCAGGGGATGCCTCAGGAGCAGGGTTCAGTCTTGTTCTTTGTGTTGGCTCCAGGGTTTCACACAGAGCCAGAGAGGTGCTTTGCAGAAGCTTGTTATGTGAACGAGAGGCACAGGTCAGGCTTCGGTTGAAAAGCTTGGGATGAGGGGCCCTGGACCTGTCAGAATCAGAGAATGGGCCCTGATTTGAGATATATTTTCCAAGTTTGTTTCTTTTTTTAACTAATCCTCTTCTGTGTATTTCTTTTTTCAATTTCATGATTATTTTCCTCTTTCAACTAAACGCTGCTCGCGATGCCCTTGGATATGATTAACTTAGTCCTACCTAAGGGAAGCTCTACTTTACAACAAAGGGTGCTTTCCAGCCCTGTGAATGTTGTGACAATCAGGGTATCTTTCTTCTCTGAGAGCAGCCGTGGCCTTACCAGCCTTCTTGTTCTTCGCCAGCCCTTGCCAGCCAAAGGCCGGGCTTCTGTAACTGCTAAGAACTGTCTTTGGGCTTCATAGAGCTCCGCTCTACCTGAAATTTGTGAAACTCTATGCTAGAATTTTTGCTTATTTCATCCAGATGTTGGAAGTTCACTAAATGTGGCATTTCCATCATCACTGTCTCCTTGGCAGAAAGTTTATACTCTTCAGTCCCATCTTTCCTCACATGCTGAGAGACGTCCGTGAAATGCAGGAAGCGAGGGAATTGTTGGAATCCCCTGGAAACCTACAGCACATCGTGCTTATTTACGGAGCCTGTGCGGCTGCATTTAAAACAAACGCGTTTTTTAATGTGTGTTAAAGAAGTGTTTACAATGGCTTTACAATATTTAGTGCCTATTTTAGTAGGGGTTTTGTGCTCATGATTTAAAAACCATGCCTAATAATTTTACGAAACCTAATCACTTCTTATAGTGCCTCGTAACTCACCAGGCGCGAAGGAACAAAATAAATACCGTACTGAAAACACTGAGCGCTGTGATTTTATCGTATTTTCCTATAGAGAGAATACTGTCGGCAAGGATGGTGTCTAAGTCATTTGAATGAACATCTGCTGGAAGCTGTAATTCAGTAGATGCCAATCGCAGGAGGAAACGGTGCACTGAGATGGATGCTAATTTGGCTTTTATTCAGTAATTCTGCACTGCGTATGGGTCTTTGGAAACCTCCTCCCGTCCTGTTTTCTGTGATTTTCACGCATTGGATAGTCTTCATCTTGAGGACTGGCTCCTACCCTGCCACTTAAAAAAACACACACCATACAGATCTTGGCAACGCCGAACTGGTGAGAGATGTAGTGGGAAGGGTTGGAAATCACAGAGGGAATCCAGGACTCCTGTCAGACGCTGGGTCTTCCCTCCTTTCCTGGCTGCAGGGACAGAGCCTCCGATAATTCATCGAGGGGATAGAAAGGATGCAGGGAGTGAGCAGAGGACGCTCGTTTTGCTGTGTGGGAGGGCGGGCTGGCTGCTTCTCCGTGGTTCTGAATTTCAGGGCCTCTGTGCAGAAGCGCGGGCCGGGCTTTTGGCTTCTGCCCTCAGAGTCCGGCATGAATCCACGTGCAGTCCTCTCTTTCTCCTCTTGGTAGTTCTGGGATCTCAGCCCAGAAAAGGCCGTTCCCCCTCCCCTCCCCCCCTCCCCCATGGCCGGCTGAAAGGGGTGACCCAGCAGCTATCTGCGCGGGTGTTTATGTTCTTGCCACAGTCAAGACCTTTTTATAAACTCACCCAGACACCCATCCTTGATAAAAACACCCGGAGTAGGAATTGATTTTACTTCCCGGACATGATAAAAGCCCTAAAGTGAACATCTTACTCAGAGGGGAGCTCGGAGGATCTTCCCCTGAGGTTAGGAGTAAGGCAAGGGACCCCAGTTAACGTTGTTTTGGGGATTTTAGCCACTGCAGTAAAACAGGAGGAAAAAAATAAAGGCACAGGAAGTGGCAGAAAAGAAGTAAAGCTATCTGGCTTTGCAGATGGTGCAGTAACATACCTGGAGAATCCAAGAGATTCAGTGATAAAAATAACTCAAATAATTAAAAATTCAGTAAGGTAGCAGCACATAAAATGAATAATCATAAAAAAGGCTTGCCTGAAATAGAAAAACTGCTTTTCATTGTTTTTGCTTGCAGGTCTGTTTCTTTTCTAAGGTGTGTTTTGTGTCGGTGAATTTTAACTCGGATCGTGAAACATGACTTTTTCATAATTTGATGAAAAGGGGGCGTTGGTTTTGTGTGTGTGCCTTTGATTCATCTTCTTGAAGATGGCGTTCCCTTCTCCCGTGCTGGTTCCTGAGATGTCCTGTGCTCTGATTTCTTTCCTGGGGGACTCTCCTCGCCTGGCCCTCCGTCGGCTGTTTCCACGTGGGTTTCCCAGCCCGAGGGGGAGTGTTGATGCCACAACTGGCCGGATGTGAAAGGAAGCGTGCTCCCCAAAGCCGGGACCGCTGTGCTCTTCCAAGACCCATCTGGCCGCGAGGGCCGGATCGGAGAGGGGAGACCCCGGAGATGGGGGCACCACAGCTCTGCCCGCGGCGTGTGTGGCTCTCAGCCGGGGGCCCCTGCCGCCTCGCGGCTCACGGCTCCCTGCGCTCACCCTGTGACTTTCTTTCCCTCAACGCGCCTCTTGCTCTCCTGCCTCGGTGTCTTTGTTCACCCTGTTCTTCCCACCTGGCGCCGTCCGCCTGCCCATCCCAAATCCCGCGCCCTCCTGGTGCTCCCTGAGCCCCTCCCTCCCAGGCAGCTGCACGCCCTTCGCCAGCCGCCACGCCACGGCCTCTCTCGTCCTGCCCCCCCCCCCCCCGTGCTGGTTGTGGTTTTCTCAGGCGCTCGTCTCCTGGAGGTCCCCATCTCCCTTGCCGGTCTCCCACGGTGCTCTGCAGAGAAGGAGCTTGGTGAACGGCCACTGAGTGAATGAAAGAAATCTTTTGGAAAGACGGTTTGAGTTGACGCTGCCCGGTGGCCACGTCCTGAGCCATTGGCAGCTTTTCTCTGTTAGAATCACGGGCCGTAAATCCAACTGGGCACGTGGCTCCCATGTCCTCAGACTGAGCTGCCGGGTTGGGCCCACTCGTAGGACAGGCTCTGCCCCGTGCTTCACAGTGCCCTGTGGTGCCCACGCTCCTGCAGGGGACGCGTGTCCGTCTGCCTGACCCCCCCTCCCGCACCCCCAGCACCGGCGCTCTCTGCTCGGCGCCCTGGGGTGTCTGCACTCCCGTCCCCCGAGTCCAGTCCCTCTCAAGGTCCTCCCTGGAGCCGGCTCCAACTCATGCCTCCTGTCAAGCTCATTTCTGAACTGCCGTTGCCAAAGCCGGCGGGCGGGTCTGGCCCTCACGGTTCACCCGGCTCCCCTCCACCCTGCCACCTCCTTCCCAAGGCCCAGGATCGCCCTCCCCTGCTTTCCTCCGCCCGCTGCCACCCCTTCAGTCCCTGTGCCGTTCCGCCTTCCTTCCTGTCCTGCCCGGCGTCGGGTACCCGGGGCCCCATCCTCACCCCTGCACTCCCTCCCCCCGGGACTCCTCTGTCTCATGCCAGCCTAGGCCAGTAGCTCCTGACTCCAGCTGCTTCTTCGGGACGGGCCTCTCCGACCTGATGTCAGGCACGGAGCCCCTCTGCTCCCCCTGTGGTGGCGGCCAGGCCGCCCTTCCGGTTGTCGAGCCAGAATCCCTGCGGTCCTCCGGGACTCGGTCTCTCTTCAAGGCTCTCTGTCTCATCTGTCAGCCAGTCCTTCGGGCTCTACGTTCAAACCTGAGTTCTCGCCACCTCCGCTGTCACCTCCAGGACATGCGCGTTACTGTGGAAATGGCCTCACACCTGGTCCGAGTTCCGTGACCAGGAGCAGCCCAGCAGCCTCACGGGTCCACTCAGAGCCGAAGGCAGGTCAAGCCGGGCCTGCTCAGCCCCCTCGGTGGCTCCCGTCTGACTCCAGGTAGAAGCCCGGCCTTCCGTTCGTGCCGCTTCTGCGCTCGCAAGGCCTCCGGGACCCGTCTCCCCACACGCCTCCCTCTCCGCCGTGTCAGCTCCCGGGCTCTGCTCCTCGGGTTCCCGGGACACGGCGGGGGCGGCGGGGGCACTTCCACCTGCGGGCTTTGCACCTGCCCTTCCCTCTGCCTGGGTTGTGGTCCCCAAACAGCTGTGCAGATACCTCTCTCTGTCTTCACGTCTCTGGAGAAAAGGAGAGGGCTTTCCTGACCACCCCATGTAAAACGGCCCCCACCCCGGCCTGCTCGCTCCCCGGGCCTGGACGGATCCCTTCCCTGAGGTGTAGATGGGCCACGTGCTGAGTGAAGGGGCCAGAGAGAGTGAAGATGAGAGAGAGAAGACTGTCCCTGAGTGGGCAGAGGGGCCCCAGAACTGACAGGGGCAACAGCAGGTCAGCCCCCCCAAGCCCCCCAGAGGACGCGTGATGACGGCCCCTGACTTGGTGAGCGTCCGGCAGCCCCTCCCGCGTGCCAGCCCCGTGTGGGGCTCGGGGACGCAGTCACTGCCCCGCCTGAGACGTCCAGAGACAGAACTGCTCCTGCAATACGTCCTGCACACGAGCGTCCAGCCGCCGAGGGGACACGCACGGCTGCCCCAGGATCCCGAGGCCGGGGGACCTCGCGGGACCTGAAGGAAGAGGGGGAGGCAGAAACGGCAGCCCCGGGGTGGCAGGGGACATGCGGGCCGAGAGGAGCCCCAGCCAAGCGAAGGAGGTCTGGGAGGCGAGGCGAGGTGAGGCGTGTGACCCCTGCACAGACGCTCGTGTCTGCTCGGGTTTCGTGGGGCGGTTGTGAAAAAGCGGTCCTCTACCCCTGGAAGAGGAACCGATTTCACGGAAAAAGGCAGAAGGAGGCACAGATGCTCCTCTCCAGCTCTGTGACCTCGTTTCATCGGAGCCCCTGCTGCGTGCTGGAGTGGGTGTCAAACCTGTGGCCGGGGAGGAAGCAAGGAGGCCAGGAAGGCGTGTTTCCTCCTTCTGAGGAGCTTCTGGTCTCATGGGGTCAAGAGGTGAGGGCGTGAAGGCCGGTCTGGGCCCCCGTTTCTTCATCGTGAGGCTGAGTTGTGTCAGGCGATGGCCCCCGTTCCTTCCAGTTCTCACTTTGCAAGAATCCTTGTTTCTGAAAACACCATTCTCTGCTGCCCAGGCTCCAGTGAGCAGCGTCCTGTCCATCTGGACGGAAGGGCGGGAGCCGGGGTCTGGTTACAGCCCTGGAACCCCAGGCGCTGTGAGCTGCCCATGAGCTTCCTGCCTCCCCGCTCAAAGGACCTGCTGACACCCATCCCGGAACTGGTTTCCTCCTGCCCGCGCTGGTCCCCTGAGCGGCTGGGGACATGTGTGGCTCCCGGCCCCTCTTCTTCCTGAGCTGCAAAGCATCTCGCTTGAGAAACCCAGTCAGCTCTACAGCCTGCACACGTCCTTCCCTACGAATGCACCGGTGCTTGGGGTTTTGGTGCCCCGTTAATCAGCTTTTGCTTCCCCTTTGGTTGCGATCATTAGGGGCACACAAGGCAGATGTCCCCTAACGGTGTCTTTCCTGTTCAACGTCAGGAGCATGAATTCTTCCGTGTTAGCCTTCACCCCTGCCTGCAGCCTGGACTCCTGGGAGGAAACTGACACCCTCCAGAGTGGTTATGGGCCGTCAAAGGCGTGACCTTGCCTCGTGTGGACTCCCGGCGAGGCCACCACGTCCCACTGGGAGGGGCTCGTGCGTAACCACTGCCACCTTTCCCTCTTCTCCATGGCATTTGGGGCAGGAACACGCGTGCCCTGCTTCCCCTGTTGTCTGTTCAAAACAGGGAAGGCATTGATTCTCAAACAGCAGTAAGCAAACTTAATTGTGACCTTCTCCAGTTCCCTGACACAGAAGTAAGACGTGGCCTCGTGGCCAGGCAGCCCTTCCCCCGGCTCCCTGGGCCTGCGCTGCCCCGGGCGGGGGGAGGGGGGGAGCCGCATCCAGCTGTGCCTGAGGCCTCTACCAGATCCCACCCTTGACATTTGTCATTAGAAACCAATCGTCTTCACTCACTGTGCATTAATTTCCAAAAACAACCTTTATTAGCTACCTTAATTAATATTCCTCTGCCCTTGGTCCCGGTTCCCAGAGACCTGCAAGTACATTTGGAACCTGAAGGGGGAGAAGCCAGACAGTCTCGGGAGGCTGTTGCCTAACCGGCTCTTAGAATAACTCCCCCTGTGCTTTCCAAACGGTGGGCTAGTTAAAATAAGATGAACTTACTAGCGTTTTCTTAATATAGGAGGCCGGCACCCACACTCCTTCGGCTGGGATTAAATATAGAAATGGGGGCATCACGAATCGCCCCCCACAGCGCAGCAGCCGACGGCTGCTTTGGGTTTGCAGCAGGCGTGACCCAGTCAGCCAGGCAGGCCGGGAAAAGAAAATTCAGCCTCTATTTTCAAGCCAGTCAACATGTTGTCAGTACTTTAAAAACAAAAACAAAAGCAAACCTGTAAGCAGTTAGGTGTTAGGTTCCAAAATATCTCTTGTACCCGATGTTTATCTGGCATGTTAGTGGCCAAGCAAGTCTTACTTTTTTTCCTTCCCGTAATTCCTGAGATGAACATAGTATCCAAGGGCAGCAAATCCTACAGTTTTGTTGTCATCTTTTAAATGGCGAATCTCGGGTAATAAGAGCAGCTCACGACAGACTAATTTGCCAAAGTTCTTTTCCCATCGTCAGCGGCACCTATCGTATCTAAATGGGAAGGAATTGATGAGGTTTTTCAGTGGGAACCTGGAAAGAGGCATTTTTGAGAAAACTCGGATACTTGATATTTTTAATTAAAGCGTAAAAAAGTGAAGGGGAGAAGGTGACTTCCAGTGTCAAAGAGGGCTGGTGGCTCCCTCTGGCAGGACAGGGGGCCCGGCTGGGCAAAGTTAGAGGAAGGGCAGTTACAAACCAGGCAGCTGGGTTTCTGGTTGTTTTTGTTTTTAAAGAAAATTTACTTTTCTCAGTGGACACATTGATTGTAATGTCTCGTGTCTACAATCATAGATAAGGGTATTTTGTGATAACAGCCTTTCTTTACAAATGTCATAACGGGATGAGATTACGTGGATTTTATTGTCTGTTTTCTGCAAGGGCCATTTTCCCTTAGCAACAGAGAACAAGAATGTCTCAGCCCAGACCCATGCAGCGATGGGTCCAGGGTTGTTCCTCACCGGGAAGAGGAAAGAGGGCTCGTAATCAACATTTTATTATACAGGCAGACCTTGTTTTATTGAGCTTCACTTTATTGTGCTTCACAGATTTTTTTTTTTTTTTTTTTAACAAATTGAAGGCTTGTGGCAGCTCTGCATTGAGCAACTCTGTCCAGCACCCAGTTTCCAACAGGATTTGCTCCCTTCATGTCTCTGTGTCACATTTTGGTAATTCTTGGAATATTTCAAATGTTTTCATTATTCTTCTATTTGTTATGGTGATCCGTGATCAGTGACTTCGGTTGCAACGGTTGCTGTTGCAAAAGATTACAACTCACTGAAAACCCAGATGATGGTTAGCATTGTTTAGCAATAAATTCTTTTTATTTAAGGTATGTACATTGCTTTTTTAGACATAATGCTATTGCACACTTAATAGACTACAGTGTAGTATAAACATAACTTTTATATGCACTGGGAAACCAAAAAAATCGTTTTGACCAACTCTGTTTCTAAATTCCCTGTATTGCAGGGGTCTGGAACCGAGCTCGCAATGTCTCCGAGGTGCCTGTAATCTCGGTTTTACGAGATCAGTTCCCTTCCCTCTAAGTAGCCGCCAGAGTCCACTTGGCACACAGGACCCCAGAGGGCCCGGTTATGCTTCACGCTTCTCCATCGCGTTTGTGAGAACAGACTCGGGGCCGCCGGGAGCCGCGGGCACAGGTTTCTGCTTCCAGCGCTGACCCCGTGCTACCCGCACGCAAAGCGGGGGGCCGGGAGCCCCGCCTGCAGAAGGCCAAACACTTGAGTTCTGCACAAGTCTAAGTTTTTCCCCCAGAAAGCTTTTCCGTGTAGTGAGCCCTAAAATCTACCTTGCTGTCACTTCCCACTGACCCCACCGTGGTCCCCGGGAGGTGGAGATAACGGAGGTGGGCGGAGATGGTCCAGGTGAGGCCTGTCTGCAGCTCCTCTCCTTGTGGAGCAGACCTCCTGTCCCTCAGTGCTGGGATTCCTCCTCAGCCTTGTCACCCGCTGCCCGTATATCACTGTCCCAGTACCTGGGATCGACCCCGATTCGGGGTATCATCTGATAGTAGACTCACGTGGTGGGGTCATGTCTGCCCCCTGACCTGGGCACTGGGAGGCCAGGGCCTCAGTCCAGGAGCCGTCACTGTAACCACTTGTTTCCTATGGGTCTCCGCCAATCGCAGTTCTCTCCCTGGTCTCCCAGCTCAGATTTGTGTGCTGGCTCTTGGGGTCGGCAGGGGGCTGTCTCTTCAAGTGTGAGATGAATGGTGATTTTGTCATCGAACACGTCCCCTAGCAGCTCACCTGGCTTTTCCTGGCCTCACCTGGACTAACTGTGATTGTTTACCCAGGTTTGGGCCCTGTGACTCGCTATTGGAGCTGCTTCCTGGGGTCGATTCAGCGTTCCTTTGGTCCCTGATTCACTTACTCACTTGCGGCCCTTTCTGAGCGCTGTGTGTCAGGTTCTGAACTGGTCAGGACACGGGGACAATAAGGCGTGTCCCCACCCTGTGCCAGCTTCCGTGTCACGTGATGCGGTGGTCTGGGGGTGCCACACCGGGCTGATGGGGCGTCTGGCACCAGGAGCTCAGACAGCTGCTCACGTTCCCCCGCCCCACCCCCTGTGCCCTGGGCTCAGAGCCCATCCTGGCTAGCACACGCTTTGGATCTGCAGTATATTTCGTAACAGTGAAGTCCCTCGTGGAACCTCTACCTGCATTTTTAAAATTTTTTTTATGTTTTATTTTTTATTTTTGGCGGCGTTGGGTCTTGGTTGCAGTGCGCGGGCTTCTCATTGTGGTGGCTTCTCTTGTTGCGGAGCACGGGCTCTAGGCATGCGGGCTTCAGTAGTTGTGGCTCGCGGGCTCAGTAGTTGTGGCGCATGGGCTCAGTTGCTCTGTGGCATGTGGGATCTTCCTGGACCGACGATCGAACCTGGGTCCTCTGCGTTGCCAGGTGGATTCTTAACCACTGCGCCACCAGGGAAGTCCCTGCATTTTGGATAAATGGGGCAAAACGCTGGTTGAAGGAGCTGGTTATTATTTGTTCCATTTAGTCTTCCATTCTTAGCTTCTGCTTTTCAGGACCTACAAATAAGGGATTAATTGTAGGTACTTTCTGTGTTCTAAACATTAATCCCAATATAAATTCTTTCTTTCCGACCTCCAAGCCACACCTCCCCGATGACACCGTCAGGTGACTTGGGAGCTCTGGGTCCGGGACCCCCACCCCTGCACACACGGATGTCGCTGCCACCACCACCTCTCAGCAGGACCTTGAGCTCCATTCTCCACTGTCCTGTCTTAGTCTCAGTACCGTGGGATCTGGGTCGAGAGGCGACGTGGCCTCTGGTGGCCTGTGGTCAGGGGCTGGTCCCCACCTCTGCCCGAGGGTGTGAGCCACGGACACGTGCCTCTCTGTGCCTCTACTTCCTGCTTTGTAAAACGGAGACAATAAGGGCCCCTCCCCCTCCGAGGCTGCTGTCCAGGGAGGGCCAGCACTCATTCATTCGTTCGTTCATTCATTTGTTCTTACACTCCGTATGTGCTAAAGGCCTACCATGGGGCCGGCCCTGGGGGGCATCAGTGAACAAGGACAGTGTCCTTCCAGCCCGAGGGGCTCTGAGCCACGCGCTGGAGCGTTGCCTGCGCCTGGACCTCCGTAAACGCCCGCTGTTTTTCGTCTAGTTCTCTGCTCCCACCACCATCCTGCGCCAGACTCCAGTGTCGCCTTTCTTTGTTTTTCTCTCGAAAAAAACCTCTGGCTATCTCTGTCTCGTCTGTTCCCAGAAGGACCCTGACGTGGCTGAGTTCGCTGGCTTCTCCATCGAAAAACAGGACAGCCGCACGTAATACACATTCCGCCATAAATTTCTAACATCCTCTGGTTAAAATGCCCGCAAACCCCCCTCCCCCGTGACACACGCATACAGTTTCTACCAGAATCCCCTCTGTCTCCTCATCCTTCTTGCATTCAACTGTTTCAAGACTCTGGATCGGCCTTTTCTTAATGTAATAAATTATCGTCTTTGCAGCTGTGTTTCATGGCAAATGCAGCCGACCCCAGACACTGAATGAGCTCTGTTGGTCACTTACCGCACTGGGAGTAAGTCTACGGGAAACAGCTTCTGAATTCAAGCCTCCAGCTCACGCCGAGTCCTTTCGAGAGCGGGACCACTTGTCCAGCTGCTCTAACGACGTGAATTTTATGAGGCAGTTCAGCCTAGGAGCACTCAGTCTGGGCTCTCTCACTCCCTCTGGGAAACAAACACACACGCACGTGCACACACACGCAGGCGCAAACACGCACACTGACCCACGGCCTCATCCGCAGGCGGTGTGTGTCGCCCTTGCCCAACGTGTTTCCTGGTGTTCTGAGACATTTCCCTTGTCTTTCTTTTTCTGTTGATATTTATCCTCTAGACCACAGCTCTCTACCCAAAGCCCCGAATTAAATCAGGGTGGAGTTCAGCGACATCCACTAGCCCCTGAGTCTCTGAGCTGTAGCTGCTGGGCTCCTCCTGTTTGCTCCTCAAAGCCACCTGCCTGTCACCGCTGCCACCGCTTCTAATTTGCAGATGCAGCACCCAAAGCTCGGAGGATGATCTGCCCGCTCAGGGTCCCCAGCCAGGTGGGGGCAGGGGGCACTCAGGCCCAGGCCGTCCCAGCTCTGAACCACCATGTGGGAGGGACAGTGCCCTCCCCCGCCAGGTGACCTGTATGCTGGCCTGTGTTTTCACCTCCTTGGAGCCCCGGGCCGGTGAGGGACTTGGCTGCTAAGCCGGCACTTGCCCCGCCTTCATCAAGGCCCCTCCCTCACTGTGGGTAGAAAGGCCAGGAAGGACTCGTGCTGGGCTTAGGCATGGCTTCCCGGGTCCATTTCCAATATGACTTAAAATAACCCACCAGAGGCTCCTCGCAAAGCCAGGTGTTACCCCTTGTCTCAGACCTTGAGCGCCGAGCTGCTTGAAGCCCGGAGCCTCCCTGCCCTGCCAGCCGCCCAGGGTTAAAACCTGGCACCAGTGGTTCTGTTTTCTGCCGAAGAGCCTTTCCCCAGCCTCTCATTTGCACTCTCTTTAGAATTGGACCTTGTGTGACTTTGAGCCTCCGTTGAGCAGAGTGACGCAGTATCTTTGAAAACGCTTTGAGAGTGGCAGGTGCCAGCTAACTCTGCCCCATTGTCTCCATGCTTTATCGTCATCATCAGGAGCTTGCATGAGAAAAGTCATGGTAATAGAAGCATAATTTTAAAATCAACAACCCTAGTGTTTTTTTCAAAAAACTTTTTTATTATGGACATGCTCAAATATACACAAAAGTAGAGAGAAGAGTATACCAAACCCCCAGGTATGCCCCTCCCAGACAGAGGGCCCCTCCCTGTCTCCCATGTTCCTTGTAAGTAGTGTCTTCTGCTGTAGTATCTGTACGAGGCCTCTGGTTCATTACAGAAGGGGCTTCTGTCCTGTTTTTAGTTTATTGTATTTTGTTTCCCCTTCACAGTAAAGAGAGTTTTAATTAATCACCAATGTTTAAAAATTGGTAGATTCCTCATAAACTCGTAGGTTCCAGGCTTCTCTTGAAATATCGTTAGTCTGGTCGTGCTGAGCCCTTGTTCCTGGGGGTGAGGGACAGTAGGAGGGGCCGAGCAACAGCTGTCCTGTAGAAGGGTCCCCGCCAGCTCTCCTCGCTGTCAGCTGTCCGGCGTCACCTGCCTGGCCCTGCAGGCACTGAAGTCCACGAGCCCCACCTGAAACATGACTCCCTGGGAGCCAGGGTTTTATGAGCCTGCCTCTCTCTGCATTTTTAGAAATCAGTCTGTATCCTTGGGTGGATGTACATAACTGTTTTGTTTTTTGTTTTTTGGGTTTTTTTTTTTGGCTGTGTTGGGTCTTCGTTGCTGTGCGCGGGCTTTCTCTAGTTGTGGCGAGTGGGGGCTACTCTTCGTTGCGGTGCGCGGCCTTCTCATTGCGGTGGCTTTTCTTGTTGCAGAACACGGGCTCTAGGCGCGCGGGCTTCCATAGTTGTGGCTCGCGGGCTCTAGAGCGCAAGCTCAGTAGTGTGGCGCACGAGCTTAGTTGCTCCGCGGCACGTGGGATCTTCCCGGAACAGGGCTCGAACCCGTGTCCCCTGCATTGGCAGGCGGATTCTTAACCACTGCGTCACCAGGGAAGTCCCCATAACTTTTAAGTTTTCTGATAGTTACCAGGTAGATCGATATCATTTTGCTGCTTTTATAGGTCAAAAATGGTTGAATATTGGCCATTTCATGTAGTTTGACCTAATAAAAGATATGGTTTAAGGTTTTAAATATGAGATAAGAAGAAGAATATTGTGTTGCCCTTGGTGGGGCAGGAACGGGGGTTGGGGGGGTTAGCAGCAGGTATGCCATCCTGATCCCGTCAGTTAAGGGGGCGCGAGCAGAAGAAAACGTCTACAGCCTGAGGTTTTAGACACCTTGGCCCGACAGTGCTCTTTCGGTCAGCCCACTTGTCTAGTTTTGTTTGTTTTCTTATGTAACAGCTTTATTGAGATGTAATCCACATGCCGTACAGCTCACCCATTACAAGTCATTGATTTTTCGTGTATTCAGAGTTACACAACCGTCACCACAATCAATGTTAGAACATTTTCATCACCCCAAAGAGAAGCCGCATAACCACATTAGCAGCCGTTCCCCACTTCTCCCGAATCCCCTATCCTAGGCAGCCATTAATCTACTTTCTCTGTCTGTGGATTTGCCTATTCTGGATATTTCATATAAGTGGAATCCTCCAATATGTGGTCTTTTGTGTCTGGCTTCTTTTACTCAGCGTAATGTTGTTAAGGTTCATCCATGTTGTAGCCTGTGTCAGTACTTTGTTTCTTTTTACTGCTAAATAGTATTCCATTGTATGGCTATGCCGTATTTTCCTTGTGCATTTATGGGTTGGTGCACATTTGGGTTGCTTCCATTCTGGGGCTATTATGAGTAATGCTCTCATGGGATCAAAAACTCGTGTACAACTCTTTGCGTGAACGCATGTTTTTATTTCTCTCCGGTGCACACCTAGGAGTGGAATTGCTGGGTCACGTAGCAGCTCTGTGTTTAGCCTTTCGAGACCCTCCCAACTGTTTCCAAAGCGGCTGCACCATTTCCATCCCCAGCAGCCGTGTAGAGGGTTCCGATTTCTCCACATTCTCACCGGCGCTTGGCATCTGGCTTTCTGATTGCGGCCATCCTGGTGGAGAGTGTGACGAAGCTTTCCTGGCAGGATAGGATGCCTGTAGAGGTTAGGAGAACGGTCGTCACTTTGTCAGTGGCCCAAAACCTCAGCCACAGTCATCTTCCAAAGCTCTCAAGGCAGCCAGGTTTGCGGCCCTGCGGGTGGGAACGGGGGCATTGTTTCCCACAACTTGTTTCCAGGACAGGCAGTAGGCTTCCCTTCCCCATGTCTAACCTGCCGCCTGCCCTTCTCTGCAGGGGTCACCATGAAGCTCATGGACGAGGTGGCCGGGATCGTGGCCGCGCGTCACTGCAAGACCAACATAGTCACGGCTTCCGTGGACGCCATTAACTTTTACGACAAGATCCGAAAAGGTAAGAGAACTCCGCCGACAAAGAGGGGCGCTGCCTCGGCTGCTTGGGTCCCGTGTACAGTTTGCTTTTTCACCCTGCCTGTCCCGGGCCCTGGCCTCTGCCCATCTGCCAGGACACAGGAGCCAGAGCCTCGAGTCTGCCTTTGGTGATGCATCTGTGAAGTTACGGTTTGCCGGTTTGACTTTTCAGTCTGGTAAATTCTGTAACTCAGATGTGATTGGGGCCTTTATCCTGCTGAAGAGCAGCATAAACTTGTTCTCTTAAACTGCCCCAGGCACGGAGCTCTGCGAAGACCCTACGCGCACGGTTGCTGCGACCACTGCCACCAGATCCCGTGGCGGCACGTAACCTCTCTGGAGGGGGCACAGGTCACCCGTGCCGTATGCAGTGGCGGGGGCAGAGCAGAGAAGCCTCCGGCCCTCTCCTCGGCCAGCCTGCCTGCACCATCCAGGGCAGCGCTGGTGTTGGTGGTTTTCCCCGACACCGAGGTCCAGTCCCAGCCCCGCCCAGAAACAAGACGGTTCCCATGCTTGTTTCACATTAATGCTCATCTGAAGAGGTACAGGGACTGTCCCCTCCTGGCACGTGGTGATTTCTGTCTGTCGTGTCTTCTGAGATGAGGCCATGCGCCCCCGGAAAGCAGCCCTTCACCGTGGGGTCGGGGGTGTCCGGGCTGCGAGAGCCTCACTGGTTCTGAAGGAGCCTCACCAGGGAGGCAGCCGTTGGAAAAGCTGAGTCAGACCCGTCCCCGGGCCATGGGGGGACAGAGGAGAAGGAAGGGAGGCTGACTCCTTGCCTCCGGCCTCGAGGGGCGCCGCTGAGCGGAGCAGTGCTGGGTCCAGACCCACAGAGGCCTCCTCCGGGCTCTGAGGCCCCGGCCTGGTCCCAGCCCCGCCGCGCGCTCTCTCCTGCAGACACGCCTGTCGGTTGAACGCCTGAGCGCTGGGGACAGAGCGTCCTGAGAGCGGAAGGGTGAAGGGGTGCCTCCCCTTCCCGGCCTAACTGAGAGCACGCCAGTCTGACCCACACTGGATTTGGGGTGCTTTCAGGGGAAGGGTGGTCTGCAGAACTGCTTTCCTCTGCTTTGCAGAATCCCTTCCCAGCTAGGAGGCGATTGCCTCAGACACAGAGCACAGTGTCATTTTAGGATTTGCCCAGAACAAGTGGATCTTGTCTGTCTTGGCTGGTCCTCCCCGGGCCTTGGTGCTGTGTGTGGTGGTGGTGGTGGGGACGTTTGGGAAAGGAAGACTCCTGTCGTGCCACGATTCCTGGACTCTCCTTTTCTGGAACTGCTCCCTGGGTAAATTACTGTGATCACAGCTCCACTGTTAAACGTGACTTCAAAACCCACTGTGCAAAATGCGCTTACGTTCCACAGAGCTCGCTTGTTCACTGTCTCCCGGGTGCCCTTTGAGCGCCGCCAGCTAAGAAACAAAGTGGGCCTTCCTCGAGAGCCCGCCAGACTCCTCAAGGTCAGCCCTGTTGGCAAAGCTGCTTTGCAGTTGAGGGAAGCTCCCAAAGAATGAAAGTTGACCTTCGTTAGAAAAAAGGAGACGATGAAACAGCCCTCACCCCCGACACTTCACCCTCAGTCCCTCGTGTGACCAGAATTACCTTTCAAAGATGTCAAGGAGGGGCCGCGTTGGTTCATTTTGGGTGGAGACAGTGAACCCCGGCTGGAGGAGAGCGCTTTTTCTAGGGGTACGTTGAGGGGCCTGGGGTACGTCAGGGCTACGTGGGTGCAGAGAGGACTTTGTTTCTAAAATGTTACTCGTATTCCAAAGCACAGAAAGGGACCTCCATTTTCACTAGCCATACTTCCTGGCGGAACATTCCACCGTGGATGGAGTGAGAGTGCGGGGCGGGCTGGGGGCTCACCGGCTACCCGCTGTGGCACTGAGCCCTCCGCAGGGCCCCCGTGCGCCTCGTGCCGTCCCAGCCTTGGCCGTGGGCCTGTGCGGCCCGGGGCCCCAGAGCTGGGCCTCCTGGCCTGGGGAGCGCCCCAGGGAGCAGAGAGGTTGCTTCTGTTTTCTCAGGTCACATCTTGTTTTGTGTATAGAGGAATTTGGGCCAAACTGAAATAACAGTTATGGAGTCCCCTGGGGCCGTTGGACAGTGTCACACCTTATTTGTTGTTTTCCAGGGAGTGTCCCCGCTCCTCCGCTCTCCGCCCTGCGCTGTGGCTCCAGCGAGGAGCCCGAGAGGTCGCTGTTTGGCCGCCTCGCACACAATGTCACATGCCGTGTTCGATGCCAAGGGGCAGCGGCCCCTGTTCCCCCGTGCTGTACTCTCCTTTCTGGGGAAGCGCAGGGCGAGGCCGGCTGCGCCTGGGGTGACCCCGTGGGCTCTGGGTTCTTGGCACTGGGCATTGGAAGCGTGTCAGACACCCGGTGAAGGGGTGGGGTTGACATTCCCGGTGGCTTTGCTTTGATTTTCTGAAGCCAGTCTGCCGAGATGGCTGTGAGCCCGCGGGGCTCTCCGGGGCGCAGCCTGCGAGCTGGGCCGGTCCCTGGCCTCGTGGTTCTGCTCCAGCGCGAAGGGGCCGAGAGGTGAGGACGCGGGGCAGTGAGAGTATGTGTGCATGTCCCCGGGCGGCACCGCCGCGACCACAACCTGGGGGCTCGAAGCACAGCAGTGTGTTCCCTCCCGGTTCTGGAGGCCAGGCGTCCGCGCCCTCCAGAGGCTCCGGGGAGGATGCCTCCTGCGTCCCTGGGCTGTGGCCCATCCTCCGTCTCCCTCCCGGGGCCGCGTCCCGCCTCTCTTCTCTTCCTCTGTGACTTATGAGGATGCTTACAGAGGATCTAGGGCCCACCTGGGTGATCCAGGAGGCTCTCGTGTCAGGTCCTTAATGACACCTGCAGAGACGCTTATTCCGAATAAGGTCACATTCTCGGGTGCTGAATGGACTGATCTTTTGGGGGCCCACCGTCAACTCACTACAGATGCTTTCTTTTCTTACAGTTTAACTCTTGTAGACACAAGCTCACTTTCTCTTCTGCAAAACTGTAGGTGGGTAAAGTCTCTTCCGTGCCCCAAACCACCCTTTCCCTGTCCCGTTGCCCACATGGATGTGGGTCCTACCCTGGTGAGAGCCAGCGGTCAGGTCAGCGCCAGCCCAGAGAAGGAGCAGCTCTGAGGGGTCCAGAGGGAGGTGCCCCAGCTCTGAGACAGGCAGTTGCACAGCTGGACGGGGGTCACCCCTGGGACCTGACTCCAGAGAACAGCCCCCCTAGGGCAAAATCGAGAGGCTGTGTGCTCCCGGCATGGGGACACTGAAGAAGGACCAGTGGCTTTCCTCCAGGTGGCAGAAGAAGGAGCCGAGAAGCAAATGTTTAGTGATGACAGGAAAGCACAATGGCTTGGACCAAGGGGTCACACTTCTTCTTCTGGAGGTGTAGAATTAACTTGTCCCTAGGTCGAGGGTAAAACTTAGCACAAGGACTATTTTTTAAGTCATGTTATTTTCATGGAAAAGGTGCCAGCAGGTGGTCCTGGGCACACGCAGGTGACTGAGCAAGTGGGCACCCTGGGATGTGGCCATGATGGAGCAGCTGTCCATGCCAGCGCCCGGCCTCATCGGGCAGTGCCCACCCGTCCTGTTGGGGAAATCCTTGAATGTCACCCTGGTCACATCCCACCTCTCAGACACACACCCGGGGGTCCCCTCCTTTCCCCCCCCCAACCACTCATGAGCAGCCTCCTCCTGGTCCTCCCGGGAGGGGTGCCCCCCACCCCCTAAGGCTGCTGTGACACAGTGGGGGAGAGCCCAGAAGTTACTATGCGTTGCCAGCTGCACATGCCGTCCCTGTGAGTTTCCCATCACTGTTGTTTGAATTTTCACAAACCAGTGATTTAAAAACAAAAAGCATTCTTCTATGGTTCCCAAGGTCAGGTGTCTCAAAGAGGTCCACAGGCTGTGATCCTTCTGGAGGCTCTAGGGGAGGGTCTGTTTCCTTGCTTTTCCAGCTTCTAGCAGCGCCTGCATTCGTTGACTTGGGGCCCCTTCCTCCAGCCTCTGCTTCCGTCACCCCATCTCCTTCCCCTTGCTCTGACCTCCTGCCTCCTTCTTATAAGGACCCTTGAGGTGACAGGGGGCCTGCCCGGATAATCCGGGATTCTCTCCCCATCTCCAGATCCTTAACTGAATCCCGTCTGCAAAGTCCCTTTTGCCATGTGAAGTAAGGTATTCACAGGTCCCCTGGGTTAGGGCGTGGGCATCTTTGGGGGCCATTATTCTGATGACCATAGGTGGTGTCTTAGCAGATGGGGTATGACTTTATGACTTACCCATTTCAGCATATTTCATTAGAAAAACAGCTGGAATGGAGAGGAAGCCAGGCCCTTGGGTTGACCAGCTTCTTCAGGTCTAAGGCAGGAAGTGCTTTGCTCTATCTCCGTTCAGCCTCTGGTGAAACTCCTCACTCAGAAGGACAGTGCTTTGTATGCTTTCAGCCAAACGCCAGCCTGGCTGTGGCCTCACCTGTCACCCGGGTGGGGTGTCTGTCAGGAAGCCATGCCTGCAGCTTAGCAGCCTGAAAACATAGCCCCAGAAGGTCGGAAGATGACTTTGAATTTCAGCCACAAAGGGTGTGCGCTGAGAGGGGAGCCTACTGCACCCGCACTTAGGACACGGTGGGGGCAGCCCTCAGGGGCGGGGACTGTGCCCTCTCACAGGGTGGCAGGTGTGCTGTTACCACTCAGATTCCTCTAGGACGCCGTCACTGCCGGCCTGGACCATGGCAGGCCCACCTCTCTTACACCCTCGCCCCCCCGCCCCCAGACCAGCCCATATCCACGGTCTTTAACGCTGGTGACCTATCCTTCTGATCACGGCCTTGATGGCTGCCCGTGACACACCAGGCTCAGCCCAGCCCCTCCGCCGGCACTGGAAGTCCGCCAGGACTCGCCCCCCTTCCCGCCAGGGTCCAGCGGGTTCGGGGACCTCGGCAGTTGTGCACAGAAGCAAACTCAAGCCGGGAAGTTGAGGTGAAGGAGGAGGAGCACTTTGTCCACGAGCCGCGATTGTGTGGGATCCCAGCGTCACAGGCCCTGTGACCCATCAGAAGATGGGTAGCAGCGTGAGGCCGCCTGCCTCACTGCTCCGTGGCCAGCAGTGTTCTGAGCACCCTGTGCTGGCGGGGTGGTGGGAAGAGGGGCCCCCCCCCCGCGCCCGCCTTATAACGGGGCTGCCAGCATCACTCAGGGCGAGCTGATGAAGCCCAAAGACCTGAACTTACTTCCACTTGCTCCATTTCTGAACTGTTTTTTAACTGAGATGCTAAAACGCTAAGAAAAGTTAAAAGGGGAAAATAGTTGCCTTTGATATAGTGGTTTTGGAGGCCTTGGGTAGGAGAACCTAAAGCTGACCTAGTCCTCTTGTGGAGAACTAATCTCCCCAGACTATCAGGGTAGGAAGGGAGGAATCTCTAGAAGATGCTTTGGGTGTGTCATGTCAGAAATACTGAAGTTAGGTCCCCACGGTGAGCCACAGCCACCCCCCGCCTCTGCAGGAGACCCTCTAACACTAGCAGAAAGATAGACAAGATGAAAAGGCAGAGGGCTATATACCAGATGAAGGAACAAGGTAAAACCCCAGAAAAACAACTAAATGAAGTGGAGATAGGCAACCTTCCAGAAAAAGAATTCAGAATAATGATAGTGAAGATGATCCAGGACCTCGGAAAAAGAATGGAGGCAAAGATCGAGAAGATGCAAGAAATGCTTAACGAAGACCTAGAAGAATTAAAGAACAAACAAACAGAGATGAACAATACAATAACTGAAATGAAAACTACACTAGAAGGAATCAATAGCAGAATAACTGAGGCAGAAGAACAGATAAGTGACCTGGAAGACAGAATGGTGGAATTCACTGCTGTGGAACAGACTAAAGAAAAAAGAATGAAAAGAAATGAAGACAGCCTAAGAGACCTCTGGAACAACATTAAACGCAACAACATTCACATTATAGGGGTCCCAGAAGGAGAGGAGATAGAGAAAGGACCCGAGAAAATATTTGAAGAGATTATAGTCGAAAACCTCCCTAACATGGGAAAGGAAATAGCCACCCAAGTCCAGGAAGCGCAGCGAGTCTCATACAGGATAAACCCAAGGAGAAACACGTCGAGACACATAGTAATCAAATTGGCAAAAATTAAAGACAAAGAAAAATTATTGAAAGCAACAAGGGAAAAACGACAAATAACATACAAGGGAACTCCCATAAGGTTAACAGCTGACTTCTCAGCAGAAACTGTACAAGCCAGAAGGGAATGGCATGATATACTTAAAGAGATGCAAGGGAAGAACCTACAACCAAGATTACTCTACCTGGCAAGGATCTCATTCAGATTCGACAGAGCAGTCAAAAGCTTCACAGACAAGCAAAAGCTAAGAGAATTCAGCACCACCAAACCAGCTCTACAACAAATGCTAAAGGAACTTCTCTAAGTGGGAAACACAAGAGAAGAAAAGGACCTACAAAAACAAACCTAAAACAATTAAGAAAACGGTCATAGGAACATACATATTGATAATTACCTTAAACGTGAATGGATTAAATGCTCCAACCAAAAGACACAGGCTTGCTGAATGGATACAAAAACAAGACCCATGTATATGCTGTCTACAAGAGACCCACTTCAGACCTAGGGACACATACAGACTGAAAGTGAGGGGATGGAAAAAGATATTCCATGCAAATGGAAATCAAAAGAAAGCTGGAGTAGCTACACTCATATCAGATAAAATAGACTTTAAAATAAAGAATGTTACAAGAGACAAGGAAGGAAGGACACTACATAATGATCAAGGGATCAATCCAAGAAGAAGATATAACAATTATAAATATATATGCACCCAACACAGGAGCACCTCAATACATAAGGCAACTGCTAACAGCTATAAAAGAGAAAATCAACAGTAACAAAATAATAGTGGGGGGCTTTAACACCTCACTTACACCAATGGACAGATCATCCAAAATGAAAATAAATAAGGAAACACAAGCTTTAAATGACACCATAGACCAGATAGATTTAATTGATATTTATAGGACATTCCATCCAAGAAGAGCAGATTACACTTTCTTCTCAAGCGCTCACGGAACATTCTCCAGGATAGATCACATCTTGGGTCAAAAATCAAGCCTCGGTAAATTTAAGAAAATTGAAATCATACCAAGCACCTTTTCTGACCACAACGCTATGAGATTAGAAATGAATTACAGGGAAAAAAACGTAAAAAACACAAACACATGGA
Organism: Eschrichtius robustus; assembly: GCF_028021215.1. Taxonomy (NCBI): domain Eukaryota; kingdom Metazoa; phylum Chordata; class Mammalia; order Artiodactyla; family Eschrichtiidae; genus Eschrichtius; species Eschrichtius robustus. The sequence continues at coordinate 4,672,411 of NC_090826.1, read as the reverse complement.
GGCTAAACAATACGTTACTAAATAACCAAGAGATCACTGAAGAAATCACAGAGGAAATCAAAAAATACCTAGAGACAAATGACAATGAAGACACGACGATCCAAAACCTATGGGATGCAGAAACAGCAGTTCTAAGAGGGAAGTTTATAGCTATACAAGCCTACCTCAAGAAACAAGAAAAATCTCAAGTAAACAATCTAACCTTACACCTAAAGGAACTAGAGAAAGAAGAACAAAGAAAACCCAAAGTTAGCAGAAGGAAAGAAATCATAAAGATCAGAGCAGAAATAAATGAAATAGAAACAAAGAAAACAATAGCAAAGATCAAAAAAACTAGCAGCTGGTTCTTTGAGAAGATAAAATTGATAAACCATTAGCCAGACTTATCAAGAAAAAGAGGGAGAGGACTCAAATCAATAAAATTAGAAATGAAAAAGGAGAGGTTACAACAGACACCGCAGAAATACAAAGCATCCTAAGAGACTACTACAAGCAACTCTATGCCAATAAAATGGACAACCTGGAAGAAATGGACAAATTCTTAGAAAGGTATAACCTTCCAAGACTGAACCAGGAAGAAACAGAAAATATGAACAGACCAATCACAAGTAATGAAATTGAAACTGTGATTAAAATCTTCCAACAAACAAAAGTCCAGGACCAGATGGCTTCACAGGTGAATTCTATCAAACATTTAGACAAGAGCTAACACCCATCCTTCTCAAACTCTTCCCAAAAATTGCAGAAGAAGGAACACTCCCAAACTCATTCTATGAGGCCACCATCACTCTGATACCAAAACCAGACAAAGATACTACAAAAAAAAAGAGAAAATTACAGACCAATATCACTGATGAATATAGATGCAAAAATCCTCAACAAAATACTAGCAAACAGAATCCAACAACACATTAAAAGGATCATACACCACGATCAAGTGGGATTTATCCCAGGGATGCAAGGATTCTTCAATATACGCAAATCAATCACTGTGATACACCATATTAACAAATTGAAGAATAAAAACCATATGATTATCCCAATAGATGCAGAAAAAGCTTTTGACAAAATTCAACACCCATTTATGATAAAAACTCTCCAGAGGGGGCTTCCCTGGTGGCGCAGTGGTTGAGAATCTGCCTGCTAATGCAGGGGACACGGGTTTGAGCCCTGGTCTGGGAGGATCCCACATGCCGTGGAGCAACTGGGCCCGTGAACCACAACTGCTGAGCCTGCGCGTCTGGAGCCTGTGCTCCGCAACAAGAGAGGCCGTGATAGTGAGAGGCCCGCGCACCGCGATGAAGAGTGGCCCCCGCTCGCCGCAGCTAGAGAAAGCCCTCGCACAGAAACGAAGACCCAACATAGCAATCAATCAATCAATCAATCAATAAATCTTAAAAAAAAAAAAAACTCTCCAGAAAGTGGGCATAGAGGGAACCTACCTTAACACAATAAAAGTCATATATGACAAACCCAGAGCAAATATCGTTCTCAATGGTGAAAAACTGAAAGCATTTCCTCTAAGATCAGGAACAAGACAAGGATGTCCACTCTCACCACTGTTATTCAACATAGTTTTGGAAGTCCTAGCCACGGCAGTCAGAGAAGAAAAAGAAATAAAAGGAATACAAATTGGAAAAGAAGAAGTAAAACTGTCACTGTTTGCAGATGACATGATACTATACATAGAGAATCCTAAAAATGCCACCAGAAAACTACTAGAGCTAATCAATGAATTTGGTAAAGTTGCAGGATGCAAAATTAATGCACAGAAATCTCTTGCATTCCTATACACTAATGATGAAAAATCTGAAAGAGAAATTATGGAAACACTCCCATTTACCACTGCAACAAAAAGAATAAAATACCTAGGAATAAACCTACCTAGGAAGACAAAAGACCTGTATGCAGAAAACTATAAGACACTGATGAAAGAAATTAAAGATGATACCAACAGATGGAGAGATATACCATGTTCTTGGATTGGAAGAATCAATATTGTGAAAATGACTATACTACCCAAAGCAATCTACATATTCAGTGCAATCCCTATCAAATTACCAATGGCATTTTTTACAGAACTAGAACAAATCATCTTAAAATTTGTATGGAGACACAAAAGACCCCGAATAGCCAAAGCAGTCTTGAGGGGAAAAAACGGAGCTGGAGGAATCAGACTCCCTGACTTCAGACTATACTACAGAGCTACAGTAATCAAGACAATATGGTACTGGCACAAAAACAGAAACATAGATCAATGGAACAAGATAGAAAGCCCAGAGATAAACCCACACACCTATGATCAACTAATCTATGACAAAGGAGGCAAAGATATACAATGGAGAAAAGACGGTCTCTTCAATAAGTAGTGCTGGGAAAACTGGACAGCTACATGTAAAAGAATGAAATTAGAACACTCCCTAACACCATACACAAAAATAAACTCAAAGTGGATTAGAGACCTAAATGTAAGACCGGACACTATAAAACTCTTAGAGGAAAACATAGGAAGAACACTCTTTGACATAAATCACAGCAAGATCTTTTCTGATCCACCTCCTAGAGTAATGGAAATAAAAACAACGATAAACAAATGGGATCTAATGAAACTTCAAAGCTTTTGCACAGCAAAGGAAACCATAAACAAGACGGAAAGACCACCCTCAGAATGGGAGAAAATATTTCCAAACAAATCAACGTTCAAAGGATTAATCTCCAAAATATATAAACAGCTCATGCAGCTCAATATTAAAGAAACAAACAACCCAATCCAAAAATGGGCAGAAGACCTAAATAGACATTTCTCCAAAGAAGACATACAGATGGCCAAGAAGCACGTGAAAAGCTGCTCAACATCACTAATTATTAGAGAAATGCAAATCAAAACTACAATGAGGTATCACCTCACACCAGTCAGAATGGCCATCATCAAAAAATCTACAAACAATAAATGCTGGAGAGGGTGTGGAGAAAAGGGAACCCTCTTGCACTGTTGGTGGGAATGTAAATTGATTCAGCCACTATGGAGAACAGTGTGGAGGTTCCTTAAAAAACTAAAAATAGAATTACCATATGATCCAGCAATCCCACTACTGGGCATATACCCAGAGAAAACCATAATTCAAAAAGACACATGCACCCCAATGTTCATTGCAGCACTGTTTACAATAGCCAGGTCATGGAGGCAACCTAAATGCCCATCGACAGACAAATGGATAAAGAAGCTGTGGTACATATATACGATGGAATATTACTCAGCCATTAAAAGGAACAAAATTGAGTCATTCGTTGAGACGTGGATGGATCTAGAGACTGTCATACAGAGTGAAGTAAGTCAGAAAGAGAAAAACAAATATCGTATATTAACGCATGTATGTGGAACCTAGAAAAATGGTACAGATGAGCCGGTTTGCAGGGCAGAAGTTGAGACACAGATGTAGAGAACAAATGTATGGACACCAAGGGGGGAAAACCACGGTGGGGTGGGGATGGTGGTGTGCTGAACTGGGCAATTGGGATTGACATGTATACACTGATATGTATAAAGTTGATGACTAATAAGAACCTGCAGGGGCTTCCCTGCAGTTGTTAAGAATCCTCCTGCCAATGCAGGGGACAAGGGTTCAAGCCCTGGTCTGGGAAGTTCCCACACGCCGCAGAGCAACGAAGCCCATGCGCCACAACTACGGATGCCTGCGTGCCTAGAGCCCGTGCTCTGCAACAAGAGAAGCCACTGCAATGAGAAGCCCACGCACTACAACGAAGAGTACCCCCCACTCGCCACAACTAGAGAAAGCACGCACGCAGCAAGGAAGACCCAACGCAGCCAAAAATAAATAAATAAAATAAATAAATTTTTTTAAAAATTAAAACAAAACAAAGAACCTGCAGTATAAAAAAACAAACAAACAAAAAAAAACAGCTGGGCTTCCCTCGTGGCGCAGTGGTTGAGAATCTGCCTGCCAATGCAGGGGACACGGGTTCGAGCCCTGGTCTGTGAAGATCCCACATGCCGCGGAGCGACTGGGCCCGTGAGCCACAACTACTGAGCCTGCGCGTCTGGAGCCTGTGCTCCGCAACAGGAGAGGCCGCGATAGTGAGAGGCCCGCGCACCGCAATGAAGAGTGGCCCCCGCTCGCCGCAACTAGAGAAAGCCCTCGCACAGAAACGAAGACCCAACACAGCCAAAAATAAATAAATAAATAATTAAAAAAAAAAACAACTAATACTAAACTTTCTTTGGGTTATTTGTATGGAAATATGTTAATATAAATGTTTCAGACATTACATGAAATTTCTAAAAATCTTATATGTTCTGATATAATGTTATAAGTCATAATTCTAGTTATTACTTTAAAATGTATATCTCAGAAATAACTAAAAGAAAATTTATAAACAAATAAATAAATAAATAAAAATTTTAAAAGAAATACCGAAGTTGCTTCGCTGATTCCACGCTTTCCTTAATGACAGTCACTGCCCCGGCTCTCTGGAGCTTAAACGCTGAGCTGTCCTTAAAGTTTGCAACACTTGACAACGTGGCCTTGGGAAGAACAGTGTTTTATCATTCTGTTTTCTTTTCCAAATCCCTGTCCTCTTGCTGAAATCTGCCCTGGAAGAGGCCCCGGGTGCTGGGGGAGTCGGTGGGGCACCTGCCAGCCCTCCTGGGTTGTGCCACTGCAGGCAGCTCGACCGGGATTTAGAAACCGAGATGAGCTCACAGCTCTGCTCACTGCAGGCGCTCCGTCTATTTAAATATAACTCTGGCAAACGTTGCTCACTTTCGAGTGCCAGACTTTGTGCTAATAAAGTGCTTTTTACGATTACCCCTCACTTGGGGGTGTGAGACAAGAGCTCTTGTTATCCCCGTTTTTCCGATCTGGAAACTGCCGATGGAGGGGTTAAGGAAACTGCCCACGGCCGCAGGGCTGGTCCATGGTGGAGCCTGGCCGGGAGGCCGGACAGTCGGCTCCAGGGCCAGAGCTCTCAGCCCCAAGCCCTGGTGCCTTCCCACCACCGACCGGGCTTGAACCACATGGCATCCGCTGCGCGGGCCCGGGGGCATCCGCTTCGGTGGGTGACGCTGATCAGTGCAGTGCCATCCATCTTAGATGCCCGCACTGGACCGCCAGAGCCGCCGCCGTTTCCCCCCACCCCCACCCCCCACAGTTGTGTGTGAAACTCCTGCCTTCGTCAAGCAGCTTGAAACAGGGCTGAGGGTTCTCGCAGTCAGGGGCGTCCAGTCCAAGGAAGGCCCGGCTCTGCTCGCGTCCCCCTCATCGGTCTCAGCCCAGGAGCCCCCTTTCCTGCTGAATTCGGACAGTCAGAGGCAGACAGTTCAGTCTCTGCTCCCAGCAGCTCTGTCCTCTGGTTACGTCAGATTTGCCTGCAAGAGCCCATCAATGCCAATGCCGCCTCCCACAGCGGTCAGTAGCCACACATGGCTGTTTCCATTATAATTAAAAGTAAATAAAATGAAAAGTGCTGTTCCTTGGTCAGCAGGGCTGCGTTCCTTCTGGAGGCTCTAGGAGAGAACCGTTTTTTGCCTTTTCCAGCTTCTAGAGGCAACGTGCATTCGCTGGCTTGTGGCCCGTCCTCCATCCTCAAAGCCGGCAGCCTCTCTCTGACCCTGCGTCTGTTGCCACGGCTCCTCGCTCTCCCGTCCTCTTGTGAGGACCACTGTGATGACCTGGGGCCCACCTGGTGATCCAGGCTGAGCTCCCACCTCAAAATCCCTAACCTCGTCACACCTGTGAGGTCCCTCTGCACGTGAGGTAACATTTTCACAGGTTCTGGGATTAGGATATGGACGTCTTTGGGGGCCCTCGTTCCACCTGCCACGGTAGTTAAATTCCAGCTGAAACAGAGAGGCAGGTAGGGCTCCAGCCGACACAGAGAGGCAGGTAGGGCTCCAGCCCACTTCTGAGCTCTGCCTTTTCCCTGCCCTGTGTCTTACCCTGTGAGCCCTGTGGACAGGACGCTGGGAGAAAACTCGGAGGAGCAAGGGGCTCCCCAGCTCTTGGGGTTTCAAGGCAGCATGAAAAGAAGTGCCCCTCCCTCTGTCCCAAGCCTCCCAGCCGAGGACATGGCACCTCTGAGGTTCGGGGATTAGGGGGTGAGCATGGAGGCAGCAGGCTCGTCCCCGCCCCTTGTAGAGCGTTTGCGCTGGAGCTGGGGTCCCCGTGAGCGCAGCTGAGTACCCGCCTCTCCGACAGGCTCTCACATGCTGCAGATGCTGAGCTGTGGCCCAGGCCTTCTTCCCCTGCGGGCCGGCCACGGATGTGGTCACACCTCAGTGTCAGGTCCGCACAACTGCTAATGTCCTGGGGACCCAGGGAGGAGGGGCAGGGGTTCGTTGCCGTGTTCTTCACCAGCTGAAGAGCTGGAACTCCCTCGCGGAGATAGTCGCCCATTTTATTCATTTAGACAGCGTCAGAAGCAGCTTCTTGCCCAGTGTAAACGTGCCTGCTGCAGAAAAAGAAAAAGGAAGGGAGTGCTTTGTTTTAAATGTCACTGCTTATTATTACCTTGTTGGAACGACTCTTTTTTTTTTAGTATTTCCACTTTTAATTTATTAGGCTTATATTGACAAAGAAACCATAAGCTCATTTATTTATTTATTTGTTTAATTTATTTATTTTTGGCTGCATGGGGTCTTCGTTGCTACGTGCAGGCCTTCTCTAGTCGCAGCCAGTGGGGGCTACTCTTTGTTGCGGTGCGTGGGCTTCTTCTCATTGCAGTGGCTTCTCCTGTTGCGAAGCACAGGCTCTAGATGTGTTGGCTTCAGTAGTTGTGGCACGCGGGCTCAGTAGTTGTGGCTCGCGGGCTCTAGAGCGCAGGCTCAGTAGTTGTGGCGCACGGGCTTAGTTGCTCCGCGGCATGTGGGATCTTCCCGGACTAGGGCTTGGACCCGTGTCCCCTGCATTGGCAGGCGGATTCTTAACCACTGGGCCACCATGGAAGCCCTGGAACGATTCTTTTCACCCCCTGCAGACACAACAGGGAGTTCTGCGGGCACACTCTCCCTTTGGGTTTGAGACGCCTTTCCCCGGAGGGCTGTTGCAGAAGGGCACTCAGACCCCACCAGAAATGACTGTCCTGGGCTTCTGTCCAGACAACCTAACATACGGGAGTGACCTCCCCCGAGAGACGGCCACTCCTGCACCCATTTGCAGATGAGGAAACCGAGGCACAGCAGGTTCCTGGCTTGCCCCCTGCCCACGTTCAAGCCCAGGCCTGTTGGACCCCAGAGCCCGAGGACCCCAAGGCTCCTCCCCAGGGCACAGTAGCCTGAGGGAACTGTGGGCCCCGGGGGCTGCTCCGGGCTCAGAGAGGCTGCCTCTCGTGGAGACACTCGTGGGGACTGTCTGGTTGTGTCAGGGCTAATCTGTCCCTGCTTCCGAGGCTCAGAGGAGAGCTGGGTGGTCCCTTCCTGGCCTCCTTCCCTGGATCCGGAGTGGCCCCAACACCCCACCCCTGTCCAAGGTGGCACATGGCGCCGAGTGCCACCAGGAGGTGCTGTTTCTCCCCTTGAGCAGGTCACCCCACTCTTTTTTTTAATATATATATATATATATATATATATATACTTATTTATTTATTTATTTATTTATGGCCGCCATGGGTGTTCGTTGCTGCACGCGGGCTTTCTCCAGTTGCAGTGAGTGGGGCCTCTCTTCATTGCAGCACGCAGGGCTCCTCCTTGCAGTGGCTTCTCTTGTTGTGGAGCACGGGCTCTAGGCGCACGGGCTTCAGTAGTTGTGGCTCTCAGGCTCAGTAGTTGTGGCTCACAGGCTCTAGAGCGCAGGATCAGTAGCTGTGGCTCATGGGCTTAGTGGCTCCGTGGCATGCGGGATCTTCCCGGGCCAGGGCTTGAACCCGTGTCCCCTGCATTGGCAGGCGGATTCTTAGCCACTGCACCACCGGGGAAGCCCCGGTCACCCCACTCCTAAATAAACTAGTCGTCCTCTGGGCGGATTTGGACGTGTGACCTAGTGGAAAAGTCCCCAGGCAGCGTCTCAGCACTTCGGACCGCTCAGTCAGGGCGGAACGCACCTCCCCGCCGCCCCACGGAGCTCCCTGGAGCACGTGGCAGGTCGTGCCCGCTCTGGCGGTTTCTGAGACAAAGTGAACAGCAGCCAAGCTAGACTCGGGCTGGGGTCGTCCCCTGCTCATATGGGCCCCCAGGGTCCCCGGCTCTGACCCCTGTGCCTGGGGGAGGGTGGAAGGAGCCCGGCCTTTCTGGACTGCTCGGGCTGAGGGTGGCCACGATGCTAGTTGAGGCGAAGTGTCTACAGAAGTGTCCCCATCCGGCTGGAGTCTGCAGTGGCCCGCTGTCCACACAGGGCTACGTGTTGGTTCAGGGGTGATGGGGCGCCCGCTCTCGTGGGGTTCCCAGACTGGGAGGGAGGCAAACATCAGACAGGCCGTCAAACGGGTTGGATATCCTGAAGGAGAGGAGCTCTGTTCTAGAAAGAGAGCGACGGGGGGCACCCGAGCTGCCGTGAGAGGGTGGACCGGGCTGGGCAATGGGGCGGGGGCGGCGTGGGGTCCGTGGGGTGGAAGGGGGGGACTGTAGGGTGGAGGGGGGGGTCTGTGGGGTGGAGGTGTCTGTTCCCACAAAGCTGGGACCCATTGCTGGGGACCCTCCACCACTGTGGACTGGCCGCTCTACACTCTTGGGTGCTGGGGGAGCCTAGTGATGTTGCAGTGGCTGGTGGCAGTGGAGGAGGCAGGAGGTGAGGGATTTGGTGGGAGCCTTCCCAGCATCTGGGAGCTGACGAACCGTGGACGTGGCTGGAGCTGCCCTGAGGTGCTTCTGACCACCCCATCCGCCGCGAATGACCACAGACCCCAGAGTGCACTTTCTGAGCCGAGGGTCAGGGAAGGGGAGGCCCTCAGCAGCACGGGGGTCTCTCCTTGTCAGTTTCAAATTAGGTCCCAGCCCCTCAGTGACCTAGTCCGTCTTCCAACCTTCAAGCACCTTCCCGTGGTGGCCAGCCAGTGGTAAATAAAGCCTGTGGGCTGTGGCAATAAAGATGTCACCATCTCTGAGAGGTGAAGAAGCTGGTGTTTTGGCATAATTGAAGTTTTCCTGACTTTTAAGAAGTGATCAGGGACTTCCCTGGTGGTCCAGTGGTTCAGAGACCACCTGCCAATGCAGGGGACAGAGGTTCGATCACTGGTCTGGGAAGATCCCACCTGCTGTGGGGCAGCTAAGCCTGTGCGCCGCAACTACTGAGCCCGCGTGCCACAACTCCTGAAGCCCGCGCGCCTAGAGCCCGTGCTCCGCAACGAGAGAAGCCACCGTGATGAGAAGCCCGCGCACAGCAACGAAGAGTAGCCCCTGCTCGCTGCAACTAGAGGAAGCCCGCATGCAGCAACCAAGACCCAACGCAGCCAAAAAAATTTAAAAATGTAAAAAAGAAGTGATCACTGTGTCTCCTACCATGAGTGACACTCGAGATGGCGTCCTCTTGTGTCTAATGCTCATAATCAACTTCTTCGTTGTTTGAAATCACTTTTGATTAGAAGTTTCTTCGGATTTCTACCCGAAATGAGACGTGATTAGCCACGTGGTTGGTGGGGGTGCTTACACAGGAGACAAACAAGGGTGTGTTTCCATTTGTTCTTTGAACAAACGGTCAGTGCTGAAATGCCCCGAATTCACTGCCCCTGCATCCCTGCCCCTTGCCCAGGGAGTTCTGGCAGGTTTCCTCTTGGGCGGGGGGGGGGTCTTGTCCCTCCCTGCCTCTCGGCTCTTGGGCCCCAAGTCTTCTGTTTGGTCGTGGGTGAGAGGGTGCTGGATGGCACTGGGGTGGCATGATGGGGACAGGCAGGGACGCCTGGAGACCCTCGGGGATGCCCACCTCCCCTTCCTGCTCCCCTGGAAGCGGCCCATGGGGGCCGTATGGGGGCTGTTCCCAGGGTGGGCTCAGGTGCTTTGCATACCACAAATAACCGCTCCCGCTTCTGGCTGCCCACGAATAACACGGATAACCGCTCCCGCTTCTGGCTGCCCACGTGCTCACCACCCTAACAGCCACCCGCTGCCCCAACTTGTCTGTCTTCCTGGTCTCTAAACATGTTTTGTGGGGGCCTGTCTCCATGGAGCTGGGACATTGGGGTTCCCGGGGTGTTAAAAGGTCCCTGCAGTCAGCACCGGTCAGACCTGGCCAGGGATTTCCTTGAGCCCAGCCCAGAACCAGGCTGCATTTGGGGTGGTGGTCCTGACCACATGTCAGTGGAAAGGATTAGTGCTGCATCAGGGTCCAAAACAACACTGCTGGCGGTAATGACCGCACTGCATGCCTCCTGCCACCAGGCAGGAGCCTCGGCACCTGGCTCGTTTCATGCCAGCCCCATAGTTACCCCGTGAGGCAACTTGCTTCTGTTTATACGAGAAGAGCTGGGCTCCATGAGATGAAGTCGAGGGACGGGAGGGCAAAGCCAGTGGTAGCTGGGAGCCCGTGACCAGGAGGGCGGGGGCAGAAGAGATGCTCTAGGGTAGATGTTCAGGACCCAGGGGCATGGGGAGTGCAGAGAGGTTGGGGCGGGTGGAGGGAGAGCGGGACCCCCAGGACAGTGTTACAGGAACGTGTGACTGTCTACAAGGGAAACTGCTGGTGTGGACGGTGGGGAGCACCTGGGGACCCTGACCGTGGGCAGGGCCGCGGGCGTGTTGTCGGAGGGCAGATCCGCAGCTCAGAGGAGAGCGCTGGTCCAGTGGGCAAGACTGACGGGGAGGGGAGCCTGACGGGACAGACGCAGTCCCGCCTGCACAGAGGGTAGGAGGACGTGGGCCGAAGCGCAGACAGTGGCTCCAGGGGGACTTAGGACCACGGTCAGCGTGGCAGCTTGGCCCGACGGTGCATGTGACGCTGCCCTCAGACCAGCATCGGGAATGCTGGAGCCAGGGAGCTGGGGGGCGGGGGGGGTGCTGGGGAGGGTGGAGGAAGGTTCTTTAGTGGCGCTCAGAGCAACTTGGTGGGGCAGCCGTGTGGCTCCAGTGGCACAAGTAAGGCCAAAGCATGGACAGTGCAGATTCGTCCTTAACCTGCGGAGGGACCTGAAAGCAGGTTGGGGGCTGGCCCCGAGGGGCGGGACCGACTGGAAGCATCCTTCCAGCAGACGCTGCCTCTCCCGGGGAGTAGAGACCCACGCTTGGGTGGCCACCAGGATCCCTTCGGCTCTAAATGTTTCCGCAAGTGAAGGAAACGCCCTCTCACTAACTAGAAAAGTGAGCACTCAGGGGGCTCCGATGTGCTGCCATTGTGATGTCCTGGCAGTTAGCAGGATGGTCTGTGCCGTCTAACCAAGTGTCTTCCAGCGTCCTCGGTACTGCTGATTTCTGCAGCCTCCCTGCCCAGCCCGACCCGGCCGCCTGGCCGCCCTGGGTCGAGGCTTCCCTGACCCGCTGTCTGTGCTCCGCAGGCTGCGTCATCACCATCTCTGGGCGCGTGACCTTCACCAGCAATAAGTCCATGGAGATCGAGGTCTTGGTGGATTCCGACCCCGTGGTGGACAATTCCCAGAAGCGCTACCGGGCCGCCAGTGCCTTCTTCACCTATGTGTCCCTGAGCCAGGAGGGCAAGTCTCTGCCTGTGCCCCAGCTCGTGGTGAGTGGCCCCTGCGGCCCGTGTGTCCCTGGGGGCAGCTGCCCCCGCTGCCGGGCCGGCCCCCTTGGCGCTCACTGGGCTCCCAGGAGAAACCGAGCTACATGAATCCATTCTGGGCAGCTGGGTCCGCTCAGCTGCTGAGGGGCCAGCGACCTTGGCCGCAGGGCAGGTCAAACGTGAGGCCCCGTCCCTGCGGACTGTGGGGGAGGGACTGGGCAGACAAGGTGAGAGGCGCCCCTTACGAGCTCCTTGCCGTGGGATAAGCACGCCACCTTGCGGGTCCTGGCACCGTGTACAAACGCTAGAGTTGGGGTGAGGACCCTCCCAGGGTGAGCTCTCGAGGAGGCCCTGGCCTGCGTGTCCTGCATCATGGGGCCAAGCCAGAGCCCTGCACCTCGGGGCTGGGCGTCTGGGCCTCGTGGCCTTTCCCTGCCCTGGCTCCCCAGCCAGGCTCTGCCCTGGGTGTGCAGAGGGCAGTGGCAGGTGGGCGGCCGCCACCGGGGGCAGAGCTGGGGGCTCTGGCCCAGGCACGGATCCTGGCGGGTCTCAGCCACCAGCGGGGTTTGCTCGGCTGCCGTCCTGGGCTCCACAACCCAAGAGGCTGCTATTGGAGCTGCGGGGAGCGGGGGGCGGGGGGGGGGGGGCGGGGGGGGCACAGGTGAGTCACTAGCATTTTCTTAATTTGGAAAAGAGAAGGTTGGATCCACTGAACATGTAAGGGTTTCCCTCCCTCTCGCCCCCGGCCCCCTCCTCAGCTCTCGGCGCCCGCGGGCCCCCAGCGCTCAAGGCCACAATCCCCAAAGACTTCCGGGGCTCCCACCCCCTCACGCCTGCCCCATACCAGACCCCCATCCACAGTCTGGCCTCGTCCCTGCCCTGCTTTTCTCCAAAGCACCAGCCCCCCGGCTTGCGGGAGCTGCTCATTTGCCGGTTGTCCCTCCCCCACTGGACTGAGCTTCACCAACTGGAACACATGTGCTCCTAGTGGCTCACTGGGGCTCGAACAGTCTTGGCACTTAGTGGGTGCGGTTGGGAAAATGCGTGAATCCTGCTGTGTGCAAGGCCTGAAGCCAATCCCAGTAGGAGAGACAGGCGGCGTGGACGCTCGGAGGAGCCGGGGGAGCGCGCTGGGCCGGTGGCCTCCACCTGGGGTGGACGTGAAGTGGTGCCCGGGGAGTGGGCAGGAGCCCCCAGGAAGGCCAGTGGGGCAGGGGGCCGTGTCGGGCGGTCGTGGGAGCTGTAATCCCAACACCTTGGCGCGTGCTAGCTGTCGGGGAGCCCGGGAGTCAGGGAGCCCGAGGCGGCCAGCGTCAAGGCGGGGCGCAGGGGGGCAGGGTGGCGAGGAGGCCCAGCTCAGAGGCACGGGGCGACTGTGTGTTGGACGCAGGAATGAACGAGTGAACGAATGAACGATGCCTCCAGATTCCCCTTGAGGCTGGTGACAGCTTATGAGCCTCACACATTCCTTACCTATGCCGGTCAGGCTAAGTGCCCCCGCCTGGAGGGCGGCCCTGTGCCCGCTGGTTCTGAGTCCTCTGCCTGCTTCTCTCGGCCACCCTCAGCCCAGCAAGGCTGGGGCACTTGGGGAAGGCCACACAGCCGGTCCGCGGGAGCCTGGGTGTAGAGGAAGCCTCCGTTCAGGCTGCTCCTGGTTTGTCTTGAGCCAGACCCTGCGTCTGTCCCTAGGGGGCCAGGAGGAAGCCAGAACCCTGGGCGGTGGTTGAGGTGCGGGTGCGGAGCCCAGAAGCCTGGGGAGGGGCCGGGGGTTAGGGTCTCGAGCGCCTGACGCTTGTGTGGAAGCGACTGGCGGGCGACTCAGGCCCCCCGCCAGCCTCCCAGGGCCCCTGCAGCATCTGGTCCCACGCAGCTCCTGTGCCTCCTGGCAAAGAGCATGTACCGCAGGCCTGTGTAACGATAAACATACTGCGCTTCGGAGCACTTCCTCATCCAGGCGGGCGCGAGGCCCCCGCTTGCTCCTTGCTGTGGCTGAGGGTGGCCGCCTGGCCTGCCGCGGAGGTGCTAACCCCCCAGCCCCGCTCCTCTCTGGGGCCTCGCAGGCCCACGGGGGCAGCGCCTAGGTTTGGTGGGGGAGCCGTCTGGCCTCGTCAAGGCCCCTGACGTGGCCGGAGGAGCCTTGGCTGCCCACTGGGCCCTCTCCTGTCCCTCCCCCGTCCTCTGCGGGCCGCCCCCCACTCGCTCTTCACTGGCATTGGGTCCCCACCCTGGGGCTCCAGTGAGTCGGGGGGGGGGGGCGGCGTGGGGTGGGGCTGTACAGGGCAGGGTTGGTGAACCTGGCGTTAAAGGATGGGGGGCTCCACCGTGTGGAAGGAAGGAAAGGGGAGCCAGGGTGGGCACCGTCCTCAGGCAGGCTCTGCACCGTCACCTCCCCACGTACGACCCCAGGCTGCTGGGGAGGGGTGCAGGGTCCGGCAGCCTCGGCCTCTCCCTCCCGAGTCCCCAGCGCTGTAGCCCCCGGCCTCGCATCCCTCCTCCTCCCCACCTCCCACCACCGTCCCCCCCCAGGAGGGGCCCTGGGCCCGCCTCGTCGGAGCACGAGGACCGGGGTGCCCGTCCCACCCTCCATCCTGATGGCTTAGCAGGATGGCTTCCACCCCGCCTCGGCCCCTCGGCTGATGCACGCGCGTCCCTCCGACCTCTGTCCACAGGCCTGACCTCCTCCTGCCTTGACCTTCGCAACCACGTGTCCCTGGGTCTCAGACCCCTTCCTCTGGGAACCTTGCCTGCTCCTCTTGGCCCCCAGATGCAGGCTCGCCCTCGTTCTCCCCCAGACCCTTGCTCCATCTCTCTCCATATTGCCACAGGGCCCCTGGGGGACACCTGTCGGCACGGCTGCCCACAGCATCTCCCTCCTGGATGCTGAATTCCCGCCCCACACAGGCGAGCCCCTGACCTCTGTCCTCCCTGCCTCCCCAACCTCCAGGCTCCAGCAGAGTGGCCAGATCCAAGGACACTCTCCGTCTTTATCTCACTGGCCTCTCCCTGGCGTTGGCATGCCTCACTGAGAAGGCCTCTGCTGAATGTCCAGGTGGCCACCCCATGGCCCCGAAACACGGGGCTCTGACAGATTCCAACCTGCACCCTGCCCTCCTTGGGTGGTTGGGACCGGGCCCCGGGCCTCCTTGCTTTACTCTCCCATATGGGCTGCCACGGCTGCCTCTCTCCACAGGGTCTTAGCAGGCATTTCAGACGTAACATTCCAAACTGAACCGTTGTCTCCCAGCTGCCTCCCCCCAAAACTCCCACTCCTCCTGGTGGATTCCCTCCCGGTGAGCCTGGGAACCGGGCTGGCCCCTCTCTCCCGCTCAGCCCCAAGCTGTACGCCCTCCCCCATTCCTGCTGCCCTCGCCCTGACTCTGCGCTGCATCCGGCAAGTTTTTCAGAACAGAATTGCGTTGGCCGCCTCTCCCGCCTGAACTGCTCAGCGGCTCCTCGGTGCCCTTGGCACGGGGCCCAGCCAAGCTGGCCGCCTCTGTTCCTCAAATCCCAAACTCAGTCCCGCCTCAGGGCCTTTGCACTTGCTGTTCCTCTACCTGGACACCTTCCCTCAGATGGTCACGACTGCAGCTCCTTCCACCGTTTCTCAGATATTTCCTCCTTTGATGACCTTCCCTTCCCTCTCTGGATAACGCCTTACTCCGCACGCCCACCCCATCACCCAGAGACTCCTTGCCGTTGCCTGGAAACCGGCCTGGAGTTGGTGGGAGAGAGAGCAAAAGGAACTGAGAGGGCTGGGGGCCGAGCTGGCCTCTTGTAGCGGGAGAGGAGGGGCAGGGACACACCCGAGGCCCCCCAGCTGCTAGAGGGGCAGGCCCGGCCCAGGACCAGCCTTCCGGCCGTCCGGGCCCTTTCCTCTACCATCAGCTGAGGGAGAGTGGGGCCTGCGGGACACCCCAAATGGCCCTGAGACCAAGGATAGCCAAGGATTCGGGACAATCTTCATTCTGAAAAGGCTCCCACAGAGTACATGCCGGTGGACATGGTGTCCCGGCAAGGTCTGCATTCCGGCCGTAGCCAGCTGTAGTGTGCGCCTGCCCGGGAGCCCAGGAGCTGCCTCGGGCCTGATTGGAGCTCTCTATGGCTACCCCCTCCGCCCTGCCCGCACCCCAGAGCTCAGGCTGCTGGGGAGCCCAGTGCTGCAGCCAGGGTGGGGGGGCAGCAGTCTGGGCTCAGGGAGGAGAGCCTCCGGCCCCGGGCTCCAGTCCGCACGGAGAGCCCTTTGTGGAGGAGCCCGTGACCTTCCCAGAGCTGGGACGCTCTCATGGGGCCGGGCTGGTCTGTGAACCCTGGGGGCTGTCTGTGCCCTTTCCAGAAACCTAGGGACCTGGGCGTCAGGGGGTCGGTGCAGGAGGGGCTGCAGGGGGTTAGGGGAAAGTCACCTGCTTGAATGAAGGGGAAGGGAGGGTGACCGAATTCCCAGGTCTGAGGGGCCGGTGGTTGGCAGTGGCCACATCTTCCCGCTGGCCGGCTGCATGTCGATCCAGGCTATTGTTGCTAATTAAAGATGGGCTTTGATTCTTCACTGAGGTGCCCTGGGGCCCACCGATGTGGATAAAAATAGCCTCTGGGGGTGGGGGGCAGACTCCCTAGCCTCCAGCCCAGCCTCCGCGGCGCTCACTTGGGAACCACCGACACCAGGTTGTCTGCCTCTCAGCCCACGTGTGCCCGCGTCGGGGCTCAGCCCTCCCCACCCCTGCTGTCAGCACTTATCCTCCTGTCTATTTTTAGCTCCCGTCCCCAGGGCCCGGCTGACACGGAAGGCAGCGTGGCTGTTGGAGTTCTTCTTGATGAATATTTTATGCTGGGGAGGGCCTACTGCACCACGCCCGCCTGGCAGCTGCCGGCACTTCCAGGCTGCTTATTAGAGGAGGCAAGCGCGGGACGCGGAACCAGCCAGGCCCAGGCCCTGCCTCCCTCTAAAGGTCTCCCTGTGGCCGTGCCCTCTGACCTCGGGGGTGGCGGACAGACCCACACCACCTTCCAGCGCTGGAGAGGTGGCCCGTGCAGAGGGACGTGGGGGAACGCCACCGAGGTGGCTCCCTGGGACCCGGCTCCAGACTGGCCCCAGCACCTCCCAGCACCTCCTATGGGCGACTTCCCAGCCCGGGTGTGGGAAGCCTTTTCAGTCTCCAGATGCGTGAGAACCCGATGGACAGACTCTGTGTTGAAGCCAGAGCAAGCCCGTCCTGGGCGCAAGGCTGGCCTCCGTTCGCTCTGGTTCACATGTGGGCGCTGCAGCCCCCGAGGCCCCAGGAGACTCGCACGCGGGAGAGGTCACGCTCTCGACAAGGGAGAAGCCTGGGCTCCATCGCAATCACGCAGGCGACGTGGGTTTTGAGAGAGCACGTTCACAGCTGCTGCTGTGGGTCATTTGGAATAGGAATGTTTTCCCCAGCGAGCCGAGCGGCACGGCCACGGCACGTGGAGGCAGCAGAGCAGGGTCTTTCCGAAGCCGGCTCGCTGGGCTCCCAGAAAACCCGAACCACAGAGCGGCCTGCGGCGCGGGGGTCTCGGCCGCTGCTTGTAGACCCTCGCCTCCCGGTCCACACGGGCAGCTGGCGTGCAGAGGACAGGGGCCCGGACCCTGGGGCCTCCGTCGTCAGCCACTGAAGTGACAAGCCGGGATGAAAGCGGGGACAGTGAGGAAATCGGGGAGGCAGCCGGCCTTCCCTCTCGCAGCCGGTGGAGCTCTGCCAAGAACACGGCAAAGCGTGCGCTTCTGCGCTTTCTCAGCTGTGAGTGCTTCCAGTGTACATCACACCCGGACCTCAGGGCACCCTCGAGGGCCAGTCGCCACCAGGTTTCCTGAGCGCCAACTCCCTAGGGCCAGGTGCCCGCCGAGGCCATTCTCTGTCTCCTGGGAGGGGGTCGGCAGGGTGGATGCCCGTGGTGCCCACAGCAACGATGGTCCCGTGGGAGGCAGCTGAGCGTTCACGAGATGCCGACCGGCCTCCCCGGTGGGTGTCAGGGTGGGTTGTCCGAGCCCACAGACAGGCCACAGTGACGGTGATGGGCAGGGACTCGCCCAGAGTCCAGTGGCCGGCCCTGACGTGGAGTCGACCTCGAGCAGACCCTGAGCCCCTTGGCCATGGCAGCCCCTTCTGGTCTCTGAGCCTCCGTTTCCCCACCGGAGCCCCCCCCCGCCCCCGGGCCGGCAGGTCCTCTGTGGTCTCGGCACCATCTCCGTGATCTAACCAGAGAGCTCCTCGCTACTTTGCACCGAAGAGGAAGCACGGGGCCAAGGCTTCCGGCAGTGGTCAGCTCCTCGACCCTAGGACCCGGGCCTGGCGGTGAAGGGGCCTGGCATGCTCCCAAGGGCCCGTTCCTCGAGATGAAGCAGCAGCAGCAGAGGCGGCCACCACCTCCCCCAGGCATGGCCAGCCCTGCTCTTTACAGCCCGATACGGCGAAAGGAGCGTACGTCCCACCCCCAGGGAAGGGAGAGGGCCCTCACATGGGGCTTGTTTTGGGCTGGGGGCCCCAGGTGGCCCCACGGCTTGGGGAGACACCTCTGTCCCGGACATTCGGTGTGCTGGAATGATTTCCACTGGCTCCCTGATTTAAGAAACTCAGACGTACTGGAGCACAGCAGGACTGACTCGTCTGTCGCTGGAAGGGTCCGGGGAGCCACGTCAGTGAGGGAGGCTGTGCCCTTGCTGCCCGTCCACAGGAGCGAGTCGGGGACTAGAATATTCGCGAAGCTTCTTGACCCCATGCCCTATCTCTCCCTCCCTTGGCTTTGGAGGCTTAGCAGGGAGTCTGCCTTGTCATGGGAAAATGCCAGAATCCTGAGGCTGCTCCTGTCCCCTGAATGGGTGGTGTCTGGGAACTCGTAGTGGCCTGTGAGTCGCACCTCCCCCTGGAAGCAGGGGTGTGGGCACCACAGGGGGCGTGGATGAGAGGGTGCGGCCCCCGCCAGCCTGGCTCTCACCTCCGCTCTGCCATGAGCCCAGACTCTTCCTCTGACCTTCTTAACCCGTCCAGTCTTCACGTCTCCTGAAGATCCCGTGTCCCCGACGGCTCTGGGCTGGCCTCTTTGTGGAACAGCAGTGCTCTGGAGCACACTCAGTTCACGTGCAACAGTCAGCTCCAGAAGAGGGCCCAAGGCACCGATGACACACCTTTTCTCGTTAAAACGTTGGTAGGTTCTACCTCTGGAACGTCAGCTTCTTGTTGCTTCAGTGCTCTGTCTCCAAATCCAGGTGACCCCAGCTGTTGTGATTTCTACAGAAGGGGAAAGCCCGAGGCAGGCTCTCAGGGGCCCTGTTAGGCCCGACCCCGGATGGTGCCAGAAACACGGCTGCAGGAAGAGAGGCCCGTGGGCAGAGGGTGCAGCGGAAAGAGGAGAATCCCAGCTAGAGTCGGGACAGCCTTGATTCACTGTGGCCCCCCCTGGAAGGTGACTTCGAAGCTGGGGAGAGGACTGTGAAGGTCACTGGGCCCAGGCAAGGGCCACGGCCGCAGGACCTGAGAGGGTCTTTCAGGAGGGTGAGCTCATGCGAGGTGTATCCTGGGGTGGACCACAAGGCCGCCCCCCCCCCCCCATGTGAGAACCGAACCGTGGCTTCTTGTCAGCCTTGTGCTTTCTCTGTGAGGTGGCATGGAGTCCCCTGGCAAAGGCCTGCCAGGGACAGGGACACTTCTGAGCCCTGTGCTCAAAGATGCAGGGAAGAAACAGACCCCGGAACCCCGCAGTGGGAGGAAGAACGCAGAAGGATCTCCCCGCTCATGTGCACACACAGAATCAGAGAACAGCATGCCGGCCCTGCCAGCAGGAGAGGAGATGCTTCCTCGGGGGCGGGAGGGGGTTGTCCACGCCTAGGTGTGCCGGACGCCCCACCTTGTGCCTCTGTCACCAGCGCAGGCCCCTGCCGAGCCCCTGGGTGGTCTGAGCCTTCTGGAGTTGCTTGGGGACAGAGGTTGCCTGAATGTGTCCATTGAGCAGACTCTTTAACACACAGTCACACTGATTTGGAATTAAGGCCTTCTTGCTGCAGTCTTCGTTGGTTTGCTCGTTCACTCAGCAAATGCTCTCCGGGCCCTGCCATGTCCCAGGCCCCGTGCTGGCCTCAGACAGACAGCAGGGAAGACGCCGACACGAGTGGGCACACGCAGGGCCAGAGGCTTGCAGTGAGGACGCCGCCCCTGGCCGGGGCCCAGCCCATGGGAAGGGCTCGGAAAAAGGCGGCGAGGACCTTATAGCTGTCGTCTGGTGGGGACAGCCGTGTCCACACAGCTGGTAACAGGGGCCAGTGCTGTGAGCAGGGCCTGTGTCCCCTCTCCCAGCGGAGACTGGTACCCGTCGCTGCCCTTTCCCAGGCAGCGCCCGAGCTCCCTGCCTCTTCCGTAGCCTCCTCTTGGCCCTTCCGCGGGGGAATTTCATGACCGCACGCGAGGGCAGTGATTTCAGGGGCTGAGCTGGTGCTATGGTGTGAGGGGAGCCCCTGGCGAGGGTGTCTACAACTCCCCATGGCGGTCCCATCATTGGAGGCTTGGGGCTGCGTGTGCTGGTGGCAGTGGTGGTGAGACCCAGCCTGCGGCCGCTGGGAGCTGGGCCCCCGGACAGCGGCTTCCCGGGTGCCCAGCCCAGCACCCCTGGGGTCGGGGTCTGCAGGTGGAGCTGCACTTGGGGGACACAGCTGCCTGCGGGGCTGGGGGCTCCTGGACACCCCCATGCACAGAGCCCCTCGCCATGCCACGCCACGCCGAAGGGCCCCAGCAGTTGGAGGATGTCTTAATTGCCTTCATGATTGTCCCAAGATCCCTCTTGTCTCCTGTTATGAAGACCGGAGAGGCTGTGCCGCATGGCTTCCTAATTAAGAAGGTCTGTGTCCCTCAGGCTCACAGGAAGTTGTTATATCACCACTGGGAACCCGCTTCGCACCAGACGTTCGTTAATTACAAAAAAAAAAAAGGACAAGCTCTTGATTTTACTGAGGGTGGAACTTAGTCACTCGTCCTCCCTGCCAAGTCCCAAATGTGTGTTCTGGAAGCACAGAAAATGCAAAATGGAAAACATTTGGTTTGCACTGACAGGAGCCCGGAAGACAGCGTTGGCAGGAAGCGCGGGGGGTGGGGGGGAGAGGGGGAGAAGATGCACATCGGAGGCCCGGAGCCAGCGGGCGGGCGGGAGCCAGCGGGGCGCCCAGAGCACAGAGGGGCCGGCCCTGGGACCCTCCCCTCACCCCCACGTCCCTGGGGCTGTGTGACGTTCCAAAGGCCCAGCTGCCTTAAGGTGACCCCCAGGGCCATTCGCCCTCCTCCCAGGGCAGTGGCTATGGGTCGGCAGACAGGAGCGCACTTGGCCTCGAAGGCCATTTGTGATGACAGTAGTTCACGAGCGTGCACGTGCGCACGCACACACATGCGGTGTGACTGCCGTGCGCGGAGAGCAGCCCGCACTGGCACTGCAGGAAACCCTTTGCCACGTCGCCTCCTTGAGAACCCCATTTTACAGGTGGGAGGACCTGGCCCTGGGGAGGTGGGCAGCGTCTCTTGAGGCCACACAGCAGGTCCCTGTGACCCTGTGGTCCTCACCACCCCTCCACTGTCCCTTCCACCGGGCAGGTAAACAGGGGTCACCACGCCTTGAGCGGCCTGTGGGCCCCTTTGCTGTCACCTCTCCTTTTTCATACCCACAGGGGGCCCCCCAAGGCTGGGGGAAGGGCTGCCGAGAGCCACTTGCGGGGCGGGGGGTGGTCGTGAGCCCTCCTCCCTGCCAACAGCTTCAGGCACTTGAGGGAAAATGTGATTTCCCAGGGAGGAGCTTTGTCCTTCTCCCCATCACCTCCAATCCCCATTAAAAACAGCAACAGCCAACAACTTATGTATTTATTTACTTTGCCGGATGGAGGGAGACGGGCTGCGAGGAGGCGAGGAGGCGGCAGCTGGGCCGTGGGCGGGGCCGCGTGCGGGGAGCCATCTGTCTCGTTCTGTCCGCTCCGTGCCCAGCAGGGAAGTGGTGGCCCCTCTTAGTCACTTGGCCAGGAGAGCTGTTTATCAGAGCTCGTGGCCCTGGGGAGACTGAGTGTCCACCAGCCAGCAGGGCAGGGCGCCCACCTCCACAGAGAGCAGAGAGGCTGCTCTGCTCACCTCTGGCTCTGTTTCCCCCTGGGGTGGCGGCCAGGGCCTGTCTTCATAAACGTGTGCCCTCGCTGGGCACCTTCCAGGGCAAGCCGGTGAGGAGGGCCGTCAGCATTTGGGGTGGCAGCACCGAATCCTCAGAGCCTGGAAGGTGCAGCACAGGCCGCCGTCCCCAGAGGCGAGAAGAGGGATGAGCCCTCGTCTGGCTCCTTCCTCCCGGGCCTTGCAAATGGCTTGGCCACGCTCTCCAGCTGGCC
The DNA here is from genome assembly GCF_028021215.1 of Eschrichtius robustus. NCBI lineage: Eukaryota > Metazoa > Chordata > Mammalia > Artiodactyla > Eschrichtiidae > Eschrichtius > Eschrichtius robustus. Next base: position 4,650,436 of record NC_090826.1, on the reverse strand, counting down.
AGCTGCCTGTGCACCCATCATCAGGCGGCGTGGGGTCTGTCCGAGGGCAGCTCCTGGTTGATGAGTTAGCTGCAGAATACCGAGCGTCAGAGACTCAGGGCCGCAGCTCCGAGGCCCAGTGCTGGGCGCGGGCCCCTCCCTCCACTGAGCAGAGACTAGAATGTACCCTGTCTTGTACCTGCACCTTGGCCTCGGCCCCTCCTCAGGTCATGCTTTGAGAGGAGAATCCAGAGCCTTTGGTGCACCCGTTCTGGACACGTGGTGGCCCGTTGGCTGCCGAGGGGGTGAGTAGCTGCAGTCGTCTGGGGTGACCCGGTAGACGGCTGGGCTTGTCACAGCTGCACATCAGGGCCTGGTGGGACAAGGGGAGGCAGGCGAGGCGCCCACCCTGTGTGGCACGACCCGGAAGTGGGCACCCCACCCACTGCCCCAGAACCGGCCCTGATGAGGACCCAACATGGTCCTCCCCTGGCTTCTAGATGCTGTGCTACCCCCAGACATTCACCCCTCACTCCCAGAGCTTATGACCTAGAGAGGGCATTCCTCGTGAGTGTGGGGGGAGCATGGGGGTCGTGGCCCCAAATGTGATGGACGGGCCGGCATTCTTGTTCGCGTGTGTGGAGATCCGGAGGACATTCGGGCAGCCGCATGTGGCCCGCTGGCACTCACCAGGACCTGGCAGAAGGGGAGGGCGCAGCGCCCGTCTGCTCTTCGCCTCTAGTGCCCAGGCAGCTCCTCGGGGAGGCGCCTGGCTCCGAGGCTGGGACAGGAACCCACCCCTGCCCCGGCCTGTCCCCTCCCGGATGGAGAAGAGCCACGGGTGCTGGGCCGCTGCAGGCCCAGGGGGCTCCAGGCTCATTCTGGAGGGTCCCCAGGGTGACACGGGAGGGCCACTGCGTGCCCTGCTGCCCACCGACAGGCCCGCCCCGAGAGCCCGTCAGCAGAGGCTGGTCTGGAGGGCGGCAGCAGCTCAAACCGAGGCTCTGCCGCTTAGCGGCTGTCGCTTGGGCCGCTCGCTCAGCCTCTGCCCCGCGTCCTCATTGGTGGGAGGGGAGCGTGACAGCTCTGGACCCCTCCTGGGTTGTTACACAGACTCTCATGGGCTGGGTGGTGCCCGCACGCCTTCCCAGGAACCCTCCCCAGGACCTGGCCCTCGAGACCACCTCGCTCTGCTCTCCTCTGTCTTTGGTCCCTGCCATCGTCACGTTCCTAGTGCTGCGTCGGCTACCTCTCTTCCCGTGTGTTGTCAGCTAGCGGGTCAGCTCCCCAGGGCAGGGTCCCGCAGCGGGTGGTCTGTGTGCTGTGGGGAGTGCACGCGTCCAGGCCCGGGCGCCGTGGCAGCCAAAGTGCCTGGTTTAATTCAGTGAGCACCACCCCCGCCCTGGTGCCCCTCCCTCATGTGCCCGGACTTGGGTGGGGGCACCGCCCTGCTGAACCTTCCCTTTGACTTTCTGTAAACTAGGATGGCACTTGTACCTCTGGGGTGCTTTTGAGATATAATTACACGCCGTACAGTTCCCCCGCTTAAAACGTACAATCTGCGCCTCCCTGGTGGCGCAGTGGTTAAGAATCCGCCTGCCAATGCAGGGGACACGGGTTCGAGCCCTGGTCTGGGAAGATCCCACATGCCGCGGAGCAACTAAGCCCCGTGAGCCGCAACTACTGAAGCCCACGTGCCTAGAGCCCGTGCTCCACAACAAGAGAAGCCACCGCAATGCGAAGTCCGCGCACCACGACAAAGAGTAGCCCCCGCTCACCACAGCTAGAGAGAGCCTGCGCACGGCAGCAAGACCCAATGCAGCCATTAATTAATTAATTAATTATTTTTAAGAAGGAGGGACTTCCCTGGTGGCGCAGTGGTTAAGAATCCGCCTGCCAGTGCTGGGGACACGGGTTCGAGCCCTGGTCCAGGAAGATCCCACATGCCACGGAGCAACTAAGCCCGTGCGCCACAACTACTGATCCTGCGCTCTAGAGCCCGTGAGCCACAACTACTGAAGCCCACACGCCTAGAGCCCGTGCTCCACAACAAGAGAAGCCGCTGCAATGAGAAGCCCGCGCACTGCAACAAGGAGTGGCCCCCGCTCGCCACAACTAGAGAAAGCCCACACGCAGCAACGAAGACCCAACGCGGCCAAAAATAAATACACAAATAAATTATTTAAAAAGAAAAAGACAGAAAGAAATGCTTGCATTTCTTTAAAAAAAAAAAAAAACCGGAAAGACACAGCGCACCGCCAATCTTCATCCCTCCCCCAACCCCTGGCCACCACTAATCTGTGTTCTCTGTCGACTTGCCTGTTCTGGACGTTTGTGTAACTGGGCTCACACGTGAGGTGGGCCTTTGTGCCCGGCTTCTTTCTCCCGGGGCTGTCGGCCAGCTCTGAGTGCGTGCCACAAGCTGACCTCAGGAGAGGGTGGGCAGCGCTTCCCATTCGGCCACCCGCAAGACGGGAGTGAGGTTCCTTAGGAAAAGGGGTCCCCGGCTAAATCACTGTGGGACAGCCCTGGTTAAACACCGTTAAACAGGTTTATTTGACTACAAGATTTTGACCTGTGTGCATCATCAGCTGGGAGAGGCTAATTAGCGTTCAGGTTTCCAGACCCGTTTGGCCACAGGTCATCAAGAAGTCTTCATCTCCCTTTTGGAGCTGGGAGACAGAGACCCGGGATGCAGGAGGCCACAGAGCCTGCACTCCTGCCGCAAGCTTGCAGGCAGTGGTGTCAACGCAAACGGAACGGTGGTGTGCGTCCTCGAGGGAAAGAACCCAAGTGCGCAGTGTGGGCGGCCCCGAGGGGTCAATGGCTAGGTGGCCGCGGAGGGTGGGCTGCTCCCCGGGCGTCTCCCGGGCCCAGCAGCCCTTCCTCAGTCCCAGTGCCAGCCCCGCACCAGGCCCTGGCCTCACGTGGGCCATCCTTGCCTGACAGACAGGACGCCAGCTTCTGAGCTCACGCCAGCACCTCAACGGGGCCGTTTGCCACCCTCCCTGGGTCCCCTCCCTGCTCCCTGGAGCCCCAAGGGCACTTGGCTGATGACCCTGGCACTTAGGGACCCAGTTCTCACCCGAATCCCACATCTGCTGGTTTCCAAGACCACTGATGGGCTGGAGGAACAGGAAGCCCCTCTCGCGAGGCAGGCCCTGGCTCCGGGGAGCTCTGCAGGGGGCCTGGTAGCCGCCCCCTCTTGGTCCTGCTGCCTTACCTAGGCCAAGCTCACACTCTCTTGCTTCTGAGAAATCTTCTTCTTTCTAATAAGCCCTTGCCTTCTTTCCCCTGCCCCCGAGATGGCAACTCCACCAGCTAGGAGGAGGGCCTGCTCCAGAACCCCAGCGGAGAGGGGCGGGTTTTTAGAGCTGGCAGGAACCTTGGAACGTGGTCCAGACCCTGCACTGCCCTCCTCCAGCTCTCCTCTCAGCCAGCCCCACCAGGCCCCGACTCCCCGGTTCCCAGCTCTGGGACCCCATAGGCACTGATGGGGTCGTGTGCAAGGCAGGCAGGAAGAAGCCCGGCTACACCCCTCCTCCCACCAAGGAAGGGCTGTGCCTTCGGGCTGCAGGTGGATGGGAGCCACAGGTCTCCTCAGCCATGCCAAGCAAGTTCCATATAGGGGAGGGGGAGGAAAAAGCCCCCACTGTTCTAGCCTGGTGGCCTTGACCTTGCATTCTTGGCCGCTTTGGCTGTCCCCCATTTGGAACAGGGATGGAGAGGGGGAGGGGCCGGGGTCCTGCTACCCAAAGTGCTCTGCGGGCAGCAGCATCGCGTCACCTGGACCCGTGTGAGAAACGGGCCTCAGGGCTTCCCTGGTGGCCCAGTGGTTAAGAGTCCGCCTGCCAGTGCAGGGGACACGGGTTCGAGCCCTGGTCCGGGAAGATCCCACACGCCGCGGAGCAGCTAAGCCCGTGCGCCACAACTACGGAGCCTGCGCTCTGGAGCCCGCGAGCCGCAACTACTGAAGCCCACACGCCTAGAGCCCGTGCTCCGCAGCAAGAGAAGCCGCCGCAATGAGAAGCCCGCACACCACAAGGAAGAGTAGACCCCGCTCGCCACAACTAAGAGAAAGCCCGCGCGCAGCAACGAAGACCCAACGCAGCCAAAAATAAATAAATCAATTTATGAGAAAGAAAAAAAAAGAAAGAAACGGGTCTCAGCCTCTGACCCCCAGACCCACCGGGGTCAGAGTCCACATTTACAAGATCCTCAAGTGATTCACGCGTACGTGAACGTTTGAGAGGCCCCGATCTAGCACATTCTGCCTGGATGTGTGCAGAAACCTTGGGCTGGGCCCAGCAGGATGTGGACTTGTGTTCGTGGGGTGCCTTGGGCAGCAGGGGCCGGAGGACTCGGGGGTCTTGCCCGCTTAGAACTGCCTGCTGAAACTGAGAACGTTTCATCTCCCTGTGCTGTTTCAAGTCAAATTGAGTAGCCTCAAATTTTATTTTTAAAAAGTCAGCCAGAGGTGAAACCAGAGCAGGCCTTCAATAAAGTGTCTTGGAAAAACCACCATTTTCCATGTCTGCCCCGAGACTCCTCAGACAGGAACCAGAACCACTATAAGAAGCACGGTCGCAGTGCTTCAGAAACCCGAATGTTCTCCTGGCTCCGAGCCGCAAGGTTTGACGCTTTACACCTGGTGACATTTAGAGAACAATTTCTGAGAAGGCTGAGGGGGAGGAAGTATTTGGTGTGACCTGACGTTCCATCCTCTGGCTGATCGTTCTCTCTTCTGCCAATGTACCATTTGTCTGTAAAACCCTTGGGCCAAAAATAGCTGCTAGGGCTTGGTGTCATTGTGGATGAAGGGCAACTGCCCCATTTCTTTGGCTTTCAGACACCCTCAAAGTGTCGCAAGGCACTGTCATCCCAGAGGAATTCGCACAGCTCTTTAAGCCCGGATCCCTGGCCCCGGGCGGCGAGAGAGAACTTTGCGGTGGGACAGATGGGGCCTTGGGAAGTGACCCCCTGATGCTGCCGCAGTGGACCTCTCTGGCCAGGGGCCACACCACTTAGCGGCCAGGCCAGGCCACTCTCAAGAGTGAGAGGGGGCACCGTTCGCCATCCTGCTGGGTTGGCAGGCACAAGCCAGGACTGTCCTGGGCAAAACCCAGCCCTTGGCCAAGTCCCGCTGGTCACTCGGGGACCTGGCTTCTTAGGTTGCTCAGAGGAAGGATGCAGCAGAGGAGAGGTGAGGAGGACACCAGGTGCCACTTCCTAGGCGTCTGTGCTGGCCAGGGCTCGCTGCCCACAATGTGGTCGCTCACTCCTGGTACAATAAAGTGGCCTTCTCAAGGTCACCCAGCCAGCACCGTGTTTGTCCCCACTTCCCTTCGGGGCAGAGACGGAGAGCAGCTGGCATTCCCTGGGAGTGGCGCAAACGTGCGGGTCCCCCTTTTCCTCGCTCTGGCTTGGCTCTGCTTTAGGCCTCCCCTCCCACGTTTCATCATCAACTGCATTTTCAGCTGAAGTTCATTACCAAAATGGCGCTGGGCTCAGGATTCGGCCTGCTGTGGAAGGTGACACGGGGAGGGATGCTCGCTGTGGGCTGTCAGGAAGATGGGGCCTGGGCCGGGTTCTCTGTGCCCTCGGGCAGGGGCGGGGCGGGGCGGGGCGGGGCGGGGCCGGGCCCAGGCTAGCCTGCAGTCACAGGTTCTCTAACCTGCCTGCTTCTCTGTGTGGTCCGCAGCCCGAGACTGAGGACGAGAAGAAGCGCTTTGAGGAAGGCAAAGGGCGGTACCTGCAGATGAAGGCAAAACGACAGGGTCAAGCGGAGCCTCAGCCCTAGACGTCCCCTCCTGCCGCTGGGGCCTGGAGCAGCCCCCAGCGTCTCATCATTTAGAAGTTACCCCTTGGCCAAAAACCCAGTTCACGTTGACAGCTGGTGTTGTGTGAAGTATTCGTCTCGCAGTGTTAACCTGTGTTAACCTCTCCTGGAAACCTATACACCAAAGCTTTATTTATATCATCCCAGTGTAAATGCTACACAGTATTGTCCCGACGCCCCAAGGCATTCCCTGGAAACCCTGGGGAATACTGGGGCGCACGCTGTACGGTATGGAAAGAGTCCAGCATCACTAATAAAGCTGCTGTTTGGCTGGACCTTGGTCTGGGTGGTCGCTTGTCTTGGGCGGTTGCTCTCCCTGGGGTGTGGGGGGCTGTGGGCTCCCATGGGTCCCCCCCCACTTCCTCAGGGCCACCCTCCCGCCCCCGCCCCCGGGTGCCTGTACCTGCACGTACCCGAGAACCTCGGGCACAGCGGCACCCACTTGTGTTTGCCCGACGGCTTGCTGGACAGAGAGAGAGCACCCCTTCCTCCCTTCCCACCCTCCAACCCCCTCCCGGGCCCTGGTTCCGTGTCCTGGCTCTGAGGCCCCACCGGTGTCCCACTGGCCTTCCTGTCGATGGGGGCTGGGGTGCTTTTGTGAGGACTCAGGCAAGGAGCTGGGCAGAAAAGGCGGGCTCAGCCAGACCAGACCACAGCTCAGCATGGGGCAGCCCTGCCCTGGGCCTGGCCTCTGCTCCCTGGAGGCAGCTGAGACACCTCGGAGCAAGAGGCAGGGATCCTGCTGGAGGGAGCCTCCCCAGCTGGTGCCAGGGCCCCTGTGCCCGACGTGGGAACCCCCAGCCACTCGGGCAGGGGGGTTATTGGGAAGGCTCATGGGGTGGGGGTCCGAGGGGCAGTGTGTGTGTGTGTGTGTGTGTGTGTGTGTGTGTGTGTGTGTGTGCGCGCGCGCGCGCGTGTGCACGTGTGTCAGCATCCGTCTCTGCACACGTGTGTGTGCACATGTGAAGTATGGGGCTGTGTGTGTGCACCTGGCCAGCAGCCTCAGGGCAGATACGCTGCCAAGGCCACTCCAGCCCCCCAGCCCCAGCCCCAGCTGAGAAAGGCCCCTCCACCAAGCACTCCCGGTCACCATCGCCTGGGAGAACGCTCCTGACCCAGGCTGGTCCCCGAAGCCTGGGGATGAGACTGGCCACCAACAGCTACGGCCTCACGCAGGGCTCCCTCGGGCCCCGACAGAGAGAACGTGGCTCCAGATGTGCAGAGACGCCCGCCAGGACCTTCGGAATCCGACTCGGGCCCCAGTCCTGGCTGACGGGGTTATTTCCTGCCTGGGAGCAGGGGGAGGGAACAGACCACAGTAGGCCACGGCAGCCCCACCCTGCCCCCCCGGCCCCCTGGAGGCTGCCCCAGCCTCCCCAGCTCCACCCACACCATGTGCCAACTTCCTGAAGGCCATAGGCGGTGCCCTGGGCAGGGAGTGGTGCAGAGGTGAGCCAGCCCAGGCCGGCCAAAGCCTTGGCCTGAGAAACCAGAGTCGGCCATGCCAGCCCCAAAGTGCCTGGGCCCTGGGCTTCCCCACGGTGGCCATCAGAAGCTCATCTCCCACCTGCCCCCAGAGCCAGCTAAGCCAGGGGCAGGGGCACGAGTACAGGCGGCCGTGGTGAGCTGGGCTCGCTAGTGGAGGCGCACTTGGGGCCACAGGCGTGGGGCAGGCTGCCTTCTGCCAGCTGGGCAGCGGCCTGGCCCATGCTCTGGATGGCTGGATTGCCTGTTTGCCTTAGAAATGCCACACTTGACTACCAGCTACCCTGTGTCAGCCTCCTACTGCTGGTGCCCTATTTACAACCAGGGTCACATGGGCAGGGAGCTGGCCTGTCCACGGAGAGCTCATCAGGGGCCCTGGCCACCCAGAAGCCACACACAGGGAGTGCGTGGCCCAGGACGCGCCATTTACCAGCTCTGCTTCATTGTGGAATCTTGCTATACAAACACTTTTACTTTTGTCTCATGAGACTGATCCTGGGGACTTCCCTGGCAGTCTAGTGGGTCTAGTGGTTAAGACTCCACGCTTCCAATGCAGTGGGCGCGGGTTTGATCCCTGGTCAGGGAACGAAGATCCCACGTGCCGCGCAGCACGGCCAAAAAAAAAAAAAAAAACCTGATCCCAAGACTCACTCTGGGCCCCCTAAAGCTGCTTCTAACTCCCCAGCTGTTTCTGGGGTGCGGAGGAGATTGTGTAGGTGGGCACAGAAGCCAGGCTATGGAGTGGTACAGGCAGCACTGGCTGCATTTGGTTGAGTCCAGTCCCGGGCAGATGCCCGCCTTCCTCCGGACACAGGGCTGGGCACTCGTGGACGCTCCCGGTTGTGGGGCAGGACAGTGCCCTGCGGGGCAGCCCAGAGTGACTCCGGAGGCCTTTCGTCCGGGATGTGTGTGGTCACTGGCTTTCTAGAAGAGGCAGGCAGGATCCTCTGACTGGATGGGAGGCCAGGATGCCAGAGGCCACTCTCTCTTGTGACTTGGGTCTCCAGAGACCCCCATCAAGGGGACTAATGGGTTTCCCCACCTAGCCTAGAGGTGACAGCCTGTGCCCCGCTAGGAGTGCTAAGTGGAGGGCAAGCTCCTGAGGGAGGGAAGAGAGAGGGCCAGGGGTGCCAGGTCGCAGGTCCTGGCCTCTCCCAGCTGCGTGGTCGTGGTCTCAGCTTCACAGAGAACACTTCTGAGCCCATGGGGGGAGGGACAACCACCCGGCGGCCCAGTGGCCCATTCACTTGATTCCCGCGGTGGAACCCCCCCCCCCCCGAAGGCCCGAGGGTAAGTCTGAATCCTTAGCTGACCCAACCTCACCTCTCCCTGCCCTGGCTCCCCCCCATGAACGACTCCCCAATTTCTAGAGGCCACCAGTCCTCAGGGCCCCCAAGTCCTCCTTACGCCCCGCCCCGATAGTTCACCTTAGATGTGACTTCCTTCAGGAAGGCCTCCCTGAGCCCCCCACCGCCGGCCCTAGGTTCCCACTGTCCATTCCTGCCCCAGGCCCCTTTGGCCTACGTCTTCCCCAGGAGGCTCGCAGCCGGCGTCGGGAGTATGGACAGACCGGGAGTACGGACAGACCCGAGTCGGCAGCGAGAGGCCCAAGCGTGATCCAGGCGTCGCGGGAGGCGCCGCCCACCCTAGGGGGCTTCGGCCGGGAGGCGCGGATGCGGAGGGCGCTCCCCCGCGGGTACAAGACAAACGCGCGGACAGACAGACACACGCGGCGGGCCGCGCCTCCGAGGGGAGGGGGTGGGCGGTCCGAGGGGCGGCGTGGAGACGCCCGCGGAGGCCTGCGCCCTGCTCCGCCCCCCGCCCCCGGCCGACCGGGCGCAGCCAGCCGAGCGGCGGGATCGCAGCGCGGCGGCGGTGGCGGTGGCGGCGGCGCGAGGGGGGGGGAGGGAGGGAGAGAGGGAGGAAAAGAGGGAGGGAGGGGCGGCGGGGCCGAACCGAGACGAGCGGAACGCGCAGGCCACGGGCGGCCGCCGCCAGGATGCCCCGGCCCGCTGGCCGCTCCGCCGCCGGCCACCCACGCGGTCCCCGGCGGCCCGCGCTCGGCCCGGGGGCGCGGGAGCCGCAGCCGGAGCCGGAGGCGGGAGCAGCGAGCTGGAGCCCCGGGCGCCCGAATGCAGGGTGAGCGCCTCCGCCCTGGCCCGGGGGCGGCCGGGCAGGGGACCCCCGGCGGGAGGAATTTGGGCGGGGAGGGGCTGTCCGTGGTCGGTCGGTCACGGGGTCTGTCCGATGGCCAAGGGCTCCGCTTAAGGCTGTGCACCCCTCCCCCCAAGTTGGGGACCTTCGGGGTAACTTCCCCGGGGTCCGCCCCTTCTTCTGAGCCTGGCAGCGCCGCCCCGGGGGGCTTGCTTTCAGGGGGCGGGGATGGCCGGTCTGGGGGTCCCGGGCCCACCGCTGCCCAGCGTAAGTCGGGAGGCGTCCGGGACCGCAGTCCCGTCAGCGTTCGGCTCGCGGCCGACGCTCGGACGCGCCCTCGGGGCTGGGCAGAGCTGGGGGCCCCGCTGGGGCAGGACCGCGCGCCTGGCCGGGCGGGGGGATCGGAGGACAGAGGAGCGGGGACCGCGGGGGTGGGGGGCGGGCGTGGCGGAGATGTGGAGGCCACTCGCCGGGAGCTCCGCCCTGGGCGGCGGCCGAGCGGGGCCCTGCGGGACTGACGGGTAGCAGCGCCGGCGGAGAGCAGCCTGGGGGCGGCAGCCTGAGCCCGGGAATCCTTTCAAGTTCTGGGTTCTCTTTGTTGCGCAATAGAGCCCGGGGGCCATGCGGCCTCATTGGCCCGGGGCCGCGACGTCACGCCGGAGCCCCGCCCGCAGACCCTGCGGAGAGAGTACGGTGGGTCCCAAGCCCGCCACACCTGCAGCCTGCACTGCGGTGTCCTGGGGGGAGTGGGGGCAGGGAGCGTCTCCGGGATCCAGGCGGAGGGGGAAGCCCAGTCCTGAAATGCTGCGGAGCCTGAGTGGGCTGCGGGAGAAACTTCCCAATAGGGGGCGGCAACACCCCTGGAGTGCTGGGGTCTGGACCCTAGTGTCCCCTGCTCCCTGTGATTGAGAATGAACAGAAGGTGTCACCAACCTGGAGGAAGGGGGACTCCTTGTTTCCGCAGAGCCAGCCCCTTCTCACTCTGCATTTGCAGACCTTGCTCTCCACCCCACCCCAGTGACACTCCTCCCCCATCGCAGGACCACCACGCTCAGGAGTCCACAAAGCCAGCCTTCATACTTCCTCCCTGTGCTGCACTGGGCTCTGAGCCTCAGTGTTCCCATCTGCACTGTGGGGACAGTAGGACCCATCTTGCAGGGGCAGGAGGCCCAGAAAGACAACCTCAGCTCAAGGAACAAAAAAATGCCAAGTTTCCGAGCATTTTAACGTTTCAGACATCAGGATTTTGATGTCAGGCGGGTGGAGTTTGGATCCTGGCTCGGGAACCTAAGAGCTTGGTTACCTCCCCTTAACCATCTGTAAAATGGGAACGATGGCAGTCCTTCAGACAAGATCACTGGGGGTGCGAACTGAGGGGAGTGTGCCTGTCCGAAGGAGGATTGCCTCCTCCCTCTACCTGTAGGGCACATTCTCCTGCCCACAGACCTAGGGCCTTTCCCTGCAGTGAGACACTGCTCGGCTAGACTCAGGGAAGAACCGGCACCAGGAAGGGTTGTACCAGTGGCAGCCTGTGGCACCTTCCCTACCACTCTGCACCGGCAATCAACAGGTGGGCAGGGTGGGCTGGGCCGGGCGCAGGGTCACAGGAGTCAGACAGCCTGCTTGGGCTTCTGAGGGAAGGCCTCCCAATCTGACGGCCAAGGCGGCGCGATGCAAGTAGAAATAGATGGCAGGCCACCAGGTGCATGCCGAATCCGGTTTTCCGTTTGATAATGTAAGCCTCTGGCCCACAGCAGCATGCAGGCTCTGCCCGCTCTGGACCCCTGGTAGGCTGCCAGACACCCCACCTGGCTGTGTGTAGCCCTGTGGCCTCATTACCCTCCAAGCTGGGCTGTCCCAGGTTCTGGCTGGGGTGACTGTGCGTCTGCCTGCAGGTCTGAGGCTCATGCACACCTCTGAGCTCAGTGTCTTGAAGAGACAGCATAGCTCAGTGAGCAGGGGGGGTCTTTGGTACAGACATCTACGTGGCAAGCATTTATTGAGCACTTACTGTGTGCCTGGCTCCATTCTAAGCGCTTTCCCTGGCATAGCTTACCGGCTACCCACACACTTCTCGAGGTAGATACTATCATGTCTACGTACAGATGAGAAAACTGAGGCCCAGCTGAGTCACGTGACTGGCTGGGGCGCTAAAGCTGGAGCCTAACAGCTCTTCACCCCACACCGGGTGGCCTCTGTATGCTGAAGTCAGGGAGGCTCGCTGGACACCGGAACGGCTGGGGGAGGGTTCAGCGGGGCCGCCTCACCTCCCACGCTGGGTCTGGGGTGGGGAAGGGGAGGCAGCTTTGCGAGCAGAAGCCTAATGTTTGGGAAGGAAGTTCCCTGGCCCCAGAAGTCCCCCAGCCCCCACTAAAAGGCCCTTAGTGGGCACTGGTGTGGTCCAGATTAGACTCCTCCTCTGGGTCAGGGGTCTGGGCAGGCCCACTGCAGGGGCACAGAGATGAATGAGACCCATCAGGACTCAGATCCTTCGGTGTCCATGGGGCTCAGGCCGCACTCTGCACAAGACAAGCAGGGGAGCCTGGCAGCGGGCTGGGAGGTGCCACTTCCCCTGTCCTGAGCGCCAGGGGCCTGCGATGGCCTGTCCACCCCAAGCTGGAAACAGTCCCTGAAGGATCACGTGGCTGTGTCTGGTTCAGTGGTGCCCATAAGTGTTGGGGGCAACAAATTTGCAGCCAATGAGATTACACAGGCTAGAGGGTGAGAAGGCCCAAGTGTAGGCAGCGTACATGGTAGACCTGCACTTAGCACTGCACTTGTGCCCCACGCCACCTGCTCCAGGCTGTGGCCAGAGGGGCCTCCTGTGGGGGGCCTCGCATCAGAGGGACCGGCCAGCGCTCCGCACAGGGACGTGCCGAGCTGGGAAGGGGGACTCAGCGCCTGGCCCGCTGGCAGGATGGGGCCTGCCCCGCGTCCTAGGTCCCTGGTTCCTGCCTATCCACAGGCTGTCCTTGGGGGCAGCTTCCGGTCCCTGGACCAGCTACGGTCCCATGCTGCCCACGGCATCCAGAGCAGCCACTGTGCGTGAGAGCGGGCCTGCCCCAGGCGTTAAGAGATGTGGTGTCTGTCCACCCCAGCCTCCCCCTGGAGGAAGCCTCATCGTCCTCGTTTCAGAGTAGGACGTGGGTGCAGGGACCTTGCTGGGGCCACATGGCTAGTGCGCTAGAGCTTAGTGTGCCCCCCAGCCCGGGGTAGTGCCAGGGCCTGCCAGGTGTGCACGGCCATGGAAGGCCTGCTGGGGGCTGACCTGGGTAAAGCAGGCCGCCCTTTCCCAAGGTGGGCACGAGAGTGGTCCCCAGAGCATCCCTTCCTCACAGGGGAGGTTCGGGGGGCTCATCCTCCAGGCGTGTCCTCATTGGCCAAAGGAAGTGGGACCAATGAAAGTGAGGGCCCCCAGCATGCACTGGGGGAGCCTCGCGTGGGCTGCGTGAGGACTGGGGGAGTTTGATGGTGAGAGGGCTGGTTCTGGGACAGGACCAGGTACACACGCGGCACAGCGCCCACCTGGGCCCGGCCTGGCGGCTTCCCTGAGGATGCAGGCGGCCTGGAAGGAAGCCTAGATGCCGCACCTTGACCAGGAGTAGGGGGAGGTGAGGGGATGTGCACTTATTGAGCACCCCTGTATACATCCCCTGGGAGCCAGGAGGCTCCATGGAGGGGAGAGGAGGGCGAAGCAGCCCCGCCCAAGCCAGGACCAGACAGGCAGTGGAGCATGAGGGGACCCCCTCTTTCTCCCACTCCCAAGAGCCCCAAGAGCTTCACTGCCGGAGCCCAAGGGAGAGTCACTGAGAGCTCTTTGGCTCCCCCCGAACCCACTGCAGATGCTCACGGCCCCTGGTGTCCCCAGGCCGCCACGTGTGAGGGCTGCTGCTCTGAGCCGAGGCCTGGCTTGAGGAGGATGTCCCAGCCGCCGGCCAGCTCCCGTCTGCACCATGAGCGATGAGCGGCGGCTGCCCGGCAGCGCGGTGGGCTGGCTGGCCTGCGGAGGCCTCTCCCTGCTGGCCAACGCGTGGGGCATCCTCAGCGTGGGGGCCAAGCAGAAGAAGTGGAAGCCCCTGGAGTTCCTGCTGTGCACGCTCGCGGCCACCCACATGCTCAACGTGGCCGTGCCCATCGCCACCTACGCCGTGGTGCAGCTGCGGCGCCAGCGCCCCGACTACGAGTGGAACGAGGGCCTCTGCAAGGTCTTCGTCTCCACCTTCTACACCCTCACCCTGGCCACCTGCTTCTCCGTCACCTCCCTCTCCTACCACCGCATGTGGATGGTCCGCTGGCCCGTCAACTACCGGTGAGCTCCTGGGCGCGTGCCCGTGTGCACCTGAACAGCTGGTGTCCTTGCAGAGGGGGACGTGGGTGCCTGAGGGCACAGGTACCCTCGGTGTGGGGACAGGGTCCCTGTGCGGTGTGCCGCACCCATGCTGTGCTGGGGTTGCAGGGGCGAGAGCGCGTGTGGGTGTACGTGGGTGTGTACAGTGTCCGGTACAGAGGGGCTCGGTGAGAAGGACACGTGACGACGTGCCGACTGCGGGGCTGGGGCAGTTGAGGACCCTCTGCCGGTCCCCAGGGGCCTGCGGAGAGACCCCTGTGAGTGACGCCAGGTCCCTCTGTCCTGCCCCCGCCCCGTGCCAGGCTAAGCAACGCCAAGAAGCAGGCGGTGCACACGGTCATGGGCATCTGGATGGTGTCCTTCATCCTGTCGGCGCTGCCCGCCGTCGGCTGGCACGACACGAGCGAGCGCTTCTACACCCACGGCTGCCACTTCATCGTGGCTGAGATTGGCCTGGGCTTCGGCGTCTGCTTCCTGCTGCTGGTGGGCGGCAGCGTGGCCATGGGCGTGGTCTGCACGGCCATCGCCCTCTTCCAGACGCTGGCGGTGCAGGTGGGGCGCCGGGCTGACCGCCACGCCTTCACCGTGCCCACCATCGTGGTGGAGGACGCGCAGGGCAAGCGCCGCTCCTCCATCGACGGCTCCGAGCCCGCCAGGACCTCGCTGCAGATCACCAGCCTGGTGGCCACCATCGTCGTCATATACGACTGCCTCATGGGCTTCCCTGTGCTGGTGGGTGAGCCCGGCGGGTGGTAGGAGCCCGGCGGGGGGGGGGGGCGTGGGCTCTGGGGCAGCCCTGGGGCTGGGCGCGCTCCAGGCGTGAGGCGGTTGAATCCTCACGCCCCATCTTTTCAGGAGGCATCATCATCATCCCCATTTTACAGAGGTGGAAACTGAACTTCAGAGAGGTCAAACGACCCGCCTAAAGTCAGGGCGTCCATGGTGGGATCTGAACCCATGTCAGGTGGCTGCAGAGACCAGGGTCTTTTGTCACACGGCAGGGGACTTTCCTAACCTGAGTGAGAGCCATTTGATGCAGAGGGTATGGAAGGTGGGGTGACATGCCACAGGCTTCCTGGTGGGTCCAGGTCCCAGGATGGACAGAGGGGGGATTTGGTGTGGCAGAATTGGCTTTGATCCTGAATCGGGAGGCAGGGCAGGCCTTGAACGTGTGCTGGGGAGTTGGACTTGATCCCAGGAGCTGAGGAAGGTCAAGGTGAGGGCTGGTCTGAAGACCCTGCCAGCAAGGGTCCAAGGTCCACCGAGGCTGCCTGGGGTCCTGTCTGCGAGGCTGTGCCCCAGGCCTAGCCCAAGAATGGACTCAAAGACAAGCCCTCCCACTGATAGGGCTCCAGCCCAGCCCCTGAAGGCTATAGAGCTGGACAGGGAAGGGTCTAGGGGCAAGGACCACATAGAGGCTTCATCCTAGCAGCTGGGCAGGGAGTCATTGCAGGACGCAAGCTCCAGAAGGTGACAGGTGGTGTGGCAGCCTCATAGTCAGGGGTGACCTTCTGCCCCACCCTCAGTGGGCCAGGTACCCCCCAGGTAGAGTCCTCCTGTGTGCAGTGGGGCCTGGTGTCCCCAGTCCCTTTGCTGATAGAGGGAAGGCGCATGTGTGAAATTGCAGAGCCAGATGGGAACGGCAGTGGGGGAAGGGCCCCCCAGCTTCTCTTCAGGGCCGTTTGTGGAACCCACTCCATGCTGCAGGCCTGGTACTGGAATCTTTACCTCACCCTGTGGGGTGTTCTTGGCCCATTTCACAGATGAGGAAACTGAGCCCTAGAGAGGTTTAGCATCTTTCTGAGGGTCACACAGCTTGCATGGAAGAACCAACATGATCTCTGCATCATGTCCACTTCTGCTGTGAAAAGAGGAATAGTTATGTCACTCAGTGGGGGAATGAACTCTCCTGGGAGCAGAGGAATGAGGGATCCCTAGGCAGTGACCCAAAAGCCACCTGGTTGGATCCTCTGACCCCCAGAAACTGCTTTGATTCTAGACCTCTGGGGTCTGAGGTCTAGACCCTCAGAGTAGGGGCAGGGCCAAGGAGGCCACTAGCCGTGGAGCAGCGGGGATGGTAGAAAGGTCCCTGAACTGGGAGACTTGAGACCTGGCTCTCAAAAAGGGGATGGTAATCCACGCCTCCTCCTCCTCGGGCAGTCACGGGTGAAATGAGGGAGGCCATGCCCAGTGCTACCCGGTGCACTGTGAAGGGCTATGCACACACGGCGCTGTGACTGTTCATCTTGGCACCAGCGGCTGTCGGTGGGCAGGGACTTCTCCCCTCACACTCTGTCTCTTTCCTGCCCAAGAGCCCAGAGCTTTGTCCGTCTCCTCCTACTCCCCCTCCATCTCCCCCTCCACCTCCTCCGGCAGGTGGGCACTCAGACCTGCCCCACAGGTGGGAGCACTGAGGCCGGGAAGGGAAGCTGGGTGATGGGGGTCCTGCCGGGTGCCAGGCCCAGCCCTGTGCCCACAGGTGGTGAGCTTCAGCAGCCTGCGGGCTGACGCCTCGGCGCCCTGGATGGCACTGTGTGTGCTGTGGTGCTCAGTGACCCAGGCCCTGCTGCTGCCCCTATTCCTCTGGGCCTGCGACCGCTACCGCGCTGACCTCAAGGCCGTCTGGGAGAAGTGCATGGCCCTCATGGCCAACGATGAGGACTCGGATGACGGTGAGGATGGTCTGAGAATGCCCCCCAGGGAGAGTGGCGCCTGGGTGAGGTCACTGGGGGTCCGCGGGATAACAGCTGTCAGAGCCCCCTTGTTCTCCCCCAAAGGTTCTTAAACCCCTAAAGGACCCAAGCCTGGTGGCCCACGGGGCATTCCCCTGTATGGCTTGGCCGCCCCCAGGGTTCCAGTTAATCAGACGTTCTGGTTAACAGAGTGGCTGTGGACTCCAGCCTGAATGTGTTTCGTGGAGCTTCCAACCTTAGGGGTCCTGGCGAACTGCCCCGGGGCTCCTGTAGACCGGTCCTGTCTCCCTGCCAGCAGTAATAATGTGACCCTGGGCTGAGCCCTTGCCACCTGCCAGGCAGTGTCAGCTCCTTGTGTCTATTTAGTTCTCACCCCCGTAGAGGAGGAAACTGGCTCAGGGTCTGTGACTTCCCCAGTCCCTCAACTAAAAGGTGGCAGAGTCAGGATCTGAATAGAGGACCCCGCCCTTCTCCTTTTCTGTTAACCAGCCCACCAGCCCTGCGTGTGTCTCTGGGGGGGTCCCTGGGACCCATTCCTGGATGCCCCCAAGTTTCCATGGCCCTAAGCTTCTGCCCCGCCCTGCAGAAACCAGCCTGGAAGGTGGCATCCCCCCAGACCTAGTGTTGGACCGCTCCCTGGACTACAGCTATGGGGGTGACTTTGTGGCCCTGGACAGGACGGCCACGTATGAGCTCTCTGCCCTGGAGGGGGACCTGCCCCAGTTCTGCCCTCCGCGGCCCTTGCAGGACGACAAGATGCAGTACCTGCAGGTAGGGGCAGCCAGGGCTGGAGACGCAAATAGGCCTCTCCAAGGCCTTTCCTCTCGGAGCACGTCTCACGCCTGCCACAGCTCCTGGGGCTGGCTTTCATCCTCCCAAGACGGGCTGGCCCCAGGTCACAGAGCCTGTGCAGGTGGACCCATGGGGGGCACCCCAGCCCCTGTGCCCAAGTTCCCTGGTGCTCTAGGAGGATGGTCCATTTGGTGCCTGTGCTGTTTCCTTGGGGCTCAGCACCCTACTCAAGCAGACTTCTCCCCAACTGACCCAAGCTACAGATGACCACACTGTGGTTTGGAGAGATTGTCTCTTGCCCCAGATCTCACAGCTCCATACCAGGGTGCCCTGGACCAGGCCTGGTCCCTGACCTCAGGCGGCCCTGCTCGGTGAGGGGAGGCTAGGTCCCCCTTTTCCAGGAGGGCAGCCCGGGTTAACCCCTTGGTCCTGACAGGTCCCGCCCACGCGACGCTTCTCCCACGACGACGCGGATGTGTGGGCCGCCGTTCCGCTGCCCACGTTCCTACCGCGCTGGGGCTCTGGCGAGGACCTGGCCGCCCTGGTGCTGCCCGGCGGGCCCGACCGGCGCCGCGGTGGCCTAATGGCGGAGGATGCGCCCCCCTTCCGCCCGCGCCGTCGCTCGGCCGAGAGCCTGCTGTCGCTGCGCCCCCCGGCCCTGGACGACGGCCCGCGCCTCGCCCCCGGCTCGCCCCCCGGCAGCCCGCGCCGCCGCGCCGGGCCCGGCGCCCGCTGCGCCTCGGCCTCGCTGCTGCCCGACGCCTTCGCGCTGACCGCCTTCGAGCGGGAGCCGCAGGCCCTGCGCCGCCTGCCCGCCTCGCCGGGGCCCTTCCCCGTCCGCGCCCTTCCCCGAGACGGCGCCCAGCCCGGCGGGGACGCGGCGCCCCCTGGCGGCGGCGGCGCGCAACGGAGCCCTGGGCCGCGGCCGGCCGCACACGCACGTCCCAGGACCCTGCGGACCGGCCTGAGCGCGTCGTGGGGCGAACCCGGGGGCCTGCGCGCGGCGGGCGGCGGCGGCGGCGGCGGCGGCGGCGGCGGCGGCAGCACCAGCAGCTTCTTGAGCTCGCCCTCGGAGTCGTCGGGCTACGTCACGCTGCACTCGGACTCGATGGGTTCGGCGTCTTAGGGCCCGCCGGCGCCTCCCCAAGTCTCCAGGCGGGCCGGGCCACCCACGGGGCCAAAGCACCAAAGATGCCATCCTAACCCGGCCCAGGCTCGGGGCAGGCTACGCTGAGACCGCCGGCGGCGCCTGGACTTGCGCTAGCCCTGACGGGGCGGGCTGTCTGCCGCCCCGGAAGCGGCCATTGCCTGGAGGGGCAATGATCGCCCTGGACGACCACACTGGGCGCGGACCAGCCTCTGGACAGGGCACCTCCGGGCAGAGAGAGGCTGGGGCTTGGGAAAAGGCGGGCTCCGCACGGGGCAGCTGGGCTGGGGACGTGGGGTGGGGGGGGGAGCCCGGAGACGGGGCTACCGCCGGACGGAACAAAGCCCAGCCCTGCAGGAGCCACCAGACTGCACCCGGCTTCCCACTCTGCACCGTAATTGTCACACCTCAGGGGGTGGGGTACAGAGGGTCTGTAAGCACAGGGGTCTTCAGAGCCCAAGCCAAGTTCTCTGAGCAGGTCTCCCTGCTGACTTGTTCTGCCTTGGTTTCCGCATCTGTAATGAGCAGGTGACCATGTTAACGCTCAGGACTGCGGACAAGTCTCCTGGTCTGTGTGCCCCGGCCGCCACCGAGTGGACACGGAGTAAGAGTAGTGGAGGACCCTCCATGGGTCCTTTGTGGGGGCCAGTTTTCAGGGGCCTGGCGTGGCCCCCAAGCCTGAGGCCTCCCACACTTAGTGCCCCTGGCCCCCTTGAGAACTCTCCCCAGCCGAGCTAAAGCACAACACTTCTGCGCCATCACCATGGGCACCACACCCACCTTGGCCGCTGTTAGCATCCCACCCTCATCACTGTGCCTCCATTGCCTATGCACACCACGTCAGCCACCTCTGTGACTCCCACCATGAAGGTCGTGGGTACGTGGTGGAGAAAACTGAAGCAAAGGGGGAGCGGGCTTCCTTATCCTGGTGCCCACCCCCAACCCGTGCAGGTCTGGCCAGGAAGGGATCTTGGCTTAGAGGCCTCGCAGCTTCTGGGTCCAAGGCCTGGTCCCTGGTAAGAGTTCCTCCACCCTGGGGCAGGGGTCTTCTTTGCTCTCCATGCTGGGCAGACCTCTTGCAGGCCTGGGCTTGGCCATGGGCCCTGGGGAGGGCCTGCTGGGTCTTGCATGGAGGAAGACCCTAGACTCAGGCTAAGGAGAAGCCCGGGAATAGCTGTGGACTTTGAGCTGGAGGGGCCGGGGTGAATGCAGAGGCTGTCTCCTTCCATCCCCTGCCTCCATGCAGTGGCCCCTGCATGTGAAGATCTGGAGGGGGTTCCGGGGCCCGCAAGGAGCTGGTCTACCCCCTCTTCCCTCCTGCTCTGCAACCTGGAATTGCAGCACTGCCTCTGCCCCTCAGGTGGCCAAGCCTGTCTCCTCACCCTCCAGACAGGGTCCCAGCTCCAGAGACGCCTCCGGGAGCCGGGAGAACAGGGGGGACTACGCAGCTCTGTCTCACCTTCAGAGGCCCCTTCAGTCTCTGGCTGTGGGGTAACTTGGGGGGAGGAGCTGGCCACAGGTGAGTAAGGCAGGGGGCTCCGGTCCAGCCTCAGCCGTGGGAGGCCTGCCTCGCCAATGCTGCTGTGCCTTCAAGGACCAACATGTGATATGGGGGCAGAGGTAGCCAGTTAGCCACTGTTCCCCGCTCCCCGCCGGCCGATTTGTCACCTTGGGTTTTTATATCCAATCTGTGTATTTCATATCCAATGGCAATACTTGCAGGGAGGCATGGTCCCCTGAAGTCCCTCCAGTCCTGGTTTTTACAAAATTATTAAAGAGGAGGGAGGGCCCCAAACAGAGGCCCCTGGAGCGTGGGGCTCCCTCTCCCACTTTGTCCAGCCTCCAGGCCTGTTTGCTGCCCTGATGAGCAGCTTGACCCTGGGTTCACTGTGGAGGGAGCTCTGTCTTCATACCACCACCCAGCCCAGAGCCAGGGATCCGTTTGTAGTTTTTTTGACAACTGAGCATTTATCTTCTGTACAGAATCTAATAAAAACTTCCTATGATTTGCACCAGGCAATCCGAGGCCGGTTTCATGGAAACACTTAGAACCTAACAGCACCGCTGGCCAGCTGCCCCTAAACGCCTCTCCCTCTCGGTCCTGAATTCCTCCGCTAGTGCACCCTTCCTTTGGGTTGGACTTGCCCCTTTCTCTAGGCAAATCCAGCGGCCCCACCCAGCGAGTGAGTCAGACCTGGAGCAGCGGCAGGATGGAGCGGCCTGGTGGGCTCCAAAGCCCCAGTAAAGGACGGGGATTACCTATGAGTGCAGATGGCAGCCCCTGCCCGGGTTTGGCTTCACGGACCGCTAACCACAGTAAGGCTGATTCTGGAGGGCGAGAAGGGCAGAGCAGTTGGAGCCGTGCCTGGGGGAGGAGGACCCATTGTGCCGGTTGACCCGCCCACCAGCCTGGGTTGGAATTTGGAGGACGTGCCCTGGGTCCGCGATGTAAGATCGCCACCTGGTGGCCGACAGGAGCCTGGTGGCCTGCAGAAGGATTAGTGTCAGGAAGTTGAGACCCGAGAGGCCGCCCCGGGACCACCACTGCAGGACCCCCGCCCCAGCTCCGGAGAGCCCAGCTCCGGAGAGCCCTCTCCCCGCGGTCTGACCAGGATGGGTTTAGCACACGGCAAGGCAGGGGCAGCCCAAAATGAGAAACGTTTTATACAAAGTTGATGTTTGTAGTTCAAAAAGATTCACCTAAGTAGGCATCATGGGAGAAATTAGAACCTTCGTGGCCTCTTTATACCCATTTCAGAAGTTCGCACCTTATTTTGAATTTCAAGCTGGTGGGAGGAGGTGCTAGGATCTCTTCCTGGGCTCAGCGCAGGACCTGTCCTCCACCCCCAGGCTTCCCCTCGCGGGCCGGGAGCCCCGGGTTCGAGTCCGGACACAGCAATGACCTCATTTTCGGACGAGTCGCACAGCATTCCCAGGGTCGTCAAGGGTGGTGGGCTCCCTGGAGGCCCCAGAGGTCCGGGGTCGGGGACTCTGCGGGGCCGGGGTCTTTTCCAAGCGGGGAGAAGTGAACTCTCCCTTGAGAGGAGCCGGGGTGTGCCCTAGCAGCCTTCAAGTTGGTGCGACAGTGGGCGGGGTCCCTACGAGAAGCCGCGCGGAGCCAAGCGTCGGGTGGCCGGGGCGGTAGGTGGAACATCTTACCGGGCGGGGCCACAGCGTTGAGCGGGCGCAGGGCAGGGTCGCTAAGGAGGGGGCTTCCGAGAGGGCAGACTTAGGAGCGCGCGCCAGCGGGTGGGCCGCGCCGCGTGCGGAGGGGGTGGGGATCCCTGGAAGCCGAGTGGGTCCGGGATGGGGATGGGATGGGGGCCCCTTGCCGGGGGGGCGGAGCCTGGCGCGCTTTGTGCCGGTGGGAACCGGGCGTCCCTGGCCGGCTGAATGGGCAGGGGCGGGGCAGCGATTCTCCTCGCTGCGAGGGGTCCGCTCTGTGCCGCTGCCGACGGCGACCTTCCCACCGCGGCGCGGCCGCGGGGCGGGGACGAGCTGCCCGCCAGGGGCCCTGGGAAAGGGGCGCAGCCCGGGACACCCACTCCCAGCCCCACTAGAAGGTGGGAGGAGGAGAAAGCGGGTCCGGCCTAAGTGGGTAGGGCTGGGGTGGGGGGGTGGGCTATGCCTAGACGCGCAGAACCCGGTCCAATCGTAGCTTCGTGTATTTCCCCGAGTTCGAAGAGACGCGGCACCCTCCCGGCCACCCCGTCCCGGGACCAGAACCGATGACCGGAGTCCCGGCCGTCCAAAACAGTCTCTGCGTCCCCAGGCCAGACGAGGGCCTCCGTGAGTCCGAGGCCGCAACAGATCCTCACCAGGGCCGCCACAAGCGTAGCCCTGGCCCCGGGCTCTCGGCGAAGCGGCGAGACGCCGACTGCGGCGCGGGGATGCTGGTGGACTGACCGGGGAGACCGCCAGAGAAGAGGAGCCGGGGTGGCGGGGACCGCGAGCCGCCGGCGGCCGGATCAGGGGCCCAAACTGGGGGAGCGCCGGGGCCGCGCCGCGCGGGCGCCTCGGGGCCGAGACTGGCGCTGTCCATGGTGCTGCCACGCGCGCGCTCGTGCGCCAGGGGGCAGCGCAGGCCGTCGCCGCCCTCCTCTCCGCGCCGCAGAAGTTGGCTAACGCCCGGCAGACAGCCGCGGAAGCCCGACGGGTACTCGGCTCCGCTGGGGACCGGCCAGAGCCCTGGGGGGAGGGGAGCGGATGAGAGAAATGCGGAAAGGAAGGGAGAGGAGGAGGAAAGGAAAGATGGAGAGAGGAGAGAGCAAGGGAGGGGAAAAGTGTGGAGGGAGGGAAGAGAAGGGAGGGGAGTCAGCCCGAACCCGCTCCGCCCTTCCCGGGTCCAGACCTTCGCCCACCCGGATTACAACTCCACAGCCAGACGGGCTTTTGCTGCCCGCCCACTCACAGCAATATGGGGCCCCCCTCCTCACTCAGCTGCCCACTGACCTGAGCAGTTCTTCTCCATCCATCCCTCCTTTATCTGGCCTTGTAGAATCCATGGCTCTGACCCCACAAGTTCCCCCGCCTCTTCGCCCGACCCCCCAAGCCATCCCGCTACCTTGCACCGAGTTCTGAAGGCTTTTCATGTACTTGACGCTCAGCTCCAGTATGTCCGCCTTCTCCAACTTGCGTTTCCGGATCTGGGGATCCGTGGAAAGGGCTCTTAGCGCCGCAGCCTGGGCTGGAGCGGATGAGGCTGGGGATCGTATCATCCCTTACCTCCACCGAGTCCCCTTTCTCACCTGGTGCGAGTAGTGTTTCTCTAGCAACGATCTGAGCTGCTCCAGCGACACATTAATGCGCGCCCGTCGCTTCTTCTCCATCAGCGGCTTGGAGATCTGTGGGTGAGCAGCAGTTAGAGGGCAAGGCCTTGGCCCTCTCGCCCTCTGCCTCACCCCTCACCCCCGCAGCCCTCAGGACCCCAGACCTTGCGGAAGTTGCCGGCGGGGCCGCCAGAGCTGCCCTGGGTGTCGGACTCAGTGCCCATGTTGTCGTAGCAGAGACCACTGGAGGCGGCACCGCCTTTATAGGGGCCCCTCGTTTACATGTCAATGAGGCACTCCTGGACTTGTGGAACCCCCAGGGGGAGGGGATGAGAGAGGGACAAACTGGGAAGTTCGCCACCTCCCTCTGCCTCTTCTCTTCCCTTAGTCCAGGTCTCACCTCCAGGACCCCTCCTCCCTCCTGAGGGACCACCTTTACCCTTTCTCAGTCTTTCCTTTTTTTTTTTTTTTTTGTCTGCATTGGGTCTTCGTTGCTGCGCACGGGCTTTCTCTAGTTGCGGCGAGCGGGGACTACTCTTCGTTGCGGTGCGCGGGCTTCTCATTGCGGTGGCTTCTCTTGTTGGGGAGCACGGGCGCTAGGCGCGCGGGCTTCAGTAGTTGCGGCACACAGGCTCAGTAGTTGTGGCTCACGGGCTTAGTTGCTCCGCGGCATGTGGGATCTTCCCGGACCAGGGACCAAACCCGTATCCCCTGCACTGGCAGGCGGATTCTTAACCACTGCACCACCAGGGAGGTCCTCTCCGTCTTTCCTTTATCCCTCTCACCCTCACCACTGCCTGAGTCTGGAATTCCTTCCCATGCACATCCCCTCCCAGTCTCCCTAAGTTCTGGGCCTCACCACCAAGCCCACTGGGGGAGGTCCATGGGCCCAGCTGGCTGCAAGCCCCACTAATGACTATGACTGAACACCGGGCCTCCTTGGGCCTGATGAAGATGACGGAGGCAGGGAGCACCCGCCAGCGAGGCCTTTCTGCGGGCTCCACGCTCGGGCCGCGCTGGCAATGCTGCATTACTCGCCCTAATGTCGGGACAATGCAGCAATTTTCTGCCTGTGGCCACTCAAAGCCAGGTGCAGACCAGGCCCGCGGGGGCCAAGCAGCAACATGTGTCCCATTAAAGCATGCAGCCCGCCCGCGGGGCCACAGCCAGCCTCCTCCTCCTTGGGGCCTCAGGACTGGGAGCAGTCCTGCGTCGGGGTTCCGTCTGGGCTCGGGGCCCTCTGGCCCTGTTAGGACCCAACCCACACTCTTCAAACTGGGGGGCAAGCTGCAGGCAGCCTCAGGCCAGGGCAGTCAGAAAGGCCTCCCTCACCTCCAGTCCTGAGTTTGCAGGCTGGAAAACTTAGGCTCTGAGGACCTTTCCGTCACAGGGAAGGCCTAGGTGTTTATCCCCCCCGCCCCTGCCCATTGGCCTTCTCTGGGTCCCAACAAATGGGAGGTGGTGGTGAAGACCACTGAGCATCTGGGGAGAGCGCCGTTCTGCACGTTTGGAGGCCCGGGATGTCAACCCCTTTTCATTATTCAGGCGGTGGCTGAAGACCCCAGGAGCTCAGAGAGGAGACACCTGCCCCCGGACGGGCTAGGCCCTGGAGCAGGACTCCGGTGCAGTCCCTGCTTGCGCTTCAGGAGGCTGGGCTCCAGGAGCCGTGAGGGACGGGAAAACTGACGTCTGCGGGAGTCCCTGGGTTCAAACCTACACAGCTCCCTTTACTGAGTTCCCTTGGCCTCGGTGAACATGCGGCCCCTAGTGCTGCTTGTGAGGGCACTGTGGAAGTCGCAAGGGCCCAAAAGTTCGGCAGTGGAGCCCTGCTGCCGAAGACTGAACAAACTGGCCTTCGCGGGGCCCCAGTGGGAGGGGGAGGGGAAATTGCTGGGTCCTTGGTGGGCCCCAGCTCCATCCTCTTACCCATCCACCCCCGCTCGGGGTACTGATGGGCCCCCTGCCCGGCAGTGGCGTTCCCAGGCGCCAAGCAGCGTGGAGAATCGCTCCCCGCCCTCCTTTCAGGCAGAAGCTTCGGCGACAGCGGCTCCCAAGTGTTCTTTCACCCCGGCCGCAAGGCCCGCCGGCCAGATCCGGGCCGGGCCCGGCCCAGGGCGGGTGGCGGGGCCGCGGCGGGACTGCGGGCGCTGGCACGCGCCGGACGCCTTTGAAGAGCCGGGGCCGGCCGGCCCCGAGTGGCTTCCGCGGGTTCGCTCCGGCCTGGGGCGGTGGCGGCGCGGTACAAAGGCGACGCGGGGCGGGCGGGCGGCGAGGCCGGGCACAAAGGGGGCAGCCGAGTGTTAAGGGCATTGTGCCGGCCCCACAAAGCCGCGCCCCCGCCCGCCCCCTCGGGGCCAAACTCCGGGCGCCCCGCCGCGCGCGGGCTTCCAGCTGCTGCACATCTGCAGGGAGGCTGGGCGCGCGCCTCGCTCGGGAGGTCCCCCTCATCCCCGCCCCGCTCTCGAGCCGCGCGGGCAGCCGGGCAATTTGTCCTCTAATTACGATCCCTCCCCATAAACCGCCGCCCGCGCCTTTCAACTCCGGCGTTATTAGCAAACCAATGGCCCTCGGCGCAGCTCTCGCGGCCCACAGCGGGGGCGCCCGGCCCGCCCCCTCTCCAGAGTTCGGGCCGCAATAAAGGGGCCCGCGAGACGCCCCCGCCTGCACCCTGGCCCCCGCAGCTCCTAGGGCCACCACCCCTCTCCAGCCCGTGCCCCGAGATCCCGGCCGCTCTGGGTGGGGCCGCTCACGTGGGTGGCTTAGTGTTTCTTAAGCAGTGGAAAATTGACCGCAAAATGCGCTAATTCGCAATGTTCTGCTTTGGCTGTGGCAGGCGAGGCCGGCCCGGGCGGCCCGGGAGGAATTCGGGCTGTCAAGCTCCGCCCCTGCAGGCTCAATGGGCCTCCGCCTCCGCTGCCCCCGACCCCCACCCCGGCACTGCCCGCTGCGCCCCCTCCCCCTCTGGCAGGTCCTCAGCTGGCGTCTCCCCACCTAGGCCGATCCCCTCCCCCACTTTCCGGGCTTGCTCGGGTCCTCGCGCGGCTCCCTCACCACAAACAGCCACCTTGGCGCGTTCGTCGCCTCCAGCTGGCCGAGGGTCGCGCGGGACTCAAGGCTGAAAGGGATCTCTGTGCAAATTCCATCTTACCTTTTTCCCACCTTCAGAGACAGTTTCTTCGCCACCCTCACCACACTTTACCCCCAATTCGGGTCAGTCTTCTGGGCAGCCGATACTCCCACTAAGTTAAAAGCAGATTTTTGCATTTGGCAAGGTCATTGGAAAAGACCGGAGTCTCCACCGAGATCCTGCTCGGAGACCCAGGCTAGGGACCCCCAGGTCTGTTTGCAAGTTTTGCGTCTGGGCATCCTACACACCCTAGGCAGGCTGGGCTCCGAGGGCGCGTGCAGAGGCGGGGGAGGCGTTTTCCGAGGTAGGGGGAGCGGCTGCGGGTTCACCTCGTCCTCTCTGAGAGCAAACAGGACCAAGCGCTCTCGGGCTGCCGGCAAGGGCATGGACCAACTTAGAAACCCGGCTTATGCAAGCCGGGATGTAGGCCACCGACTCCCTTTCCATCTTTAGCCTCTGGGGTTCCCAGGGGGCTTGGAAAGGAGCACAAGTCCAGGCAGAGCGCTGGGGGGACACAGGCTGCCCTCTGCTCATTCAGGAAAAATTCTTTCTGTAACTCAGGAGAGCTCTGGGGGCTTCCAGGGCTACTCAAAGCCCGTGGCTTCCTCAGGCTGGGGAATTTAAGGCCCAAAGTGACCTGTGCCTTTGTCCTCTCTTCCTCTATTTGGTTTTCTTGACTTTGGCAAAAGAACATTACAGAACGATGCAGGCCCTGGATGGGAACCCCTGCCTTCCTGCAGCCCCCAGGCATTTAAAGCTACCCGAGCTGTTAGGTGCTGCGGAGGCCACTGCCTGTGCAGTGGCTGGAGGGAGAAATGTGCGTCCCCCTCCGGGATGCATTTCTAAATGGAATGAAGTGATTGCTCCATGTAATTAACTATTGGGACACAGCAAAAGCTCAGAAATGACTCAGCCAATTGTCTCCAGATGGGCTTGGAGAGGCTGCGATTGTTTAACTCTCTTTGGCTGGGTTAGGACTCCGAATAGCCCGTCAGCCAAGGGCCCTCCAGGGGACAAAGGCTGGGACTCCGGTGAGTGCATCAACACTGAACCGGGCTGGCCCAGCTCAGAGAGGGTGAATTCTGGGAGACCCTCATTGTCCCAGCCTTTTGTGCTTCTCCCCAGCTGGCTCTAATCTTTAAATATTTACCCGGCCCCTTTGTGCACATATGACTTATGCACGTTGGGCTGATGTTCTCATAAATTACGAGCCATTTACCAGACTCGGGGGTGGGGGGTGGCGGGCTCTCATGCCTGGAGTGGGGAATGGCCAGAGGAGGCGAAGAAAAAACAACTTTTGGAGGATCAGAGCGAGCTGCAGCCACACTGGACAGGCCCCTCTTGGCCTCCACGTGGGAAGTGGATGGGGCAGAGGCCTGTGAGTGACAAGGAGTCCCAGGAGGTCACCCACCATCAGGGAGAAGGGAGAGGCAGAGTTCCAGAGCTGTTTCCTACTTGGTGTCAGGCTTGGACAGGAGCCAGCCTTTCATCCTGGGAAGGTTAACACCCATCCTTGCCCCTTCTCCTGCTTGCTCTGCAGCATTCCCCCTTCCTACATTTCCTCTTTCTCCGTAAAGCAACCTGTTTGAGAAAAGGGAGCCTAATTTCACCTCAGCCTGCAGCTTAACTTGGAAAAGTCAACATGGTTCTGATGGCTTTTTAAAACAAGAGGGATCCCCACTTGGGCCCAGGATGGAAAGCCACCTCAGCTGGTGGGTGGATGGCTGGATTGGGGGGCGGGGAGGGGAGGCCCTAGAGAGGGAACTTCCTGCATGAGAAAGGGTTCCCTTTGTGCTTGCCTCACAGCTCCTAGAACAAAACACATTCAAATGCTTATTTAGAGGGGAAAAAATGGAAAGCAAGGAATCCCCAGGCTGACTAGTTTCTTTTCTTATATTACTGTAGGTGTGCTGTTCCTCTAGCCTAGGGGATGACAAACTGGAGTGACACAGGAGAGCTGGGTGCAGAGTGGACGTGTTTGATCAGATTGCTTTCCTCTCTGGTGGGAAAGCAGGCCTCCGTGTTTCTGTCTATATCTCTGTGAATTACTGTTTCTCTGTGTGCCTGTGTATCTCTCTGTGTGACTTTGTTGCTCTGGGTCTATGCCAGTGTGTACATACACTTGCTTACTTGCCTTTCTCTTCCATCACTCCTCTGTGAACCCCCGGGCCCTGACAGATTCAGCAACTCTAGTGACTTCTAAAAATTCCCCTTCCCGCTGGTCTGGCCCTACCTGGAAGGGGACTGCCTCCCCCTTCTTTCTCCCTTCTCCAACTTGGGACTGATGGAGATGTATGGTCTAAGAGGAACTGATGGGCAGAGAAGAGAGAGTTGCTCAAGCCTTCCAATCTGCATTACATGTTACTCTGTGCCCCCCAG
Organism: Eschrichtius robustus; assembly: GCF_028021215.1. Lineage (NCBI taxonomy): Eukaryota > Metazoa > Chordata > Mammalia > Artiodactyla > Eschrichtiidae > Eschrichtius > Eschrichtius robustus. Next base: position 4,621,724 of record NC_090826.1, on the reverse strand, counting down.
AACAGGGACTGCCCCTGCCATAAGTCAGCATGGAGAGCAGATACCAGTGGCCAGAAAAGGAGCTTCCTGGGAGCAGCCCTCTGCCCCAGGACCAGACTCACTCCCAGGAGTGAAGATGCAGTGAGCACCCTCTAGTGGCCCTGAGGTGTCCTGGAGATGCAGGAGAGGTCCTGAGTGGGGGGAGACAGTAGAAACAGGGGACAGCCAGGACCCTGGCTCGCAGCCCCCAGTAACAGTCCAGGCTTCCCACATGGCGCTGCAACTGGGTGATGCTGGATTTTAAAACATTAAATCTCCTTTCAGTTCCCATCTACCGAGTTTAGCAAATGTCTTCTGAGCACATTTTAAACATGATACTGGGTTTACAGAACATCGGTATGAGATCCGTGAAATCAGGATCCCCATTTTGTAGGAAGTTGAGGCTCATAGAGTTGCTTTGCCTGAGCTCACAAAGCTGCTGAGGCAGGCTCTCCACCCTTCCCTGAACCCAGCTTTCCAGACACCAGGCCTCCTGCCTGGTCCTGCAAGGACACAGGAAGGTAGGGTGGCCAGGGACTCAGAGGCAGACTGGGCTGACTGCAGCTCACAGCCCACCTGCCCTTATGGCTCTCTGACCCACTACTCTGGGTTCCAGCCTCCCCCAGGGCCTGTCCCCTATCCCGCTTCAGGCTTGCTTCCTCCTGCCTCTGTGTCTGCAAAACTCGGTCCCCTCCCTCCTGTAGATGTCCTTGCTCTCATTTCCAGCCTCAGGCGGGCTGCCAGTACCGACTCTTCCGGGGCAGACTCCTAACGCTCCCACCCACGGGCCTCTCTCTGGGGTCGCTCCCATTCCCTCTCTATCCCTACTTGGCTCCTGACCCACTCCCATCCCACCATAGTTTATTCTAGTCATTTGCTTACTTGCCTTTTTCCGCCATCAGGCCTCTGTGAGCGCCAGGAAGTGGAAGCATTTACCTTTTAAAAAATTAAGAAACAGGACTTCCCCAGTGGTCCAGGGGTTAAGACTAAGCCCTTCCACTGCAGGGGGCACGGGTTGGATTCCCGCTCCGGGAAGTTCCACAATGCTGCGCCGGTAAAGTAAGGAACAATTCCTAAGTAATATAGATTGATTGTGGGCCAGATGAAAAATACAAAAACATATAAAAAAGACAGTAAAATTCTCCCAGAGTCCCTACCACCTGAAGATTACTGTTGTGAAGTAATTTTGGCTTCTATTCCAAACATTTTCCCAGGTTCGCACATACGCTTTTCTTTCCCAAGTGAAGTCAGGATCACACTGTAAAGTTTTGCGTGCTGCCTTATAAAAAAACGTAATGTCTTGAGGATTTCCACCGTCGGCTAACATTCTCCCTCGACGCGAACTGAAGTGGGCGGTCACCCGGCTGCGTGCATGCCCCAAGGGTAGTGTCCCCGCAAACTGGGCGCCCAGCGGGCGCTCGGAGACCCTGCCGAGGGCGGGTGGTCTCTGCGCGCGGACCCCCCGGGGCGGGGTGGGGTGGAGGCGGATCGCCGGCTCGCGCCCGCATGCCCAGGACTGTCGGTTTCGCGGGGGACCGCGCGGGGCCAGTGAGCGGCGGGGACGGGGTGCTTTAGATTTCACGTGATTTCTCTGGACGGGGACATTATGGAGTTTGGGGCCGACTCCTGGCAGACGCCGCCGGCAACTTCTCGGCCCAGGACCCAGCCTCCCCTCGGCCCCGCCAGCCAGCCGCAGCTCCGCCTGTGTCAGTGGGTCCCGGGGGGATGGCGGGGCGGGGCGGCGCGGCGCGGCGCGGCGGGGCGGGGCGGGGGCGGGGCGGCGGGGCGGGGCGCTCCTGTCAAATTCGGGCCCCTGCCGCACGGCGCGGCGGTATCGCGAGAATTCACGGGCGGTCCGCAGGTCTGGGCGGCTGCCCTTCCCGGCCGGCGTCGGCAGCGCAGTGCGCAGGCGCGGCGGGCGGGTTTCCCCAGGCTACGGTTGGGGCCGCCGCCCGCTGGTCCGCCGCCCTGCGCCATGGCGGGCTGCGCGGCGCGGCCTCCGCCGGGCTCCGAGGCGCGCCTCAGCCTCGCCACCTTCCTGCTGGGCGCCTCGGTGCTCGCGCTGCCGCTGCTCACGCGCGCCGGCCTGCAGGGCCGCACCGGGCTGGCGCTCTACGTGGCCGGACTCAACGCACTGCTGCTGCTGCTCTACCGGCCGCCGCGCTACCAGGTGCGGGCCGGGCCGGGCCGAGGGCCGGGGCGGGGACCGGGGGCCGGTCGGGCTGGGCGCGGCGCGTGGGCACCGTCCCCCCGGGGTCGAGGTCCGGGTCTGCCGAGAGCGCGGCCCGCGAGAGGGGCTGCCTCCCCCGGCCGCGTCTTTTAGCAGCTGCGAGTTCAGGTGGCAGGAGGGCCCCCTCCCTGCCAGTCCCGGGGGGCGTGGGGCGCGGGCCCCCTCCACCCGGCGGAGTGGGTGGGAAGTTGCGGTTGGTGCCGTTCAGCAGCTGCGGCAGATGCACGTGGGGTGGGGAGTGAGCGGGCCCACGAGTTCTTTTATGTAATTTAAGGTGTGGAGAACTACCTGCTGTCAAGTCTGAGGTCAGAGGCCCCCGCAGTTACGTGGAGGGGGCTGGGCGCAGAGTCCCGGCTGCCCGACCAGATTCGCTGCATGGACTTGGGAGAATCCGGCCAATAAGCTAGGTTTAACGCAGTTTTCCCACAGCCCTGAGTGACAATAACAATCATAATAGTAATGGTAGCTAAACCTTACTTACGAAGCACTTCGTCTTAAGTGCTTTACTTGGGTAATCTTCACAGCAGTCCTCAGAGGTAGGTACTCTTGTCATCCCCATTGTGTAGATGGGGAAACCGAGGTCCAGAGAGATTAAGTAACTTGCCTAAGGCCACAGAGCCATAGAGGGGTGGGCTTGGGATTTGAACCCAGGCAGCCCTGCTTCACCCTGTTAACCTCTGAGCAAATCGGCTCCATGGACTTGCGGGTGGCCTACTTATCCCAGGAAGTAGGATGTATGCTCTGTGAACAACCAGGTGACTGATCCCCTTTTGGGTCCATTTCAGATAGCCATCCGAGCCTGTTTCCTTGGCTTTGTGTTTGGCTGTGGAGTGCTGCTAAGTTTTAGCCAGTCTTCTTGGAATCACTTTGGCTGGTAAGAAGTGCTTTGGGAATGATAGTTTTGAGGTGAGGGTGGGCGGATCAGAGGGTCAGTAGTGATATTCCCGCATCCCTGGCTGGCTGAAGGCTAGTGAGGGCTCTAAGGGAATGAGGCCTCTAGCTTCCTAGATTCCCGCATCTCGAACCTTGAGAACTTGTGTGCCCGTTGGTTGCTTCTGTCGCAGGTGGAAACAGGTCTCCCTGGCGCCCTTCCCATAGGTGCTCTCATCTGCTGCACCTTCAGTAATGTGACCAGCCCTTCCCAGAAGAGGGTACTGGTCCTCAGTGACAGGAAGGGGCAAGGCTCTGGCTCGTCTTCACAGGCCTTTTCCGTCTCTAATTTCTATTAGGTCACATCTAGTGCCTCCCCCACGGCCAGTGTAGGATTTTTCCCTACACTGTGATTTCAGTCCCTTGAGCCTTCTAGGCCCTGACCTGGATATGAACCAGTGGCTTCAAGGTAAAAAGCTTCATCTCCTATTATCAATACTCTGAGCCATCTAATCCTTCTTTGCTGGAATTATTTCAGTTTTTCGAATTTTTGTATTCGACATACATCACTACTTTATTTTGATACTTCTCTCTTTCATGTTTTACTGTGTGTAGTGTCATTTTAAAAAAGGCTGAAGGCCTATAGTGCCTTCCTAACCTATGTTTTTTTGTTTTTTGGTTTTTTTTCTTTTTTTTCCCTCCTGTGACATTCAACAACATAGTCCCTTTACAACCCCCCTTTCTGCAAACCTCAGGGAATAATGCTACATGTGGGTGCCTGATGTCCACTCTCAGACAGGTGACAGCAGGCCCTCATCATAGAATTCAGGGACAGTTCAGACCAAATCTGTACTTGGACTTAACGGCTAACTTGATTCCCTTGCCCCAACTTACCTCTCGTTCTTTTTGTTTTTAAATAGGTATATGTGCTCCCTGTCATTGTTTCACTATTCTGAATACTTAGTCACAGCCGTCAATAATCCCAAGAGTCTGTCCTTGGATTCCTTTCTCCTGAATCACAGTGTGGAGTATACAGTAGCAGCTCTTTCTTCTTGGATAGAGTTCACACTTGAAAATATCTTCTGGCCAGGTCAGTGTGCCCTGCTCTCCCCTCTGCAGGGGAGATGGGTGGCTTCCACGTGGGCCTGAGGACAGTGACGTGGGTTCACCTCTCAGTTCTAATCTCCCCGAGTGATTTTCCCCAGACCTCTATCCTCACTAAGCTCTTTATAAGGGACAAGCTCCACTTGTGAATTCTGCTTCTGGATTTTGAATGGAGGATGTGTTGACCTTACGCTTTAAGCCTTGCAGGACGTAGTGTGTACCATTTAACAGGAAGTCCCAACCTCTGATAGCTGTAATACCAATTTTACAGTCAGAAGATTTGGATCTGTTCATTTTCTGTGACTTGAGAAATTTCATGTAAAAATTTTACTAGCAAAAGCTACTGCATCTGGAACCTACTCTGACACTGAACTTTCCACAGCAAGTTAAATGAAATGTATGTAGTGCCTAAGATTCAGTAAAGGGCCAAGACGGGAGACGCTGGATCCTTCTCGGCTTCACTTAGCTGTGTTTGTCCCCAGAGGAAGGATGGGAGCGTGTGGCGGGGGGGTGTGGATGAGAGCCCGTCAGCTCTTTGCCATGACTCTCTAACTGGACTGTTGGCGTTCTAACGTGAATGGGTGAACAGCACGACTTAGGGGACTGTGTTTTGTTTATAATTAAATTTTAATGTGATGACAGATGCCTATTGCCCACTAGCATGTGTTCTAGTGTCCCTGTCTTTCGAAACGTAGGTTAATTTTAAGCATGCAGAGGGGAACTCAGCAGTCCAGGGTCTTCACTCCCCGGTTGTCACCATCCCTCTCCTGCAGAACTGAAGCAGATGACCTGGCTCAGCGCCACGGGGCTGCTGATGGTGGTCTTTGGAGAGTGTCTGAGGAAAGCGGCGATGTTTACAGCTGGTTCCAATTTCAACCACGTGGTGCAGAATGAAAAGTCAGAAACCCACACTCTGGTGACAAGCGGAGTATACGCTTGGTTCCGGCATCCTTCCTATGTTGGGTGGTTTTACTGGAGTATCGGAACCCAGGTATGCTATCAGATACGATACTGGTCTCCTTTAAAGTTTTTAAAAATATGTTTTAAATCGACATATAATTTAAATATCATAAAATTCACCATTTCAAAGTGTATAATTTGGTAGATTTCAGTGTATTCACAAAGTTGTTGGTCTTTTTAATTTTTTTTCCATTTTCTTTTTTTTTTTTTTTTAAGTGTTGTGTTTACTTATTTATTTATTTATTGGCCATGCCGTGCAGCTGGTGGGATCTTAGTTCCCTTAGCAGGGACTGAACCTGGACCCCCTGCAGTGCAAGCATGGAGTCCTAACCACTGGACCACCAGGGAATTCCCTGTTGGTCCTTTTAAAATAGGTACATGTGTTCCCTGCCATGTTTCAAGTGATAGTTAAATAAAAGTCAAAAGAACTGATTTAGTCTTTAGCATTTTTTGCTACGTACTTAAAATCTGGGTGTCCTAAGCTTGTAAACTCTTGGCGACTCTAGGTGCCGTTACCCCCCCCGTCGTACCCCTTTTCTGCCTCTTTAACTTAGATCTGGAGCATCCCAGTGGGATGAGGACAGAGATGGGGCTTTGGGGAGAGCCCTTTGCCACTCAAGGGGCAGCTTAGCTGAGTTTCGTTAGAGGCTGCTGTGGATGAGCCCAGGGTCATGTGTCAGGTTTAACATGAGCGATGGAGGTTTGCTCTGTCTCAGGTTGCAGACCGAGCCTTGTTTCTTTTTTTTTAAATTAATTAATTAATTAATTAATTAATCTATGGCTGTGTTATGTCTTCATTGCTGTGCGAGGGCTTTCTCTACTTGAAGCGAGCGGGGGGCCACTCCTCATCGCGGGTGCGTGGGCCCCTCACTGTCGCGGCCTCTCCCGTTGCGGAGCACAGGCTCCAGACGCGCAGGCTCAGTAGTTGTGGCTCACGGGCCCAGTTGCTCCGCGGCATGTGGGATCTTCCCAGACCAGGGCTCGAACCCGTGTCCCCTGCATTGGCAGGCAGATTCTCAACCACTGCGCCACCAGGGAAGCCCCCGAGCCTTGTTTCTTGAGCATTGTCTCTTGAATCTGTTTTCTTAGTCCTAGAAGGACTTGGCCAGAGAATGTGGATAGAGCTTAGAAAACTCATCACCTCTTTGGGAACATCCAGTCTGGGCCCCCAGGCATCCCATTGCAGTGCATGCTATGGGGGGGCACTCTGGTGACCCCCAGTGGTGTAGTAGGTTACTGCACAGCATTTGTGTGAAAACTTGCAACTCTGAAACTTAAGATCACACTCCCCGGGAACAGATTGATTGTAGTGGAATCATGTAATTTGCTGTTAAGTGCTAACTAATAAACCTAAGTGCTCTAGGACTGGAGAGCTTTTCATACTTCTTTGACTATAGATCTTTCTACACCATGACCCAGCACACAAGTGTGTGTAAAAGCTGCACACATCTTTCCTGAACAACACTCACCCTGACTGTGTACAAAACACTCTGTTTCCTATCTTGTTAGTGTTTGTAATGCCGTTTCGGATGCACGGGATTGGTCTCCTGGCTCCATGACGGGTTGTGGCTTGAGACTGGGAAACCCCGCTCTAGGGTCTGCTGGCGGTGGCGGCACAGGCTCTGGGGTCGCTGGCGGGCGGGTGGGGCCGGTCCGGCTCTAACATCAACTGATTGGCCTCCGTTTCCTTGCGGGTTAAGCGGGGGTGGCGGCGCTACTCAAGAGGCTTGCTCTGGGCGTCGAATGGCTTACTGGTTGGTGGTAAAGGGCTTGGCATGTGCTGGGAACACAGTAGGTGCTCAGTAAACAGTGGTGAGAAGAAGTGGGGTCACCCATGTGGGGAAGACATACGTCCCGGGCGGGGGCCGAGGGGCCCGTCGGCGTGGGCAGGGGTGGATCAGTGGGCTCCCTGAGCTACACAGACAGAGGTGGGCCGAGGAGCTGCTTTCCTGGACTTCGAAAGCCGGGCTCAGGAGGCGTGGTTGAGGCCTTGGTGTTTTCTGAACAGGGGAGTGATCTGATGGAAGAAGTGGCTTTGGGGGCTCAGCTGATAGCAGTGTATCGAGGGCACTTACGCAGGAAGGTTGCGGGGGCCAGAGGCAGGGGGCCAGGCAGCTGTGGGGTGGGAGGGAGCGTGCTAGGGAGGGGGCAGGCTGGGAGCCACGCGGGAAGGCGGTGGTGCTTGGAACGGGAATTCACGTATGGGGGTGGAGGGAGGAGTTGCTAGCACCCCTGCCTGGGGGTTGAAATCCAAGAGGTTGCTCTTTCCTTTCAATTTTTAGGTATCTCTCAGGTAAGAGGAACAACAGAAACGAAATGAAAGCTGCAGTGATGGGTGTTTAGCCCTGTTGTGAAAGTGATGGTGTGGTTTCCGTTAATGGCGCCCTGGCTCAGGGTCTCAAAGACCCTGGTGATATTTCGGGAGTTTCTGGGGCCCTTGGCAGGAAGTCCTCTGTGGTTGCTGGAGAGCAGCACGTGCCGCTGAAGTTCAAGGTGTCGGATCACACTGACCCCAGTCCACTAACCCTGTGTCCCTTCGTCAGGTGGTGCTGTGTAACCCCATCTGCGGCGTGAGCTACGCTCTGACAGTGTGGCGCTTCTTCCGCGACCGGACAGAGGAGGAGGAGATCTCACTGATCCACTTTTTTGGAGACGAGTACCTGGAGTATAAGAAGCGGGTGCCCACGGGCCTGCCTTTCATAAAGGGGGTCAAGGTGGAGCTATGATAGGCCCCGGGCGGCCCAGGCCAGGCCAGGGGGCCTCCCACTCCAGGCAGCGTGGGACGGAACTGCTTCCTGTCGGCCGCTCTGCAGAACGGACTTTCTTAAATCATTTTGTATGTCACCAGTTACTCTTCTGGAATATCACTCAAGATCAAATGGTCAGAAGGCCTTAGGACCAAAGGACCCCCCTCCCACCCCCACTCCCACCTGCCCCTGCCCCGGAGCAGTGTGATCTCGGGCTGCATCAAGGTAGGACGCAGATTAAAGGTGGACGAGATGCAGGTAACAGCAGTACTCGGCAGTGCCCCCCCGACGTGCCCGGGGAGAGCCTAGGCCACACTCCATCCCCCACGAGGCCGGGGCTGTTAAGTTGTGACCAAGACCTCTGGGGAGAGGGGGGCTCGCTCCTGACGCTGAGTGAGGCTCCTGCAGCAGGAGGGGTACGTGGGCACCAGTACCTACTAGCGTTAGCAACCCATTCAGAACCCTTACTTGGACCGAAACACACAGACAGCACAGCTTTAACCTCCCTGTTTCTGTCCTTAAGTGCATGAGGATCTCTATAGTTTTAAAGACACTTCCTTATAAGGCACTTTGGCTCTTCATATATCTCATCATGTTTACTTACCTGTTTTCAAAAACAGCAGTATGAACTCGGGGGACTCGCTTGGCATGTGAGCCCCACCTTTCATTTGGCAGAAAGGCAGCACAGAGCCCTCCAGGTGACTCAGCTGACGCTTTGTGTTACCAGGGCTCCCCGGGCCAGGGAGACTGTGGGCCCCTGTGGCTTTCCTGGGTCCTGGCTCCCCCCAGAAGGGGGCTGTTACCAGTGACAGGCATGTCAAAGATGTGTCATTTCTCCTTTATCCAAAAAAATGCTTCCTGGACACCTGCTCTGTGCAAGGCATTGTTAAACGTTGAGAAATATCTGCTCTCCGTTTACTTGGGGTTTATTCTTATTCTATCATAGCTTATATTTTTGTGTTTTGACTTAAATCTATTAACCATTGATTTCTATGTTCTGTTCTCAAAATTCCATCGTCCCTAGTGCCATTTCAAACTGTCTTTTCCAAAGGGGTTTGAGCATAAACAACTATGAAATTCAAGCAAGTCAACTCATGAAAAAAATAGGGCAAATAATCCCGGTTGAGATTTAGTCAGTACTTTTGTTTTTCAAGTTCGGGAAGAGTGGTTGGCTTTACGAGTCAAACACATAAGCTTTGAGACCCTTGCTGAATTCTGGACCAGAGAGCAACTTGCTCTCAGTGTGAATTCCTTCCATGCAGTCCTGCAGTGGCACCAACAGAGCGTGAATCAGAGGTGGCATCGGCCCCTGGCTGGAGCGCTGCCACGCCACGCCACGCGACGCGGTTTTCGAGGAGCCACTAAACCTTTCCGTGCCTAGACCTCCCCATCTGTAGGATGGGGTCAATACCACCTACCTCGCAGGGGTCTTGTGAAGACTTAGAAGAACAATGTCAAACGTTTTTAATACTTCGGTGACAGAGATGACATAAACGAAACCAATATTGCATGAGTTACACAAAATTGGACGTTTGATTCACTGTACCAGATACCGGAAATGTGTGTTCAAAAAAGCATTTTACCAACTCAAAATATTAACTTATTTCTAGATTTCATGGCCTAATTAGTTTTTTCATCATTATATATACCAAAGAGGTTTACAGGTTCATCGGTGACAGGTGCGCCATTTGCTGGTTTGAGGGCCGGAGGACAGATTCCAGCCTCGGCCTCCTGAGGTCTCGCAGGCAGACAACCCAGGCAGCAGCCAGAGCCTCGCGGCAGATTCCTCTGGCGGGAACACTGCCCAGTGGGACATCGACGTGCACTTACTGTGTTTGGGGACTTGAATCAGTGCTAAACTTGTTCTCCAGACCACTCCTAGTGAAATAAACGCCACTTAATAGGATTGCAAAACTGAGGAGGGCGTAGCTGGGGTTTTGGCGGCCACCCCCAGCTCTTTGAGGGAAAGTCCTTTCTTGCTGCATCTAGCAGGTTAGGACCCAGCTTTCGTTACCACGGGGGGTCGTGAAGTTGTCTCTTTAGCAGATGGAGAGGAGCTAGTGACGACCCTGGCTTTGCGGACAGTTAAGACCGGAGGTGTTGGCCTCTGACGGTCTGTCCCTCCTCCGCCCGCCTGCCAGGCCTGGAGCTCAGGAGGCAGGCCCTGGTGTCGGCAGGGAGATGCTGCCATCACACCACCTGCGCTGGACGTGACATTCTGCTCTGCTTGAAAGAGCAGGTCCACAAGCAAGTTCCCACCCTGATTTGTAACCCAGGGCGGAAGTCCGCAATTACTTGGGGATCAAAGATGAACTACTTAGGGGCGGGATTTGGCAAGTGATTGACTTTCGTCTAGCACTGAGATCTTCAGGTTATTTTTAACTTTATAAATTCAGCAGTGACAGCGCACAGGGAAGAGAATCAGGTTAATGAGGTACAGGCTTTTTGGGTATTCCCGAAAGCTTATTTTGGGTAAAGGCCACGTCGGCGGTTCCCTCAAATTAAGAAACCGTCAAGAGATTTCTTTTTCCATTGCAGGTTTCAAAGCGGGGACCCTGAAATGGAAAATAGGCACTGCACAGAGCAAAGCTATTCTGAAGCAGTGCAAAATGAAACATTTCATGAGGGTTTGCAGGCTGGGGCCGAGAATGGCAGTTTACGGAAACGAGGTTGTAGGCGAGCCTGGCAGAGGGCAGAAGGCAGCGCGCCCCGCCAGCCCTTCATTGTCACGAACTGCTGCACAAGCCTACAAAGTGAACGTTATTAATCCCTTCCACTTACTTAGCACTCTGGGTGATTAACATGATGGGGAAGCATCGCTAAACCAAGCGGTTGTGTTGACAGGTGAGATTCTGTGGGGTCCCGACTGCAGCTCCGTTTGGTCGCAGCCCCTCTGTGACAGGAAGAGTGAACCACTGTCCCTTCTCTGCACTTCCTAACTGCCTTAGGGAGTTGTGCTCTCCCTCTGCGTTATGCTTCTGCAGTGACCTGGTGAGGCCAGGCGACCCCAGCCTGTCCGGCACGGTGGGAGAGGCTTGCTCTCTGTGCCCCGCTATGGAAGCCTGACGCCCCGTCCTGGGCTCGGACGACCGGCCATCAGCAGCGGTCCCAAGCGCTTGCTCCTGAGGGTCTGTCCCATAGCTTAAGCTAGGAGAGTAACCTAATGGGGTAATTACTCTTCTTTTTACATGCAGAAATGTTTATTTAAATATTGGATTTTCTTTCACAGAAATTATTTCCAATTCTTAAATAAAACTGTACTTGATTTCACTGTGAACAATAGTATGATTGTGTGGGATTCAGAAACTTTATTTTTAAAATATTTATTTATTTATTTGGCTGTGCCGGGTCTTAGTTGCAGCATGCAGGATCTTTTAGTTGTGGCATGCGGGATCTAGTTCCCTGACCAGGGATCGAACCCGGGCCCCCTGCGTTGGGAGTGCAGAGTCTTGACCACTGGACCACCGGGGAAGCCCCCGGAAACTGTTAAGGTCTTTTTGCTTCTGACTAAGAAATGTCCAAAGCCTATAGCGTAAAACCAGATGTGTTTTGCCTCCTCGATTCTGTTCTGAAGTCCTACCTCTAACCAGTTTGTCTTGACAAGTTCCTCCAGCCCCCCAGGCTACCGTGGAGGTTTATGATGCTTTGGGATGGGAACGTCGGTGCTCTTGACAGCAGGTGTGGAGGTGTCGGGTGCTGATGTGGCAGATGGGTCAGTGTATTGACCTGCAGGCCTACCTGGCACATAGAAGCCACTCGCTGTTTGAACCACTGAATCAAGCTGATGTTTGCTTAAAGCATGATTCTTTGGGCATCATTTTGCCTCCAAAACTTTACATTTTAGGTCATGCAGGTTAATTTTCTTTTTTAAGCATTTTGTTTAAGTTCCGCTTGATAAAAAGGGTACTGGGTAGGAGTGGAAAACCACTAGAGCAAAGTTGCTGGTGAATCGTGCTTTAATATCAATAGAAGGTGAACACAGGAGAGTGACAGCAGGCAGGGACAGCGGTGGGGAAGTCGTGACGGAGGCCACCTCCTGCCATGCGGGCCACCAGGTGCTATTGCGTGGCTTTATGCGCTCAGCCCTGGCCCTACAGTGAGAAAAGCCGGAGCGAAGGGTTTTTTTTCCCCTATGCTGAGTCAGCGCTCAGATTAGCGGGTGGAACTTTCCAGCGGCGCCCGGTTAACAGTGGGGCTGTGGTTCAGGAGGAGCCGGATTCCTCTGTGGCAGGGCAGGTGCTGCACAGTGGGCGAGTCTCATCACCCGAAATTCAGACGGGTGCACACCCCACCCCAGCGGGAGCTCTCGGGACTAGCACACAGACGCCAGGGAGGTGCAGGGGGCGTGAGGGGCTTCAGGCTGGATGTTCACTCATGTAACATCTTCCACGCGGACTGGGATGCCGTCCCGAGTCACCGTGATGAGGACCAGGACTCGGGGCGACACGAAGTCTAGCTCAAGCCAAAGAACCTGAAATTGGGACCTGGCAGAGACTGTCTGGGTTTTACTGCTGATAAATGATTACACATTAAACAGAAAATCATGATGGGAACCGCCTCTTCTTAAATATCCCAGCCTTGACGTGCATGTTGTAAAACGCCCGACCTCCGGGACCAGTCCCATGCTAAGCTGGGCGCTCTCTCCATGTGGGGACGTCACCCCCATTTTTCGGTTTGGGTCTGTGAGAATCTTTATTTTTCAGTGGAGGCTCTTCTGCGAGGCTGCTCAGGGTCCGGCTGTTTCTCGGCTCTGAGGTCTTCTCTCTCCTCTCCGAGACACTCACTGGATCGTTCCTAAAGAAACACTTAATGTGAGCTCCTCTCTGCTCCCCTGTCTCCCTGTGTCCCAGCACTAAAATCCACCCAGGCAGAGGCTTTCAGAATGGCAAGCCTTCCGGGAAGTCACCAGCGGGTGATAGAACCTTAACTACATCATCTCCTAAAGGATTCTTTTTTTTTTTTTTTTTTAATAAATTTATGTATTTATTTATTTTTGGTTGCATTGGGTCTTCGTTGCTGTGCGCGGGCTTTCTCTAGTTGTGGCGAGCGGGGGCTACTCTTCGTTGTGGTGCACGGGCTTCTCATTGCGGTGGCTTCTCTTGTTGCAGAGCACGGGCTCTAGGCATGCGGGCTTCAGTAGTTGTGGCTCACGGGCTCAGTAGTTGTGGCGCGTGGGCTCTAGAGCGCAGCAGGCTCAGTAGTTGTGGTGCACGGGCTTAGTTGCTCCACGGCATGTGGGATCTTCCCGGACCAGGGTTCGATCCGGTGTCCCCTGCATTGGCAGGCAGATTCTTAACCACTGTGCCACGAGGGAAGCCCCTCCTAAAGGATTCTTATTCACTTCTGATGACTTTTAGTTGCCAAAACATCAGCAGTGCAGACCATTTCAGTGGCTTGTGGTGACCCTGCTCTTTGAATTGACCCTCCCCTGAAGCATGGTGCCTGGGAGGGTAGGGCTGCTTTCTGCTCTGTCACCAACCCCGTGGTGGCTCTGGATGCAGCAGACCTCTCCCAGGCCCTTTTAGCTCTGACTTTCTACAACTCCAGAGAAATACGAAAAGATCAGCCTGTGACAGTGACACATCTGTTATTGCACATTCTCTTCTCCCTCTGGCAATTATTTTGGCAAACACTGTGGCTCCAGTGAGTAGCAATGCTCTCTCACAGGAAGAAATAACCCTCGATCCCTTTTTCTCGAGTCACAGTGGTGTAGGAGCCTGCGCTCTCAGAGGTGTGGGTTGGGCAGGCGGCAACCACGGCTGTCCCTAGTTATAAACCTCACGTCATGTCTATCAGGGTCACATCTGTCATCTACGAGGTCATTTGTTTGAAGGCACCGCCCAGTTTAAGAACCCTTCTGACCCTGTATTTTACACACCGAGGCCCAGCTGAGGCCGTAGAGCTGGTCAGTGGCAAGTTGGGACCAAAAGAAAACCGGAGGTCAGTCTTTGTCGCCTGTATTTGTCTCTGAGATTAAATCGTTTGCCCGCTCAGGTTGGAAAGACTCACTTTACCTGGCCTGGGCCTCGCCATTCACGCCGTCATCATGCGTGTTTTGTAGATGGTCTGACGGTTCATCCACAGGGGCCTGAAACCTGTGTGAGAGAAAGCAGTTCCCAGGAATCTGGATGCAGCAGAGCCGGCCCGCTGCGTGTGCTTAGGCGCACTGCACAAACACCAAACTTGAGCAAACACTTTGGGCCTCAAATATTTACCGAGGGCCAGGGCCACGGCAGTGGACGAGAGAGGCTGGGCCCTGCTCTTGTGGGAGACCCGTTCTGCGGGGGGAGACACGCCAAGGTTGGGAAGGAGGCCCAGCGGGACGGATGATGGGGAGTGACGGTGAGGGAGACCTGCTTTCAATAGGGTGGTTTGGGAAGGCCTCCCTGCTGACTTTCAAGCTGAGACCTGGGTGATGAGGTCCATGGAACAAGACGAAGCAAGAACATTCCAGGCGGAGGCAGGGGAGTGGCAGCCAGTCTAGCTTCTTTGCGGGACTGAAAGGCCATTGTGCCTGGGGTGTGGGGAGGGGCCGACGTGGTCAGAGGTGGGCAGAGAGGGTCCCGAAAGGACTTTCAGGCCCCAGCATGATAGGCTTTAGAAAGACCACTGACTGTGGCATGCTGGAGGGGCCAGGGTGCGGGGGTTCACGACGGCGGCTTGGATTGAGGGTCGCAGTGGAGACAAAGCAGGTGGACCAGGACAGTTGAGTCAACAGGACTTGAGGGTGGGTGAAGGAAAGAAAGGAATCCATGTCTCCTGGGCTTTTTACTCGAGCGCCTGGGTGACTGTGACGCCTTCACTGAAACAGGAGTAGCATGTTCGGGGGGGAGGAAACCAAGTTCGGGGCCATTGTGGGGTTTGAGGTGCCCTGAGACCACCAAGAGGAGACTCTCCCAGGAAGGGGCACTTGGAGATGAGTCTAGAGCTTGGGCAGATCTGTGCTGGGGAGGGGGATTGGGGGTCCTCTGCCATACCATGGGGTTTTAAAGCCAGGAGACTGGGTGAAGCCCCTTGAGAGGGCGTAGGATGAGAAGAATGCCTGGGACTGAGCCCTGGGGAAAACGGACACTTGGGCCTTGAGCCGAGGAGGCAGAGCCAAGCCAAAGAGACTAAGGAGGAACAGCTGGGGGACTTCCCTGGTGGCCCAGTGGTTAAGACTCTGCGCTCCCAATGCAGGGGGCCCGGGTTCGATCCCTGGTCAGGGAACTAGATCCCACGTGCATGCTGCAACTAAGAGTTCGTATGCCACGACTAAGCAGCTGGCGAGCCGCAACTAAGACCTGGTGCAACCAAATAAAGATAAATTAAATAAAATTTTAAAAAAAGTTCTCTTTCCCTTTAAAAAAAACAAAAGAAGGAACAGCCTGGAGGGGCAGGAGGAAAACCAAACCGGGAGTGTGGGGCGTCTCAGAAGCAAAAGAAGAGTGTGATGAAGGTGACAGACAGCCCAGGCTCCCGAGTGCTCTCCGAGGCCAAGGGGTGCAGCCGAGAGGTTGCTGATGGTGGGAACAAGAGCAGATTTGGTGGGTGGGGTTAGTGTGAGTTGCCAGCAGTGGGAGGGGAGGAAGCAGAGGGCAGCTCCAGATACCTGGAAAGTGGGCCGTGAAGAAGGGTAGAGGCAGCCTCCCTGCTTGCCCCAAACCTCCAGGAGCTGGGCTCCTGCCCGAGCTTTCCATTTGCTGACACCAACCACAGATGCCACTTCCCCGCAGAGATGTGACTCTGCCGGGGTGTGGCCCCCTGCAGGCAGGCAGAAGCACCCTACCTGAAGCCAGCTGCCCACCGAAGCAGAGCACACAGAAGGGGAAGGACGCCAGTGGTTAAGAGCACGGCTTAGAACAGGCACACAGCGTGAACAGGCTGGGTAGGCGGCACCAGGATGTCACCTCCACCCAGAGGCCCCCCAGGATAATCCCAATCTCAACTGCTAACACCAGGGGTTAGTTCCGCCTGGTTTTGAGGTTTTATAAATGGAATCACACAGTATCTGGAGTAAACTGCTTAGTAAATGTCAGCTTAGGAGGACACTGTAAGTAGTCCTGGCTGGTCAGGGATTTGATCAAAATTGTGCAAAAGGCATGATGAGTGCAACCTCTCAGTGTGACATGTTAAAATAGTCACTTTAAAGGTGGCTTGGCAGTTCTGGATTAATACAGCAATTGCACACACACACACACGCACACACACACACACACACGCACACACACACACACACACACTCTAATTTTCCTTCTTCCCCAAACTCATTAAAACTAGTAAAGGGACCAAAACAATGAGGGGGAAAAAAACCTCTCCAGGTTGACAGCAGGAAAGGATAACAGCAAAATTTTGGAACTGGAGAGCATGTAGACAATGGTCACTAATTCAGCAGACCTGAGCGGCTGAGGCCCGACCAGTTCCCACCACAGAATCCTCAGGGGGCCCAGGCACGGGCAGCCCCGATGCCTCTGCAAGCAGGAGGGTGGGACTGAAATAGGACGATGAAGGTCAAGATCCCTACCTCCGAACCGCTGCCCCCACCCCCAATACTGAAGGGTTAGTCTGTGGGAGGGTGCGACCCACCGTGAGAACTACTGAAGGACAGAAAATCAGCTGTGCATACAGATACTCCATACGGTGACCTTCCAGGAAGGAAACTGGGCAAAGATCTAAAACTGACATTGGGGCATCAAAAGTAAGATAAAGCAAAACAAAAAACGCTGCCCACCCAGATCCCTTACACCGGAGCACCGCCCATGTGCTCAGAGCTTCCAGCCTGCTCTCCCCAACCCCAGCTCCTAACATGAACAGGTGATCAAAGATTTCCTGACAGCTGAGAAAAGCCTTTAACAGGGAAGGTAGAAACCTACATAAACAAAAAGTAACTTGGAGGAAACAGACTTCAGGGAGAAGGAAACTTAAACAAACAAAAGCAAAAAAACATCTATCAGCCCCCAAAGGGGTAAGATATTCTGTCCATGAAACAACAGAATGCTGTGTAACAAGAGCAGTCAGGGTACCAAAAACAGCTCTTTGGAAGTGAAAAACAATTTAAAACATTTAAAAGACCTCTTGGAAATTTTCTTCAAAAATGAAGAACTAGGGCTTCCCTGGTGGCGCAGTGGTTGAGAATCCGCCTGCCAATGCAGGGGACACGGGTTCGAGCCCTGGTCTGGGAAGATCCCACATGCCGCGGAGCGGCTGGGCCCGTGAGCCACAATTGCTGAGCCTGCGCGTCTGGAGCCTGTGCTCCGCAACGAGAAGCCGCGATAGCGAGAGGCCCGCGCACCGCGATGAAGAGTGGCCCCCGCTTGCCACAACTGGAGAAAGCCCTCGCACAGAAACGAAGACCCAACACAGCCATAAATAAAATAAATTTAAAAAAAAAAAGAAAAAAAAAAAAATGAAGAACTAAATAGAAGAGTCCGAAGATAAGAGAGGAAATCTCCCAGAAAGTACAGCAAAAAGATGAAGAGGTGGAAAACAAGACTGAAAAGAGGTGGTAAATCAGAGGGCCAGCCCCGGAAGGCCAATACCCAGTAAGAATTCCAGAAAGAGAAAAAGTGGAGAAAATCAACTAACCAGTTCAAGAAGAAATATGCCCAAACAAGGACATGAATTTCCAGATTGAAAGGACCCACCGGTACCCAATGGATGGAATTAGACCCTCACCAATGTGAAATTTCAGAACACTGGGAGCAGAGAAGATTCCACAAGCTTCTGAAGAGAGAATAAGTGGGGACTTCCCCAGTGGTCCAGGGGGTAAGATGCTGTGCTCCCAATGCAGGGGGCCCAGGTTCGATCCCTGGTTGGGGAACTAGATCCTGCATGCATGCTGCAACTAAGAGTTCACATACTGCAACTAAGAAGTCCACATGCTGCAACTAAAGATCCCGCATACCGCAGCTAAAGATCCCACATGCTGCAACTAAGACCCGGCACAGCCGAAATAAATAAATATTAAAATAAATAAATAAATAAAGAGAATAAGTGGGTCACATTATAAGGATTAGGAATCAGAATGCCTTCAAACTTCTCAAAGACAGCCTTGGAAGCCAGAAGACAATAGAGTGATGCCTTCGAAGGAGAATCATTTCCAATTTAGAATTTCCATCTAGAATTCAATACCCAGCAAAACTATCAGTCAAATGCAAAGGCAGAATAAAGATATCGCAGCCTTGCGCTGTTCAAAACATGTCCCTTCTCTGTACCCTTTCTCAAGGAGCTGCTTGGGGGATGGGCTCCACCAAACCATGAAAGAGGACACGTGTCATATGGGAATCAGGAGATCTCACTTTGGAGTGAGGCAAATGGAGTCCCCTGGAGGGTGGTGGAGGGAGAGGCTAGGTTGACCACTGTGTACCAGCCCTACAGGGCAACCACCCTGGGGCGCAGACTTGAGAGGCAGGCACATTGAGGACCTGCCACCAAAAATCCTCTGCCACTGTAACACCTCCAGTGCCCAAGTATGGTGCTGAGAGCCTGGTCCAGGTTCCTATCTAGACTTGGCTTAACCATGTACTGCGGAAGTTCTCTTTCCTCTGTGTCCTGCTGTCTGGATCAGCTAAGGACCCTCATTACACCCCCAAGGTGTAAAGAGATGGGCAATTGTGTGCAGAAAAAAAGCAGAAACTCAGAGCAGCGTGCTCATTCTGTGTTTTGGCAGATGTCCAGCACCTGGTCCTCCCAGATGCCCTGATTAAACCTTCATGACCTGGCCCACTGACTTCCCTGAAAGGGGCTCTTCCAGAGGTGTGGCACCTTTCCCACGCCCATTCTGAAGTGTCTTGGTTCCCCCGGAACACTCCCTGGTCTCACCTGGGCTCTAGCCGCTCCTTCACCTTGGCAATGGAGCGGACGTAGGGCGTGATCTGCTTGGTGATGGTGGTCAGGTAGGCATTCTCCTGCTTCAGCTGGAGGAGGTCATGGAGCTGGGCTGTGGGGGCCCAGGCCAGAGCGTTAGGTCTTGTTGCCTTCAAATTCTTACTCTCCAGCCTTGAACCATCTAAATAACCCAACTGTTTCAGTGATCACCTCTAATTAAAGAGTGAGGTAAGACTCGTGAAGGCATCCTACTTACTGAATCCTGATCTCAGATATATCATTTGGGGGCCGGTTAGCAGCTGTGAGGCAAAGTCAAGAGCTAGGGGGAAGAGCACGGGGGTTCGTATCTGGTTAGTGGGTAACTGGCTTCCTGCCCCTGAAAGCATGTGGATTAGCTCCAGGACACGGGTGCGCCCAGCAGCTGCCCGGGACCTTCATAAATCTCCTGCTCGTTAGCCACGCGCTGGTAGGATTCCTCCCAAATCTGAAAGAGAAAGTAAGTTGGATGTTGCACGTGGCCGTGAGTTGGAATTTCCCTTGGCAGCATTTCTGTCCTCTAGCTACTCAGAGCCATAGGACACTCCCAGCCAGTTCACGTGGTTCCAGGCGGCAAAGGCCCAGGTTCCAGAGCCTGCCACACGAGGGACTCCTGGGGCACCAGGCCAAGGTCCTCCCCACCCCCTTCCTGTCTTGGGGTAGCCCATGTACATGCTGACAGGTGGGGCTGCAGGGGAGGGAGGTTCCTCGGGAAGGGCTACCTCCTGGAAGACTGCTTTCATGCCCTCCACGGAAGCATGCTCCAAGGCGATCTGTGTGTCCACCTGCAGGGACTTGTGCAGGATATCACCCATGATCTCGGCCTTGATGAGCGAGTGGTGCTTGGTGAGGTCCCGGTGCAGCTCCTGTACCTGGTCCTTCAGGTTCTGCATCTCTGTCTGCAGGCGCTGGGGGGAGAGACCGCGTGAGTGCCTGTGTTTCCTGCAGGCTGGGTGCACTGCGGGGGCCTTGGTGGAGGGACGGCTTGCAGGCCAGGTGGCCAGGACTAGATTTGGCCACTGCACCTTGGCGAGAAGGGGTGGGGCCTTTCCCAACTGGCAGGTCCCTGGCCCCCTCACCCGGTAGGAGTTCTCAAAGTGGCGGCAGTGTTCCGTGAAGGGTGAATCGTTGCCCTCTGCCAGCAGCACCTTGGTGCTGATGGACCGGTGCAGCGTGGGCTTTTGGACCGGTGACCCCAACATCTTTCCCACGGGGGAAGGGCAGCTGGGCCCCATCAGCACCTTGGGGCCCGAGCCCCCTGCTAGCCTGGGGAGAGAACTTGTGTGGATGTAGACGAGGGGGGTCCAGAGGGTCTTCCCCTTCCCCAGCCTCCCAGCGCGTTCTCAGCCTTCTCACCCCAGGCTGCACACCACAACCACGCAGGGGCTCTGAAAACACCTGACGCAAGGCTGTGTACACCCAAGACCAATGACATCAGCAGGGTATTTTTAAAAATCCTGAGGGTGATGCCAATGTGCAGAAGAGTCCACCAGGATGTCCTCAGGCAGTTATGTTCACTCACACACACTCGACCTTGCAAATCTGGCCTGATGCCCAGTATCCCTTGCCTGGGGCCCTGGAGCTCTTAGCAGACATATCCAGCTTAGGCATTTCTCCTAACTCCCCCGGGGGTCTCCGGCTCTCTAGACTGGGTCCCCCCCCCCCCGGAAGTCAGACCCCCTGCGGCTTCTGGCGACCCAGGCCCCACCCTAAGCTACCCCTTCCTTTCAGGGCTTAGACACCCCAGTCCGGGTGCAGCGGCGGCGGTTGGGGGCGCCCCTGAGCCCCTCTGTCCACCCCTGGCCTGGCTCCACTCCAGGTCAGCCAAGGGCTTCCGATCCAGGGCGGCCCCGACGGCTGTTTCCAGGCTGGGCGGACTCTTCCTCCCGCGTGGACGTCTTTGGAGCCCAGACGCGGCGCGGGGAGCTCGGCGAGCTGGGAAGGGCGGCCCCCACCCCAACGGGGACCTTGTGCCCACACCCCCTTCCCGGTCCCGGCGCCCCTGCGGCTCACGTGCTGGTACCGCCCCCGGCACCCGCCGCCCGGCGCGGTCCCAGCAGCAGCAGCGGCTCCAGGCAGCGCGCGAACTCGGCGCGGTGGTCGCTGGCGATCTGGGGTGGGGGGGGCGGACGAGCTCGTGAGGCACCTCCATACTCCGCGGGCCTCCGCCCCGGCCCGGCCCACCCCGCGGCCCCGCCCACCTTGCTGCTCTGTGCCGGCCGTAGGCGATGTGGCCGCGTGACGATGCCCTGCAGCCTCTCCACCAGCTCCTGCGCTCAGGTGGGTGGGGGCGTGGGGGTGACAGGGAGGCGGGAGGACCCGAGGGCGCGTCCGTCTTTAGGACTTCACCCGCCATCCAATCCTCCACACCACCCCTGCCCCCAAATCCACAGGAAAGCCTGGGGGGTCTGGACTCCAGGCGACACCCTGCACCTCGGGGGAGCAGGCTTATGCCCCCTCCTAGGCTTTGCTGTCCTCTTATTTATTTATTTATTTTTTGGCCGTGCTTTGCGTGGCTTGCGGGATCTTAGTTCCCCAACCACCAAGGATTGAACCGGCTGGAGTCCTAACCATTGGACCGCCAGGGAATTCCCTGATGTCCTCTTAAAAGGGGTTCAGGTAGCCCCTAAATGTTTTGTAGATGATGGTGTGGAAGAGGGGGCCACCCAAAGACCCCCTGGTCCAGCCTCCAGGTAACAGGCTGCCCAGCCCTGAGGTGGGGGGCTCTGGTGTGCAGGGTGGGCTCCTGGTGGGGAGGGGGGGAGACACAGAAGCTGTGGGCACTCACATAGCCCAGGTCCAGGAACTCAGCCTTGTTGGCCAAGCTGAGGAAGGAAGAGCAGATGACCAGGTGGACCTGCGAGAGGGACACTGCTCAGTGCCTGGGCTGGGTGCCCGGCCCTGCGCCCCCAGCTCCCCTTACCTGCAAGGTGGGCAGCAGAGTAGCCAAATGGGAGAGCTGCTCCTTGAAGGCCTTGTCCTTTTCTTCATACTGGCTGGGGGAGGAGCAGGCAGCCTCATCTCCAAGGGGAGGGCTGCCCACCCCCACTTGGGGGGCGGGCTCAGAACTGGGTGGTTCCATCTCCCCACCAGCTTTGTGCATCCTTCCTTGACACCCCTTCCCTGAGCCCTGAGCCACGTTTTCCTCCTCACCGGTAGACACCTGGATGTCTTGCTCTCCAGGGTGGGCCTGGGCCTGCCCAGGCCCAGGCTATGAGACAGGTGTCTGGAGGTCAAGGCGCAGGGGATGGAGAGCCCGCCACCACTCACCTCTGCACCGCCTGCAGCAGCAGCGCTTTCCTCTCTGCCAGTTTGTCCTGGGAGGGAAGGTCTGCTACTGACCGGGCAAACTCGGCCCTGCCACCTCCCAGCACTCTCCCAGTCCCCTGGGCCCCAGCCACACAGCCGCTTAGGCTGGCTCTCTCTCCAGCCCACCAGCCCTGCTGCCCGAGCCACCTCCTTCTTGCATCTCACTGCCTGAGAGCCCTGGTGCCCTCACCTTAAATGTCACCTCCTGGGGGAAGTCTTCCCTGACCCCCTCTCACCACCAGCGCCAGCCTGGGGCAGGCCCGTGCTCCACCTCTAGAACTCTCCTGGCAACTACGATTAAGTAACTTCTGAACGTAGCTCAATGCTTGCTGCCCTGCTACACTGGAAACTCCACGAGGGCCCCGGGGGGGAGGGGCCTGCCCTGTGTCCCGGGGACCGGTCCTGGCTGATAAGCATGCTCAGCCTGTGGCTGTCTAGTTCCCCCTACCCCTCACCTGCATGCTGCCGAAGAGGGCGTGGATGGCGGCCTCCTCATCCGCCGCGCTGCGTCGCACCTCGTCCACCATCGCCTGCAGCAGTGCGATGGCCTCCCGTGTGGCGGTCTGCAGGGCCTTCACCGCCTGGGGACAGGGTGGCCTCAGCCTTGTGGGCGCGCGTTCCCAACCCCCGCCCCGGCGCGCCGGGCACCCCGCGCTCACCAGCATCGCCTGCTGCAGCCGCTCGCAGCCTTGCACGTACGCCGACTCGAGGTCCACGCAGTGAGCCCGGCTCTCCCTACGGGGAGCCCGAGGATGAGCCCTGCTCCGGGCCACCCTCCAGCCCCCTCACCTCCCGCGCCCTCTACCCACCCCTGCATGTCCCGGAAGCAGCGGATGCACAGCAGCGACTTCTTGTCGGTGGAGAACATGATGTAGGGCTCGGCGTGCAGTGCTGCGGCGGGGGGGGGGGGGGGGGGGGCGGGGAGGGGGACGGCGGTGAGGGCTCCGGCCGGTGCCCGCCCCCATCCCCGCCCAGCGCTGGTCCCCATCCGGCACGCCGCACTCACTGCACTTCTGGAGCACGTCGCGGCTGCGCTGGCCCAAGGCCACGATGTCGTGGCGCGCGAACATGCGTGCCCTGTGCGTCTCATCGCGGCAGCGCGCGCACAGCGGCTGCCCGCACGTGTTGCAGAAGTACGTGGTCTCTGCGTCCTGCGGACAGAGCTCGGGCTCAACCCGCCCGTGAACTGGGAGCCTGATCCCCATCACAGCCCGCGAGGGAACTGCAGCCTCCGCACGTCGTGGCTGTGCGTCTCGGCCCCAGCCTGGGGCAGGCGCGCGGTCACATGCAGCCCTTTCATGTAACCCCAACGCGCAGCGCTCTCATGTACCCAGTTTACAGACGAGAATACTGAGGCTCAGAGAGTAGGTAAGTAGGTCCAGTAAGGGGCAGGTACCCAGGACGGTCTTGCGGAGGGGGTTACATGGGGTTGTGGGGAGGGCAGGCACTGCATTTGCAAAACATTTCACCTATAACAAAAACGTGTGTGTACGCCTGTGCGTGTGTGAAGCCCCCCTTGGCACCCTCAATAGTAGCCACATGGATGCCCACCCCGGCCATCTGGAGTGGGAACTTGGCTGGGAGGAGAAAAGGAGTGAAGACCTGCAGGTGCCCTTCCCCAGGGCTGAGAGTCCAGGGCACCGACCCCAGCAATGGCTATGAAAGCACAGACCCCCAACTTCCTACGTTGGCACTCAAGGCCATTTCCTCCCCACGCTCTCCCTACCTCCAGCCCCTCACCTCCTGCTGGTTATCTCTGTACTTCTGCGTAGCACATATTCTAGAACTTGCCCGCCCTCCCAGACCTTTTGCTCCTGCAGGGACATCCTCCTGGGATTTGGAACACCTGGTCCAGCCTCCACAGGCCAGAGAGAGTCTCGCGTGCCCTTCACCGTCCAGCCTGAAGCCTGGCCTCTGCTCCCTGGTCTTTCAGGATCACCCCTCCCCAACGGCACAATGTCCTCACTTCCCCTTGGGCTGTTGATAGCTGCTCACAGCTACCCAGGTAGCAGCGGACCCCAGAGGGCTGGCCTAGGCCTGTGCCCTGGCATGCCCTTCCTGTTCCAATTCACAACCGTGTTCTGAGTTGGGGACCAGTAAGCTCCCCCCAAATCGAAATAGCCTTAACCCCTGCAACTATCTTGGTGTTGGCCCAAGGCAGTTGTTTTGGACCTCAGTCTCCACACCAGTAAAATGGGGCCCACATTCTGGATACAGGGTGCCTTAGAGAGGCGTTGGAGAATGCGCTGATGGGTGATCCTCTGATGACATGGCGCACACTGCAAGCGTCAGGACAGTGCAACCTGGCACCCTCCGCTCCCCACCCCACCCCCAGGCGCCCCTGCCTGCTTGCCGCACTCCTGGTCGCAGTTGGCACAGCGCACCACCTCCATACCATCCCCTGAGCTGTCCACCAGGAACTGCAACAGCCGATCCACCGGAGGCAGCCCGCTGGGGCCCTTCACCACCGTCTGGTGTCTGCGGAGAAGCTCCAGCCAACATCCAGAGGCCCCTTCCCTAAGGCTCCCTACCCGCTTCCTACTCCATACATTCCAGGCTGGAGCTAAAAATAGGGCGGCGGGAGGTGGGATGCCTGCAGGCCTGACGTCTATAAATATCTCAGCCAGTGCTCTCTCTGACCCCGTCCCTTTCCAGTCCTAGGGGAATCTTGGGATGGGGTTGGCGACTCAGGGTGTCAAAGGCAGAAGGCTCCCCTCAACCCCCTCTCACGGCATTGGGCAAGTTTAGGGCCACCCCGGGTAACTTGAGCCAACATAACCCGCTTGTGTTGACTGAAGACTTCAGGACCCCCAAGTGAGTTACTGGGAGTGTCCAGACGCTGCTGAGCTGAGATCCCCTACTCCAGCAGCATTGAATCCGACAGCACGCGTACTCTAGCCCGCCCTTGCCCCCTGACTTTCTGTGGGAGGCCTTGGGCCATAACCCCAGGTCTCAGTTACCCCATCTGTAAAATGGGCCGGAGCCTTCACGTTCTCTGGCGGAGAGGTGCAGGCTGTGTGCAGCCTCTCCCAGCCGTCTCCACAGGGAGTCAGAGCCCTGCCCTCCCAGCACCTAGGTCCCTGCCCAGCGGGGCCAGTCTCCCGTCTTCCGGGGCTCGAGGCACTCACTGGCACAGCGGGCAGGCGAGGCGGCCGTCGGCGGTGCGGCCGCGCAGGCAGCCGGCGCAGAAGTCGTGGAAGCAGTCCAGCAGGCAGGGGTGCTCGTACTGCGCGCGGCACAGCGGGCACACGAGCGGGGGGCCGCTCGCCGCGTCCAGGGCGCCCGGGCCCTCCAGGGGCGCAAAGATAGCTCCCGACATCTTCGGGCACAGCGCAGGAGGGCGGCGGGGCGGCCGCGGCCCCTCTGCCCCGGCGCCGCCTCCCTCCTACCTGGCCCGCTGGACCCCGCGCGGCGTCCAGCGGTCGTGGAGCGGGGAGCAGCGAGCAGCGAGGGCCCGGGGCTGGGGGCTGGAGCGCCGGGCGCGGGGAGAACGGGCAGGAGGCGCGCGGAGGGGCCAGACCCTCTGCCGCCGCCCTCCCCGCCTCTCCACGGCAGCCCTGGAAGGTCAGTCGGTGCCTCCTACCCAACGCCCAGCCTCCCCGGGCCTCCCCCTCTCCCACCTCCCCTCACCCCCACCCCCACCCCAGGAATTCCCCTCCCGGTGTCCTCTGGGTGACCCGCAGCCGACACCCCTTCTGCGCCGGGCGCTCCCAGGCTCGCGCGCGGTGCCCCCGTCCACCTTCCCGAGGCTGGCGCCGGCTGCCTCGCGCCAAAAACCTGGACGGATCTCGGCGCTCGCCGCCGCTGTGACCCAGGGCTCCGGTTACGGCCACGGCCGCGGCCACTGCACCCCTCGCCCGGAGGAGGAGAGGCGGCAACGCGCGGCTGGAAAGGACCCCGCCGGGCAAGGGTTCGAGGTTCGGACTGGACCCCTCCCGCGGTGACAGAGCCCGGAGCCCGGAGACGCGGGAGCGCCGCGCAGAGCGGGGCCCGAGGACCCTGGCTGCGGGCTCCTCAGGGGCGTACGGCCCCGCTGGCTAGGCCAGCTCTGCGCGGTCGGATTTGGGCCGGGACAGGAGTGGGTCCGCGAGGCCCCATGTCCTCGATGGGCAGTCGAGGGCGCCCGAGAGCAGCAGCCGCCCCTCCCTCCCGCAGACACTCCAGTTCCTGGGAGAGCACGTGAGAGGGCTTGGAAGCCCAGGGCTGCCTTTGGCAGGCTGGGTCTCTCGGCCAAGTTTCTGACCTCTGAGAGCCTCAGAGCTGGGGTAGAACAGGGCAGCCGCCCGGTGATGAGGTGAGACTTCAGTGAAGTGAAACGCACATCCTAAGCTTCCAAAATAATTAAGGCCCCACGCCCATCATCAGCGAGTTCCCAAGGTAGGTTTGGGTGGGAGAGTGATAGAGGAAGCTCTGAGCCTTTCCAGCTGGGCCCCCTCTGCCCTTCTTAGCCTGGCAAGTGCTTGTTTCACCCAGTGTCATTTCCTCCAGCGTGCCCGCCTTCTCTGCACATGTCACCCTGAGCTCCAGGAAAGCGGCCCCTATAGCTGTCCCTCCTGAAATCAGAGTCAGGCCCACAGCCTGACCCATAGAAGGTGCTCAACAAAATCTTACTAATCAGGGACTTCCCTGGTGCCACAGTGGTTAAGAATCCGTCTGCCAATTCAGGGCACACGGGTTCGATCCCTGGCCCAGGAAGATCCCACATGCCGCAGAGCAACAAAGCCCGTGGACCACAACTGCTGAGCCTGCACTCTAGAGACTGCAAGCCACAACTACTGAAGCCCGCGTGCCCTAGAGCCCATGCTCCACAACAAGAGAAGACACCGCAATGAGAAGCCCGTGCACCACAACGACGAGTAGCCCCCGCTTGTCGCAACTAGAGAAAGCCCGCATGCAGCAACAAAGACCCAACGCAGCCAAAAGTAAATTAGATAAATTTTTTAAAAAGTTATAAAAAACAATCTTACTAACTAGAAAAAACTAGGAGATAATACTCCAGCTGTTTTTTTTTTTTTAAATAAATTTATTTATTTATTTTCGGCTGCGTTGGGTCTTCGTTGCTGCGCGCGGGCTTTCTCTAGTTGCGGCGAGCGGGGGCTTTTCTTCGTTGCGGTGCGTGGGCTTCTCATTGCGGTGGCTTCTCTTGTTGCGGAGCACGGGCTCTAGGCACGTGGGTTTCAGTAGTTGTGGCTCGCGGGCTCTTCTAGAGCGCAAGCTCACTAGTTGTGGCTCACGGGCTTAGTTGCTCCGCGGCATGTGGGATCTTCCCGGACCAGGGACTGAACCCGTATCCCCTGCACTGGCAGGTGGATTCTTAACCACTGCGCCACCAGGGAAGCCCCCTCCAGCTGGGTTTTGAAGGATGAGTAGAAGTTTGCCAGAGGAAGAAAGGAAGTGAATTCTAGGCAGGAACTACCTATTCTTTTAAGGGTCCTCCCTAGCCCTGGTTCCATTTGTGCTCCAAGTCATAAAAACTGTGGTCAATGTTTATGGGTCAAGATATTATTCAAAGCTCTTATACTTGTATTATGTCATCTAATCCTGACAATGTTACTATCTGAGTAGTATTTACTGAGCATCTGCCATACGCCATACACAAGAAGGGCGCCTAACCCACCAGGCAAGGTTAACCAAGTACACAAATAAACAAGTACAATAATGACAGATTGTGTTAAATGCTCTGAAGGAAAGAATCAGGATGATGTGATGGAGGGCAGCTGGGAGGGGGTGGAGCTGAGGACACACTAGATAACCGTGGGCAGAGCCCCTGGAGGATGAGAAAAAATCAGACACAAGAAAAGCCAGGAAGAGTTCAAAGCCGAGGCAGGAATTCCCTGGCGGTCCAGTGGTTAAGACTTCGCCTTCCAATGCAGGGGGTGAGGGTTCGATCCCTGGTGGGGGAGCTAAGATCCCATATGCCTCCAGGCTAAAAAACCAAAAAACATAAAACAGAAGCAATATTGTAACAAATTTAATAAAGACTTAAAAACAATCTTAAAAAAAAAAAAAAGTGGAGGCAACAGCAAGTACAAGGTCCCAGAAGTTGGAATAAATTTAGAGGAAGGAAAGGAAGACCAATGTGGGTGGAGAGGAAGGGACACAGGCTGCGGGGTGAGGCTGGGGATGGAGAGCGGGGGTAAGGGTGGAGAGGTGAGAGTGGTTTCCTGGGGGTGAGGGTGGTCACCTTGACCCTCTAGTCTAGAGAAGTCAGGAGTCCAGGATGGAGGCTAGAGAAGTCAGGAGTCCAGGATGGAGGCTGCACATACAGACCTGGGGAGCTGTATTTAAGGATATGAGTCTGGGGCATGCCAAAGGTCAAGTGCAGATGAAGATGAGAGGAGCTCCGTGCCCTGTGGCTCTTCAAGTCCGGGGAGGAGGGAGAAGCAAGGACACGGAGAAGGAGCAGCCAGTGAGGTGGGAGGAGAACCAGGAGAGCCCGAGGTCCTGGGGGCCCAGGGAAGAAGGGTCAGCAAGGAGGAGGGAGTGACCTGTGGTGTCAGATGCTAACAGAAGCAGGAAGAGGAGGACCAGGACCCGACCCCAGTGCTTAGCAGGGGGACATCACCAGTGACCTTGATGAGAGCTGTCCTAGTGGCTGAGGGGGTGGGGGGCAAGAGCCTCACCAGAGTGGGTTCAACAGGAAATGGGAGGAGAGAAATTGCAGACAGCACACAGAGGAAACTTACAAGAAAACTGGTTAAAGAGATTGTCTTAGTTCAGGCTGCTGTAACAAAAATATCACAGGCTGGGAGGCTTAAACAACAGAAATTTCTCACAGTTCTGGATGCTGGAAGCCTAAGATCAGGTGCAAACAGCTCTGGCTCCTGGGGAGGGCCTTCTTCCTGGCTTGTTGTTGGCTGCTTTCTCCCTGTGGCTCACGTGGCAAGAGAGATCTCATGTGTCTTCTTTCCCTTAGAAAGGCACCCGTCCCATCATGGAGCCCCACCCTCATGATCGCTAATAAATCTAATTACTTCCCTAAGGACTCACCTCCGAATACCATCACTTTGGAGACTAGGGTTTCAACTATGAATATGGGGGGACACAAACATTCAGTCCATAGTAGAGAGGAGACAAAAGGGGTGGTAAGTGACCGGGAATGTTGGGGGTTGAGAGATTGCTTTTTCTGTTTTAAGATGGGGGATTTTATCTTTATTTTATTTTTTAATTTTTGGCTGCATTGGGTCTCCGTTGCTGTGCGCAGGCTTTCTCTAGTTGCGGTGAGCGGGGGCTACCCTTTGTTGCGGTGAGTGGGCTTCTCATTGCGGTGGCTTCTCTTGTTGCGGAGCATGGGCTCTAGGGGTGTGGGCTTCAGTAGTTGCAGCACGCAGGCTCAGTAGTTGTGGCTCGCGGGCTCTAGAGCGTGGGCTCCGTAGTTGTGGCGCACGGGCTTAGTTGCTCCACAGCATGTGGGATCTTCCCAGACCAGGGATCAAACCCGTGTCCCCTGCATTGGCAGGCGGATTCTTAACCACTGCGCTACCAAGTAAGTCCCAAGATGGGAGATGTTAAAGAAGGGTTGAGTGCTGATGGAAAAAAATCCAGAAGAAAGGATACATTGATGATTTCATGGGGTGAGGGGCAAGGATTCTTGGAGTGATGTCCTCAAGCAGGCGGCAGTATGCCAGACGAATGCACTAGTGTTGGGTTGACCTCAGATGGGGGCAAGGACGCTTCTTCCGCAGCAACAGGAGGAAAGGCAGAGCTGGGTAAAGCTGTTGCTGGATGGGTAGATGTGGAGGCAGGTGTGTCTGAAAACTCTCTTTGGATTGCTTCTGTGTTTTCAAAAACAGAGCAATGGAAGTCATCAGCTGAGAGGGAGGTTTTGGGGCGAGGAGCTGGCATTCTGACCAGAGGTGTGGAAACAGTCACTTAGCGGATTGTCAGGCAGCCCCCAGGCTTGCTCAGAGTTAGGAGAGGTGTCACTCGGGAGGAAGCACACTAAGGATTGTTAACTAGGTATCAAGACTTGACTCCGTGCTCCCAATGCAGAGGGCCTGGGTTCAATCCCTGATTGGGGAAGTAGATCCCACATGCATGCCGCAACTAAGAGGTCCACATGCTGCAACTAAGAAGACCACATGCCACAACTATGAGCCCGTGTGCCGCAACTAAGATCCGGTGCAGCCAAAATAAATAAATAGTAAAAAAAAAAAAAAAAAAAAAAGATCAGTAGCAACTGCCGGAAGTGGCTACCACTCCTAGGGTGGTCTTATTAAAATAGAGACACTTAAAGAACGGGGCCCAGGAAGCTGATACCTGAGAAACGGGTGCTGCTCAGCTGGGGCTGGGGTTTCTGGGGAGAAGAAAATGAGGCTGGTTCTCCAAGCATTGGAATAACTGCAAACCGTATTCAACTGCTGTTTCTGGAATGTTCCAACTGTTGCTACCAGGATGAAGAAGCAGGAGTAGGTGACACCAACAGAACAGGAACAAGCAGGAAGCAAACAGGGAGAAGTCTCTTCTTTCTCCAGCCTGCAGTCTCCCCTCTAGGCCCCCGTTGAAAGAACCTGACCAGGTTGCAGGTGGCAAAGCAGAAACGTGGTTTGCAGTCAAGAACAGCAGGGTGGGGGCTTCCCTGGTGGTGCAGTGGTGAGGAATCCTCCTGCCAATGCACGGGACACGGGTTTGAGCCCTGGTCCGGGAAGATCCCACATGCCGCGGAGCAACTAAGCCCGCGCACCACAACTACTGAGCCTGCGCTCTAGAGCCTGCGAGCCACAACTACTGAGCCCGCGTGCCACAACTACTGAAGCCCGTGCGCCTAGAGCCCGTGCTCTGCAACAAGAGAAGCCACCGCAATGAGAAGCCTGTGCATCGCAAGGAAGAGTAGCCCCCGCTCACCGCAACTAGAGAAAGCCCGCGCGCAGCAACAAAGACCCAACGCAGCCAAATATAAATAAATGAAATAAATACATTTATAAAAAAAAAAAAAAGAACAGCAGGGTGGGTTTGGAACTTGGTCAACTGGCAGAGTAAGCCTGAGGGTAAACCTAGACCAGACAGCATGGGGAGTTTCCTCCCCCACCACTGTGAGCCAGGATTGGGCTTCTGCTAGGTGAGTACAGGGCACACAGGGGCTGGAGGGTGTGTGCAAGTGAGTGATTGTAACTGGTGAGGACACGACGGGGGGGGGGAGAGTGGGTGAAAGTGGTCCAGTCCATGGACTGTAGGTCTGGGCACGAAGACCGTTGCCACTCAACTTTGGTCCGTGGGCCGGCGGCAGCAGCATCTCCTGGGAGCTTTGAGTAATGCAGAGTCTCAGGCCACTGCAACCCACTGAATTGGACTCTGCATTTTTACGGGATTCCCAGGTGATTCCTGTCTGTATGCCAGTTTGGGGAGCGCTGGCAGAAGAATGTTTGGAATTGGGAAACTAGAAGGGAAGAGCTGGAAGGCTGGGAGGTGATGATCGGAGTGTGGGCGGCTTGAACTTGAGGTGGTGGAGAGTGTACCTGACTGCAGCAAAGAGGGCTAGCGCAGGGAGACATCCCCCTTATCCCCCCCACCCCCGGCACCAGCTTCCAGGCTGGGCGCTTTAGGTAGGAGGAAGCCAAGTGCTCTCGGGCATTAGGACCCCAAATTAGGCCTCACCTCCCCAAGTTAGTGAGTTCGACTCCCATCCCAGTAGCTGGTAGTTTATGGTTTATTGAATTTCCTTATTTTTTTTTTTCTTTCTAAGACTTTCAAAAGTAGAGCGAACCCCTTTATTTCTCTTTGGGCTAGTCTAGCATGGCTCCCCGCTCCGATCCTTCGCAGTGGGATAGGCCACCCGGCCTCGCTCCCCCTACAATCCTCCGGACGGGTGAGAGGACAGGTTTTGCATTCAGGCAAAAGAAATCGCTCCCCGAGCGTACAGAACAGGGCGAGACGGTGGCGACCGAGGGGCGTGGCAGAGCGATTGGTACGGCCTGAGCCCTGCGTGCTCTGCGCGCTGCGGACTCTTTGCGTCTGCGTAGTTCACCCAACTCCTTTTCTGCCTCCGCTGCGGCGATGGCGCCAGTGGTTAGTATGGCTCCGAGTGAGGCCTCGGCTCTGGGGAGAGGCACGTGGGCCTCGCCGGCCCGGCCCCTGCCTGGCTCGCGGTGCACGGCTCTCTGCAGCATCGTGCCGGGGCCGGGCTAGCAGGCCGGCCGGAGCAGGCTGGGGCGGCCGCCGGGCCCCGCACGTTGTGGGCGGAGGAGGCCGCGGCCCGAGGCGTGAGGGGGAGACCCGGGGCTCTCGGAGGCCGCGGCTCGGGCTTGGGCCCCTGCCTGCGCGGCCAGCGGGGAGCTGGGGGCCTGAGACTGCAGCCTGGGTCGATCAGCGGCCCTTGGAGCCCGGCCGGCGTTGAGGCAGCCGAGGCCTGGGCCTGGTTACCTGGGCGGAAGGCGGGGAAGGAGGGGACCCGGCGCCCTCGGTGACCAGTGGAAAGGTCCACGGAAGGTGGCCTGGCCGGCCTGTTTTCAGAGGGAGGCCCGGGTTAGAGGAGCCTTTCGCGTCTGCGGAGGAAGTTAGATCTTCAGGATGCAGCTCTACAGCCCCTTTTAGGTGTCGGGTGAGGGCCCAGTTCCATTCTCTCTCAGCCAGGCTGGGACAGGGCCCTCGCGCGGCGCCCTCACGTCACTCTGGCTGCAGATCGTTCTCCCAGGTTACTGGGCGGAAGTTTTCCTGCCCTCCTCCTTTGCTGGGACGCCCTTGTGAACATTCTCGGCTCCTCTCCATTTTTCTGCCTGGGTGGGCTTGTAAGGCTTCTAGGCATTTGTATGCTTTTGGTTTAAAACCATGGTGGGAGGTATGGAGACCATTGCTGGCAGGTCTGTTATTTGCTGATTGTATATTTCCGGGGCTAGATTTTTAAACCAGAGCTTCTGATTGTTACTAGGAAGACATGTTAGGGGGGAGGAAAAGTGACTTGGTGAAAGCTAAATGTTTGAAAAATTGACCCAGTTAATACAGGTTTTAGGTGAAGTTTTTTGAGACATGAAGAGAGGTAAGATGGGTTCTTGGAAAGGTCTTTTTAGATTCTGAAAGGCTATTTCAGGTGCAAGTGCGGGTAAGTAGGTTGTCCAAATGCTTTTTTTATGGTGTTACACTTGCAGATGGAGAAGAATCATATAAGGTTTTTTCTGAGAGTGAAGAGGCTGGAACCTTGTAGTTAAACTAGTGGTTTGAAACTGCTAGATTAAATCAGTCAGAAGGCCAGAAATTGTCGCCAGTAATGTTATAATTAGAACCTGAGTTTTAGCTTTACCCTTGTCCCAGCTGGGGTTAGATGGGCCGCTAGGATGTGCGGCTCTGGTCGCTGTTCTGAGAAGGTAGATGAGACAGGACGAAGGGAAAACGGCTAAACTGGATCAGGACCCGAGTTTGGAAAGTTAGGACACGAATTTATTGCAGATTAAAATTGTTTTGGGTCCGCAAGGCACGTGCATGCCTGTGTCTTAATCCTGGAAGAAAACGAATGAGTAATTTTATTTTGGAAATTTTAGGGCAAATAAGAGGAAACGTTCATTTTATTGTAGTTCATAAGCTAACAGACCTTCGTGCTCATAGAAACTGGGGAGGCTGGAAAGTGTACATGGGTCAGGAGTGCTAGAATGATTTCCCCTTCAAGAGGGCATGACCCCAGGTTTATAGAGCAGCATTTTGAGTAGTATCCAGCCTCCACTCTTGGCGCCTTTGCAGGGGAACACAGTTTCATGGTTTTTGCATTTGTGTGTACTTTTACAATTGTAGTAGTTTTGCCTTTGTTGAGTTTTTTTTTTTTTTTTGGACTGGTTATGCCTTCATTTCTGTTATCATTTGTATACTTTTCTTAGAAAAAGCTTGTGGTGAAGGGGGGCAAAAAAAAGAAGCAGGTCCTGAAGTTTACTCTTGACTGTACCCATCCTGTAGAAGATGGAATCATGGATGCGGCCAATTTTGTAAGTTACACCCTCGATGCCACCCTGGGCAGTAGTGAACCCTTTGGGTCGTTGCTGAGAAAACCTCCTGGAGCATGTTTGCTGGCGGGCTCCGGCTACTCTGCTGTTCCGGCTCTACTGTTTGAGCCTGGAGCTTTGTCTCGTTCTGTTTCTAACTCTTGCTTTCCTGTGTAGCAGTTGTGAGGAGTAAAGGAGATGCACTCTAGCACGTCAGTGCCAGAGAACTACGTCTTCTTCTCCTTCAGTTTCCAAACATGATTTTACTTAAAATTTACAAGGAAACAGGCACACCTTTGCACTTGGGTGTGTCTAAGTGTAAGCTGTGGGCCCTGACCCTCAGGGCCAAGGGGGTGCCTGTGACCTGGGCCTGATGCTTGGCTCTGGGGCCTTGGACAGATGGCAGCATCTCCTTGAGTTTTCTGTTTTATTAAGCATCAGAGCTTCAGTGTTCATGTGAAAATACCTTGCTTGCTGATTTGTAATTGGAGCTTGGTTTTTTTTCAGGCCTTGCTCTGTACTGATTTTTTACCCTCATGTTGGCCCCATTCCCCAATATTCCTCTATTTCACGTAAGTCTAGAATAATGAACCTCATTGCCACATTTTTGACTCTGCAACTTGGTTTTGGCATTTTACTGTTTTCCTCTCCAATAGCCAAGCTTGGGGGAATTCAGACATATTGTGCAGAACCCTAAATTGACATGTTCTCTTTAGTCTCCAGAAGGTCAACTATTGCAAGATAAATATTACAACAAGAATAATTTTCAAATCAAAAAATTAAAAGTTTGGCTTACAGCCACTACTTACGAAGTGTGGAATTCGGGTAACCTGTAGTTCACTGCCCTCTTGTAGATGCCTTTTGTGTCCTGGCCTGTCCTGCAAAAAGTCCTTCGCTTGACTCCTTAGTTCCTTCTTCAGCCAGTGACTTCTTGCTTTTCTCCGTGGCCTCTTGTCCCTCGTAACTTGTGGCTTCTCCCAGTTTGTGTCTGGGGTGGTCCTGTTCTGACATTATTCCCTTCTCCCTTCCTCCCTCTGTACTCATCTGTGTATGTGACTGTCTTCCTTCTAGACGCCTCCTTAGGATAGAAAACACAAGTCATTTATGAGTCTGAGATGCAAAGGTCAGGATTTCTGACCTAATCACTCTTTTCCCCCGTCGCCAGTTAACATATTGTGTATTGGAGTTTTTAAATAGAGGGCTGTAGGAGTTGGGAGCTGAAGGGACTTCATATCATTGCAATAGCAAGGAAACCAAAAAAGAGTCCTCCTTTTTGGTCGGAGACTCCTGAAACCCATGGAAGTGAATGACCAGCCCAGGCTTCCACGGGGCTTTGCCCAGAGTCCACCTCTGGGCTCCTAGGCCACTGTCCCTTCTGCTGTTCGGTGATGGTGCACGTGGCCCCTCAGCAGATCTGTAATTGTTTTGGTCACTGTATGTTTTTGTTCCTTCTGCTGGATTGAAGACGTATTTTCTCTTATCACACAGAGGACAATGCTTTTTTATATGTCTTAGGTCCAGAAGTTGCTTGTCACTGTGGTTGCCTGTATCTTGTAAGTTTGGGCCTGGGTTTCCTGACTACTCTTTCCCATGACCCAGGAGTCAGAGCCTTCCATGGCATAGAGGCACATTGACCATGTGTGGGAGCAGTCACGTATGTGCATGCTAGGATGTTTTCAGTTACATATGTAAACAGTTGAGTAGTACCATTTTCTAAGTGCTGTTCCTAGATTTCGGATCTTTTGCCAAAGATCTTCTTTCTTCTTTTCCGTTTTTTTTTGAAGATTGAACATTTAATGAACTATATTTGCTTAGAGTTGGGAGTATGAGAAAAATGAGATGGGTGAACTGGTCAATGTGATGATTTCTACAGGAGCAGTTTCTTCAGGAAAGAATCAAAGTGAATGGAAAAGCTGGGAATCTCGGAGGAGGTGTTGTAACAATCGAAAGAAGCAAAAGCAAGATCACTGTAACTTCCGAGGTGCCTTTTTCCAAAAGGTATGGGAAAGAGCTGAGCGTCTCTTGCCTGCATCCTAGCGCTGAGCTTCCCAGCCCACCTTGGCCAGGAGTGTTACTCCACCTTGAGTAATCTGCTCTGTGGTTACCTCTATTAACCTCTGGGGCAGTGTCCAGTGTAAGGGGCTGGTGAATGAATGGATGACTGTTATGGTAGTTAAAAGTATTCAACTCTTAGGGGCTTGTTACAGTTTTGTTTTTCACAGGCTAAAGTATTTCAAGCAGTAAAGATGCTCGGACTCGCTTAGACTGTGTTCTTGAAAGTGAAGATATTGCTTCCTTTGCCCCTAGATGACGTTGAAGAGCTTTCACGTTTAATTTTATGGGTTTTTCCCCCCCCTGTAAATGCTGCTGTAATTAGGTGAGGGATCTGAAATCTCAGTTTAGACTGAAGCCACTCTGTTAATGCCTGTGGGCCAGTTTTTTTAAGTTGGAGGCATCCGTTCACTTGCCCTGCTATATTTACGTCTTCTGTTTTGAGAATGAGGTTAAACACCCGTTACAAGTCACTAAGGAATTGGACGTGTTTATACCTAGCTCCTAGCCCAGAGCCTGGCGTATAATTCTTAGGAGCGTTTAATCAAACTGAATCAAACAGTGGGAAGTTTGAAGTGTTAGGACAAGTTGGTTATAGTTAAGCCTTTGCTTTTATTTTTATTTATTTATTTAAAGAATAGGGTTTAATTAATCAATTAATATTTATTGGCCGTGCTGTGCGGCTTGCGGGATCTTAGTTCCCTGACCAGGGATTGAACCAGCACCTTTGGCAGTGAAAGCGCCGAGTCCTAACCACTGGACCGCCAGGGAATTCCCCTTTGCTTCCGTTTTTAACTAAAACAGTCAAGAGATGACTTTAAAGCTAAGCGAACTACTCCTGTTCTGCCTGACTGCGTTATTTCATTTGTGCAGAAGGCAGTCTGATGGAGTGAGAGATGGGGCAACTTGGCGGGCCTCCAGGGTGTGCTTAACACCCACCCCACTGGGCTTCTGCAGAGCTCTCAGGGAAGCCCTTTTAACCTAGCTTCCCCCAACATTCTGTTAGAA
The DNA here is from genome assembly GCF_028021215.1 of Eschrichtius robustus. Taxonomy (NCBI): domain Eukaryota; kingdom Metazoa; phylum Chordata; class Mammalia; order Artiodactyla; family Eschrichtiidae; genus Eschrichtius; species Eschrichtius robustus. The sequence goes on along the minus strand of NC_090826.1, from coordinate 4,584,681 downwards.
TGCTCAAACCACCTAAACTTTTGAATTAACCACCTCACCTGAATACAATATAGTAGAAATAAATGGAAAAAAAAGAATACTTTTTAGATGAAACTAACTAACTGATTTATTTTTATGTAGGGAAAATGGGTAGAATTGAACTGAGATCTTCACATCTTTGTGAAGATTGCTTTGTTGGCGTAAGTAAGACAGTTGAACAGTGTTCATTTCTTGGAGGTGTTGAGTTTGTTGGTTGGTTAATGTTTGGGTCCTGGCTACAGTGCCACAGTTTGCCGTGCGTCTCGTTTAGTTTGTTTAGTTTGTACCAGTCTGAAGAGATGCAAGTATCATGAGTCCTGTTTTACAGAGGGCGAACCTGAGGCCTGGAAAGGTCAATTTGCCCAGTGGTGGGTTTGCTGGGCATTCTGTTCCTCTTTGTGGCTTTGGGAAGATGCCAGAGTAGATAAACCTCAGGGCCTCATAAGGAGACAGCTGACAGAAGAAACAGGATTGCGGGCTTTCTTTTGAGCCCAGGGGACATCGCTGCCTTTAGGTGAACAGAGTTTGCTGACAGCGCTGGGCAGGTTGGCTGCTGAGCTCGCTCAGGCCGAGGCAGCCGCTGGGTGGATGGACTAGAGAGGCCAAGTGCTCTCGCTGCAGAGTCACAGTCAGGGCGTTTGCCGGGGGTGGGGGAGGGGGGGCGTGGGGAGATGAGCGTCACGCAGCAGGAGTGAGCGTGTGTGTGCCCCGGCCCTCAGCCCCGGTCCCAGTAACCCAGCAACCTCAATGGCAGGTTTCAGTCAGTGAGGTGAAGTACTTGGAGCTCATTGGAAATCCAGCGGTTTCTCAATAAAAGGTACTAAGATTGTGTGCTTAATTGCCAAATTACTACCTTGATCTCTTTCCCTAGTGGTCGCTAAAAACCATTTTATAGGTGAGGGCTATTGTTTCATGGACAGCAGTCCCATCTTAATCTGTTCTCATTCTCATGTCCAGGTTAGATGAAATGTGACTGATGTTTATCCTCGTTAGAGCGTTGGCTGGGTATATTTGCCTACCTTTGCCATTTTTGAACCATGGGAAAACACCTTCAATTGTAATGACTTTGAATGCAGGGGTTTCATAAAAGTTACAGTGTTTCAGAATGTAAGAAGGCCTTGTATCTGGTGCAGTTCTGAAGTGTTCTTTCTCTGCAGGTATTTGAAATATCTCACCAAAAAATATTTGAAGAAGAATAATCTCCGTGATTGGTTACGCGTAGTTGCTAACAGCAAAGAAAGTTACGAATTACGTTACTTCCAGATTAATCAAGATGAAGAAGAGGAGGAAGATGAGGATTGAAACTCAGTTATCTGGAGTATTTTGTATGAATTCTTAAATAAAATTTAGGAAACAAAATGGTGGCTTTCCTTGTATCTCTGCAGTGTGGATTGAACAGAAAATTGGAAATCATAGTAAAAGGGCTTCACTTGGGCTGCCAGTCACTTACTTGTAATTAAACTTTTTTTCTGCTTGAAAATTTCAGTTCTTTTGGTAGAAGTACCAAAATGGATAAGTCTCCTTCAAGGGAACTGACTACTGTTTGACATTGAACAGGTGGATGAGGGCGTGGAGATGTGAGTTCAGTTAAGTTACTATTTTACCCAAAAAGGGGTGGGTCAGTTTCATCTGGTACTTTTCTCAAAGATTGAGGAGTACAAATGTGGGAACTCCTGATTCACTGAAAGCAGATCCAGTGACTTGTTTCTGAGATTCTTTTTTTGGGAAAGTGGCAGTGTCGATAAAATGCAGGCTTCTGGGGCATTTTGTCTTTTCATTTTCTGATTACAAATTACTCTTGACTCACACGGTTACTATGTATGTTAATCCTTTTTCTTCCCGTAGAAATAAAATGTGGTCCTGTTGCTTCGCATATTCTACTACCCCTCGGGAAAGGGTCAGGAGAGCGACTGTAAAAGTCGCTGGTGTTCAATTAAGGAGAGGTCTACAAAATACGAATTTGTAAATAATCATTGTTTCTACAAGTCTTTGTACCAGACTGTCACTTTGAACCCCACCAGGGGGAGCTGGAGATGAGGAATAGTGGAGCTTCCAAAGGTGGGTGTTGGTGAGGTTCCCTGGGGTCAAGATCAGAATCCCAGAGTTCTGGAGTCTTAACCACGGGGGCAGATGTGAAAGAGAGGGGCCTGGGAGACAGGGTGAAGAGAAGTGTTGAGATGCCCAGGGAGTAGTCCCTTTCACACCATTTAGGCCACGGCTGGGCTTACAAGTCATTCTACAAACACATTAAGCAGGGCCAGACTGAAAGGGCTTCCCACGATATTGGGGGTTCTGTCCTGTGTGTAGAGGCTAGAGATCTGTGAAAGGTCATTAATGAGATCATAAAGATGTGATTGTTGCTGACAATATCAAGAGTGACTTCGAGAAGAGACCCTGATGCCTTACGGTGCCCTCTAAAATTTAAATTTTACAGGAATATCTGCGTTGTCTTAAGATTACGTTGTATCAAATTCATGTATTTCAAGAGCTTGCCTAGGGTGCCTTTCCACACCTGAAATTCTTGTGATCTTTCTAGTTGCATAGCTGGAAATTAAATGTTTTGAGTCGTACCTTGGCTCCAATTTAACATTTGGTGCTCCTTGGGTTGAATTTAACATGTTGAGGCTTTGTAATTTCATTTGTGGTAAAGGCTCTAGCATTTTCTATTTCTATGCAAATTTCTTGAGGCAGAATTGTTTGCATGTTTCTCTGCCCTTGAGAAGGCAGTGTTTCTTTCAAATTTAACTGAGGCATCAGTTGCTCTTTGGTGCTGTCCATTACCATGATTATTAACTTTGTTAGCAAGTTTGTGACTTGGGTTTGCAAATTTTACTTGTTTGTTGCATTGATGTTCCCTTGTAGTAATTCTTAGTTCGGTTGTAAAAAAATTAGCCCTGGGCTGAAATTAGCATATAAGTTTTTTTGTTTTTAAAACTATTCCCAGAATTTAAAACTTGTAATAAAATTGAAACTTCTTGGTTTTTCTATGCCTTTTGAACTCTTGTATTTTGACTTTTGATCACATTTTATATTAAAGTGGCTAACGCATGGCTACTATTATTGTACAAGGCTTTTTTTTTTTTTTTTTTTTTAAAGGATTGGCATGTTAATCTGTTTAGCAACAATGAATTGGTTGTTTGTCCTCACTGATGAATTGCTGTACCAACAATGACCTTGGACTTCATTAAGTTTGAGAAGAACATACGTCTTTTATTCCCACTTTCTTCACCCTAGTTATGCCGCGGTGCCTCAGGTTCTGGAGTTGACTTACAACCGACCTCTCCGTGTAGAATTTCTTCAGACCCAGAGCCGGAGAATAACGTTGCAAACACATGACTTTTTCTGATGGATATGTGATGTGAACTTGAATTACATGGCACCCATTATCCCAGCTGTGCCCGAGCCACAGTTTAGACCCATTTCACCTGCCTGATCAAGGCACAGGAAGAGACTGGGTCTTGGAGCGTTTCAAGCTGAGATTTAAGTGCATAAAGGTAGTGAAATAGGAACTTGGTGCAGCCTTGTTTTCAGCTTGACTCCAAATCCAGCATGGCCTCACCCTTGGCTGGGTCAACACCATCTCTCATCTGAGGTTTACATTTGTTGTTTTCCTTTCAAAAGCCCCTGCTACCCCCTTCTGTGGCTTTTTCAGTGGTGAAGGTGTGCTTTTTTGAGCAGTGCCATCCTCCTAGCATTTCGGGATGAGCCATGTGGTGAAATAGACCAGTGCTGGCTGGTAAGTGGTGCCTAGCACAAGAGGTGTTCGGAAACATTGGTGTCACAGGCGGGGGAAAGTGGGAGAGTTTGATCACATCAAATATGTTTTAAGACAGTTGGTCAAAATTACGGAATGTTTTGGGGTATTTAGACCTCAGCCTTTTTAGGCGTCTCTTGGTTTCTTGGAAGGTGAGCAGGACCCCAGTCAGGTGATAATGGTCCCCTGGTCCATCACTGACACGCTCGGGGGAGCCTGGAAGCTGGCTCTCCTTCCTCTTGCTGCCTGGCCCTTCTGCTGACCTACCCCCAAACTTAACAAGGCTGTACGCAGGGCCCTGTGCGGGCCCCTTCCTGTGAGGGGGGCACATCCCTAGGAGGTGGGTCCCTGACAAGAGACAACTACAGATTTGGGAGTACCAAGGGGACAGGCTTCTGCTTGGTAACCTTGGACAGAGCCAATATATTTTAAAAAATAGTCTGATCTTTTAAATGAATTTTTATTGGAGTATAGTTTATTTACAATGTTATGTTAGTTTCTGCTGTACAGCCACGTGATTCAGTTATACCTATACATGTATCCACTTTTTTAAGATTCTTTTCCCATATAGGTCATTACAGAGTATTGAGTAGAGTTCCCTGTGCTATACAGTAGGTTCTTATTAGTTATCTATTTTATATATAGTACTGTGTCAATCCCAGTCTCCCAATTTATCCCCCCCCTTCCCTCTTGGTAACCATAAGTTTGTGTTCTACATCTGTGACTGTATTTCTGTTTTGTAAAGTTCATTTGTACCATTTTTTTAGATTCCACATATAAGCGATCTCATATGATATTTGTCTGTCTGACTGACTTCCCTCAGTATGACAATCTCTAGGTCCGTTCTAAAATATTTTGATTTTATTTATTTTTGGCTGTGTTGGGTCTTGTTGCTGCGTGCGGGCTTTCTCTAGTTGTGTCGAACGGGAGCTACTCTTCGTTGCGGTGCGGGGGCTTCTCATTGCGGTGGCTTCTATCGTTGCGGAGCACGGGCTCTAGGTGCGCAGGCTTCAGTAGTTGTGGCACGTGGGCTCAGTAGTTGTGGCTTACGGGCTCTAGAGCGCAGGCTCAGTAGTTGTGGCGCGCAGGCTCAGTAGTTGTGGCGCGCACGGGCTTAGTTGCTCCGCGGCATGTGGGATATCCCCGGACCAGGGCTTGAACCCAGAGGTGTAATTACAAGGTTTGTGATCAGCAAATCTGAGAATCATGTCTCGTGAAACTGTTACCTTAATGACAGGCTTCCTCTTGGAACTGCAGAGTTTATCGAATTTTCACCTTTTGGGGCTTGTTTTTTTTTTTTTTGTTTGGGGGGGGGCTTGTTTTTGACAGCAGTCATTTTTGGCCCATCGTTATTAAAATGCATATTTAATAGTTTAACAGTAATCAACGCTCTCCTTTAAATATTACTAGAGATTTCTAGGCAAAAATCCATTTGTTTCTGCCCTTCCAGTTTCTGTTTTGCTTTGCTTTTGGTCATTAAGTAATGTTACCTAGCTGCAGCCATCGCAAGAACAAGGACGGGGAGAGGATTATGAGTGATGAACATCTCGACTCTAATTTGCCAAATTAAGCAGTTGGAACTGTTCTTCGTTGAATGATGTCTGACTTAACCTCACCTTGGGAGCTGGAGCCAAGGTTAATGGTGCGTGTGTGGTGGGCTCTGTGGTGATGGGAAATGCTGTAGGTCACAGTTTCTCTGAAGTGGGACAGCGGACCTGTGGAAGTGTCCTGAACTCATTCCACCATGTGGGAGGGGTTGGGGGCAGGGCTGGGGACGGGGGTGGGCAGTTTGGTGGCGCTTAGGGTCTTTTCCTGGTTAACATTCAGGAAGACAGGAGGTCTGGAAAGAGGAAGGCAGCCTTACCAGGGAAAACGCAGGCCTGCTAAAGCCTCAGTGGTTGAGGTTCCCTCAGCTACATGCCCAGGAGGTGAAATTCAGCTTCAGGCCAGGAGGATCCCTTGCTTTCTTAGTCCGCTTCCCTGCTGCCCTTCCCTTGGCCCTCGCAGGCCACCTGCTCGGGGCAGATTCAACATCTCTCCTAATGTGGTTTAAAAGTGATCCAGGAGATGGGATTCCCAGCGCCCTGCACTTTTTCTGGGAGGCTGGACAGAAACTGTTCTCTCCCAGGCATGACTGAAGAGGAGCTTTGGTTTGGGGCTTGCTGACAATTTCATTAGGTCAGAAGGGGGAGGAAGAATGTGCTGCATATTTTTCCAGCTTTCCCCATGCCATCCATCACCTTCAGGTCACAGCTTGGGCTCACTGTGGAGTGGGTTGTGGCCACCTCCCCAAGAGGTCTTGCACTAGGGGCCCTTGCCAAGCACCCACAACTCTCCTGGTTCCTCAGAGTCCCCAGGAAGGAAGAGCCCTGCTGGTGATGCCAGTGGCTCGGGTACTGGTGAAACAGGTGAATGCCCACCTGGATGGAGCGGGTACTCAGCCAATACCAGAGGGGTGGGTGCCAGAGAGGAAACCTCCTCCTGGCTGCTTTGGGCTTCCCAAGTCAGGTAGATCTTGAGGGTCCTTGGCGTGACTGGGTCTCCAGTGGCTTCCCCCAAACGTGTCTGGCCCCAGGCAGTGAGGTGAGGGTGCCCTCCCTTTCCGGGCTCTTCTAGGGTTAGGAAGCCCGCCCCTGAAACTTCTGCGTTCTTAGAGTAGCTTGAAGACTTGCTGCAGCCGAGACTGGTGGTGCTTATTTAAAATTCTAGTCTTGCTCCCGAGGGCTTTGGCCTCCATCTTCACCTTTAACAACCGAGGGCTGGCGGCGCGGTTCCTTCCCGCTCCGCGCGGGAGTTTTGGGCACAAAGAACGCAGAGCCGCATCACCCCGGGGGTCTGGATGTGTTTAAAGCGGACCCCGCCTGGAGGGGCGTTTTGGAAGTGGGCACGTGGGCGGTGGGAGCGGGGCGCGATGGGGTGAGGGAGGAGCCAGCCTGTGCATATTTTTCTGGAGGAATCAGACCCACCGTCTCCAGAGCGGCCCTTCCCCGAGTGCGGAACGCATTTTTCTTCGAATCCTCTTTGGAAAGGGGATTAGAAGCGTGTTGCGGGCGGTGCGGGGCGACCAGGGTCTCGGCGCGTGTGAGCGGAGTACGGGAGCTCGCTGCCCGCTGCCCCGGCGACCCCGCCTCCGCGCCCTTGGAGACCCTTCCCGGGCGGGGGCGGCAGCGGCATTGGGCCCTGCCGGGGGTGCGCGGGCCGGCGTTTCCCCGCCTCCCACCGGGCCCGGCCCACCCAAGTCCCAGCTGCCAGCTCGGCCGTCGGGCCCCCGGGCGTGTGGTCGCCTCGACGGCTCCCCCTGCCGGAGCGCCCTGTCCCCACCCCGCACCCAGAGTCTCAGGACTAGTCCCCCCAACTTGTTCTCTGCTGTTAACTAGTCGCGCTGCCGGAACGATGGGATGGGGTTGCCACAGCAACCAGACTGGACGTCACAATCCGGGCATGTGTGCCACCCCCCCGCCCCCCCCCCCCCCCCCCCCCCCCCGCCTTGCTGCCGTGCCGCCGGCGCTGCCGCCGCCACCTCGGTCGGCTGCGGGACTCAGGCTGCGGGGCGCGGTGGGCGGAGCAACCCGGGCTTTGCGGGGAGCGGGGTGAAGGCGGCCGAGAGGAAGGGGGTCGAGACGGGGTGGGTGGAGGTTTGGGGGGGTGGGGGGGGCAGGCGGCCGCCATCTTCTCGCCGAGGCCGCCTCGCCCGCCGCGCGCGCCCGTCCGGCAGCGCACGGGTTAAGGCTGGCACCGCGCCCGGCGGGAGGGGGGGCGCCCACCTCCCCTCCCCCCCGCGCCGGGCATGCGGGGCCCGCTGGGCACCGAGGAGGAGCTGCCGCGGCTGTTCGCGGACGAGATGGAGAACGAGGACGAGATGTCAGGTGAGCGGGAAGCCGGCTGCGCCCGGGGCGGGCAGCGGGGGGCGAGGCGACCGGCGGGGCCCCGGGGCCGGACCTCGCGGGCGGCGCTGGCGGCGCGCGGGAGGGGGCGCCGGGCTGCGTTCCCGCCTTGCTGGCGCCGCGCGGCCAAGGGCGCGGGGCTGGGCGAGCGGCGGGGCGCGGCGCGCGGGCCGCCAAGGGCGGGTGCGATGGGGACCACCCTGGCCGCGGCGCGGGCGGGGGACCGCGGGGGGCCTGCGCCGGGCGCCCGAAGCGGGGAGGGGGCGCGGCGCCGCGGGGGTCAGCCCGCGTGCCCTTGAAGGGGGCGGGAATCGCGCTCGGCTGCTGGTGCCGCGCACTCGGCGCTCTCGCCCCGCGCCGCGCACCCCTGGCCTCGCGGGGACGGGCGGGGGCCCGCGGGACCAGATACCCGGACCCGGCCGATCTCGGCCCCAGGGTGGGCTGGGTGGGGCCCGGAGCGGGCAGAGGACGGGACGTACTAGGGGACAGGGCGAGCGCCCTGGCTGGGGCGGCTTCCCTCCGGGCCCACGAAAGCTCCGGGCTGAGACGCGCGGGCTCGGACTCCCGCTCCCCGTCCGCGGCCGCCGGGTGTCGTGACTGCCGCTCCCAAGCACTTTGCCCGGGCCGCCGGCGTCTTCCTGGCGCGCCCTAGCGCCGGCCGGCGCCTCCAGCCCGCGGTCGCCCGGCTAGTGGCGTTCCCAGCCCACCCTGCTTTGGCTCGGGGCCTGACTCGCAGGGCCACCGCCCCTGCCCTTGCCACCCCTCTCCAGAATTCAACAGAAAGAGGGCTTGTGGGTCAGGGGTAGCCTTGCGGCATCATTCTTTTCTTAACTGCTCACCGTTTGTTTGGGACGTTTCTCCTCCTGGCACAGCTGGGCAGGGCCTCACCCTGTCAACCAGCCTTCCTCCTTCCCTTCTGGGGGACTCTGTCACATCGCAGCTTCCCCGCACCGAGTCATGGCCCCTGCTGGGCACCTGAGGGACTTGTGGGCGGTGCCGGAGCCCTCCCTGGCCCTGGAGTGGGCTGTCTGGCCCCAGGGGGGAGCATATGCCACAGATTGGCACCTTAACTCCTGTGTGCAGGAGGTGAGAAGGGGAGGACCCAGGGGCGGCAGCTCCTCGCTGCTCTGCCTCTCCTAGTGAGGGGCTTCCCACCAGGTGACCATGCCCACTGGGGGGTCTCCTCCCCCCTCCCCACTTGTTTGCTTGCTTTAACAGGGTGACTGGGGCCTCACCCTGCCTTTCAGACAGTGCAGCCAAGAGCCTGCTGGGGTGAGGGGAGTGGGGGTGAGGTGGCCACACATGGGTGGAGTTGCTTGGACAATAGTTGACTGTTACGTGCTGGGGGTCCAGGGAATTAGGCCCATTTCCCGGAAGGGAACACAGAGGCCTAGCACAGGCACTGAAACCCATGGCTGTTTTCTACTCAGGAAGCTGGCTCCTTGGTAAGCTGGTCACTGGCTTCCTCAGTGAGTGGTGCTCGGGGCGTGGCCCTTTGTGGCACTGATGGGGCCAGTGGACAGCTGAATGTGCGTGAACAGGCTTATTTCTGGGACTTCACCAACCCCCTGCTGGGGTCCCCTGTCCCCCTTTGCCACACATTCTGGCTCTCCCGGGTTGTGTCAGGGCTCGGAGGGTGGGGAGGTGAGGAGGCCAGGCAAGGTGCCCCCAGACTGGCGGGCACCCAGCTCACTCCCCTTGGGCCTCGGTCCGGGTCACCTGCCCACCACCTTTCCTCCCTCCTGCTTGCGCCTGCCACTCCAGGGCAGGGCGTGGTGGTGGGGGGGGCTTGCCCCAGGGCCTCTAGGAAGGCCCCCAAAGTTCCGCAGAGCAGAGGCTGCAGCCTGTCCTTCAGCGAGGCCAGGGGCTCCCACCTCCAGAGCATGTCCTGAGCCTTCCCGAGCTGCCAGCTCCTCTCTGTGTCCCTGGTCCAAGCCACTGTCCCCTCTAGCTGGTCCCCTCTAGAGCCTCCTGACCAGTTCTCACCGACCACGCTCCGCTCAGCAGCCAGGGTCACCTTTGAAAACACAGATCGGACCCGGACCCCCACGGCTTGGGCTGACTGCAAAGTCCCTTTTCTATTCCACTCTCATCTCCAGCCCCACCTCCTTGTTCACACTCTGGCCTCCTTGATGCTTCTGGAACCCCCCAGGCTCCATCCTGCCCGGAGCATTGGCCGTGACCCCTTCCAGACCCAAGCTTTCCTCGGCTCACAACTGCCTCCTTCCTGCCGGTTAGGTCTCAGCTCCTGGCTCCAGCGTAGCCCCCACCCCTGTCATTCTCAGGCCCATTTTAATGCTTTATTTTCTTGGCAGTACTTCCCTGGAATATTATCATTAGCTGACTTGTGTCTGTGGGCTCCCGCCTTGGGTGTGACTCCCGTGACCACCCACTGTGCCCGGCACCTGGCACTGTGGGCGCTAGAGAGAGGGTTGTGGTCTCAGTGTCTGAGGGCTGGGGGTCCCTGGGTCACCCTGGCCTTTGGACGTGATGACAGCGTCGGCCTAGGCCTCGTGTCTCTCCTGAAGTGCTGGCCGCCTGGCCCCCTACCCTCCACTGCGGCCTCTCTGCAGCCCTCCGCCTGAGCTCGTGGCCGTGGCCCACAGGGATGTAGGGCCGGCAGGTCCCCCAGGTGGCAGCTTGTGGATGGGGGAGCCGGCGTGCTGGGAGCTGCCACACTAAGTTTCCCATCTGCCGCGGCGGACTCAGTACTTGTCAGGCCTACTGCCTTCACTCTGCCCATCCACCACCCCCCTCAGCAGGGTTCTTGTTGCCACCCGGGCTTCGGTCGGGCAGCTCTCTGGCATTGAGGCGGGTGGTTGAGCCTGCTTGCGGGGGTGGGGGGAGGTGCCTGCCTCTCGGGCTCAGGGACCCCAGCTGCCAGGTTCTCCTGGGCGTTCAGAGGGCTAGTCCAAGAGAGGGCTCAAGGGTCAGGTGGCTCCGCCTCTGCTGCTTGTTTGTGGCCTGACCTTGGGCAAGCTACCCAGTCCCTCTGCCTCAGTCTCCCCACTTGTGGAATGGGCTGTGGTGCAAGGTACCTCATAGAGGGCTTATTATGAAGACTGATGAGGCGGTGCATGTGGAACAAGTAGGTCACAGTGCCCGGCACATAATAGGTGCCCAATAAAGTGTGGCTTATAATTAGCACCATCCAAGGGGAGCAGTTGGCCTGCCTTCCCCAAGGAAATGCTTCTGAGACATGCACCCTCATCCGGTAAGCTGGGGGGCTGGGAGCCTGGGCCACAGGGGCTGGAGCGAGGGAGGGAGGAGGGGGCCTCAGCATCCCAGGCCTTTTCCCTGCCTTGTAGGCCCAGCCCTTCCTCAATCCCACACAGAGGGGTGGGTTTCCTAGAGCTGGTGAGCCCATCTTCTCTCCAGGCCAGACAGTGTGACCACTCTGGCGCTTGACTGGCCCAGGTCCCCCTAGCCCATCTAGGCCTCTGTGGGCCCAGGGAGCAGGAGGGAGAGAGAGCCATGATTCCTGAAGGTCTGTGCCTTCTTAGTTTGCTCCCCCCACGTTGGGGAAATGTGGGTTTGGGGCATCAGGGGGCCTGATCATATTTAATACTTTATGCTGAGAGGAGGGAGGTAAAGTGGTTAACACACTTTGCCCAGTGGCTTGGCCTGTGGGATAGTCACCGCATTCTAAATTGATTTATCATTTCATCAGTTCATTCAATCACTCACCCACTTGTTAATCCATCCCCCCATGTATCCACCCTCCCACCAGAACATCTACCCATCCAACCACGGAACCAACCAGGACACCCACCGTACACTGGCCAGCCATCCTACCCGTTCATCATCCATCCAAACATCCACCCACCCACCCATCCACTTATTTAATCTGTCCAGTCCTTCCTTCCTTCCATCCATCCATCCATTGACCCATCATCCATCCATCCATCCACCCATCCATTTATTTATCTGTCCATCCATCCATCCACCCATCCATTTATTTATCTGTCCATCCATCCATCCTTCCTTCCTTTCATCCATCCATCCACCCATCCATTTATTTATCTGTCCAGTCCACCTTTCCTTCCTTCCTTCCTTCCTCCCTCCCTCCCTCCCTTCTTTCCTTTCTTCCTTCCATCCATCCATCGGTCCATTCATCTATCTGTCCATCCATCCATCATCCATCTGTCTATCCATCCATCCACTCACCCACCCAGCATAGATTTCTTGCATGTCTTCTCTGAGCAAGTATTGAACACAGTACGTGGTGTCTGACTTTCTGGGGTTTTTGCAGGTAAAACTTTTGAGACTTCCTGCCTTATCTCTTCGGCTTGTCCTTATTTCCCTCTTCCTGTTCTTATTCTCACTCACTCTTTCCCCATGTCTATCCCTTTGTCTGTCTGTCTCCAAGTCTGTCAGGCTGTCTTCCCCGAGTCCTTGCTCCTCTCTCTCTGTCTGTCTGGCTATCCCTCTTGTTCCCTCTATTGTCCCCATCCCCTCCCTCCTGGCCTCTCTTTCCTCCTTTTCCCCGTCAGTGCTCTGGGCCCCCAGCTTCCTCCATCCTCACTCTTTCCGGCCCCAGTCCCTTAGGGTAAAAGCCTCCCCTGTCCTCCACCCCCCACCTGCCTGCCTGCCTGCCCGTGGTGCTCAGGACTGACATTTTGTTTGATGAGATGCCAGTGAGGCGGTGTCTGGGTTTTGTTAAATGTCATAAATGAATTATTAATCCTCTCTTGGGCGGGAGTACTGCCCCCCCCCCCCCCGGCAACGTCAGTAGAGACCTGTGGTGTGGGGGGCACTCCAAGGACTGATGGGAACCTTAGTCTTGGTGACCCCTCCTTGGCCAGCCCTAGGGTGGCCCTGAGAACCCCTGGCCCAGCAGTTCCCAAACGAGAGACCCCCCCCTCCCCCCGCCATCCACTCCTTCAGCCCCGGCCATCCTAACCCTCCTGAGGCCCTGGGACCCGCCTGCCACTGCCAAGCACTTAAACTGCATCTCACAGTTTCTAATTCATCACCCCGTGAGAAAGGCAGTTCTCAGCCCATTTATCTTTACATTTTTATTTATTTATTTATTTATTTTTGGCCACGTCGCTCAGCCTGCGGGATCTTAGTTGCCCGACCAGGGATCGAACCTGCGCCCTCAGCAGTGAAAGCATGGAGTCTTGACCACTGGACTGCCAGGGAATTCCCAATACTCGGCCCATTTTAAGAATGCGGAAGTGGGCTCAGTGGAGAAGGGATTGGGGGCCACCCCGCCAGGAAGGGGTGGTGGTTCGAAGCCTGCGCTCCCCTGTCCCTCCTCCTGGCCACCAGGTGGTCTTGTTTCCTGCTTGGGGGAACGGAAGGAGACCCTCTCCACAGGCTTCAGAGAGGATGGTGGACGTCGAGCTGGGTCCCCATCGCTGACAGATTTGCTCACCTTTCTGGACTCGGGTGATGGAGCTCTTGATCCGGCTCCTGGCTGCACCTCCCCAAATCCGTCAGCCACCCCGAATCAGACGACCTACCTCTTCCTTCCACAGTCATGAGTTTTCTTTCGCTCGGATCACCTTGTGTTTGCTAAGTTCCCTGTCCCCAGAGGACAGGGGCAGGGGGTGGGCAGAGCATGGGGACTTGCGGTGGACTAGCCCTGACCCTCCCACCCTGAGGGACCACAGGTGATCTTTCAGACCAGGGGGCGGCCTGAGTCACCTCAGTGTCCCCTGGGCGTGCCTGAGCTTGGCACACGGGCTATGCTGTTTAAATGCTTGTGAAGTAAACGTGGGGAAGGTCTGAATTCTGGGAGGGTCCTATACCTGGAGGGAGGGGCAGGCGCGGGGACCACACCTGGTGGTGGGAGCCACCTGCCGGAGCTCCATCCTGGCTCCACCACCTGCCGGCTGTGAGACTCAGAAGTGGGCAAGCGATGAGATCCTCGGAGCCTGTTTCCTTGTCTGCAAATGGGGGTGATAATAGTACTGTCTCCCAGGGTTGCTGTGTGTAGTAGATGAATTCATATAAGTGAACATATGCTACCTGCTTCGAGCTTGGTGCAGGTGGTAGGTCCTTCCACTGTTACAAGGTGTTTCGCTAAGAAGGGTCCACCCCGCCTGCCTGGGCTGCAGCCTGCAGAGCAGCCTGGGGGTCCCTCAGGGCTAAGCCAGAGTGTGTGCAGGGAGCTGGTGAGGGGCTGGGGGAAAGCAGCAGAAGATGCAGGTGCCTCTCTTTGCCGTCCCCCCCCCTTGTCCCCCCCCCTTGTCCCCCCCCCCCACCTTCTCATCTCTGAAGCAGTCTCCCCCGGCCCCGCCCCAGACCTGGGAGACAGATCAAGGCTAATGGGTCCTAATTATAGCCCATCTGGGGTCGATGGAGCCTCGGGCCCTGGAGGGGCAGGGCTGGTGCGCGAGGGCTCGGCCGCCTGGCCGGAAGGGCTGGGGGGCAGCGGGGAGCTGGCAGACAAGGAGTCTTGAGGCCGCTCCTCCTCAGGACCCTCCCCCAGGGCGGGCGGGCTCCCACCTTACTGGTGGCTGGGTACCCTGAGGAGGCACAGGGCTGGGCTCTGGGAGGGGCCGATGGGCACTGGGAAGGATTGCTTGGCTGTGACTCTCCAGGTCTGGTTTTAGAAGAAGCTCAGGGCCGGTTGCAGAAGAGGGAGGAGGGGGCAGGGCTGAGTGGGAATCGGGGGAGGGGGTATCGGGGAGCCGCGTCACAGGAGGTCAGCCCTGGGCGTCCTCAGGGCCACCAGAAGCCGTGCGGGGGAGGAGGACGGGGGGTGGGCAGGGTGGGGTCCCCGTGGTCGTGTGCCAGCTCCGGAACGTCCCTGGAGGAGGGATTTAACCAGACAGATGGCCTTGGGCCGTGAGGTCTTCTGGGAATGGAGGAGGGGTCTGTCCAAGGGCAGAGGGCCTGAGGACTTCTCCTCCGAGCCCTGTCCTGGGCGTGGGTTAGGGCTAGAGGTGCCCCTACCTCCTTCCCAGGCAGGGTGGGGCGCAGCCCACGGGAGATCCCAGGCTTCCTTCTAGAACCTCCCGCGGCCTCCTGTGCATCCATTGTCTGTGCTGCTGGCCGGTCAGTCTGTGACCGTGTGCTGGGCTGGCCTCCCCAGTCTGGGGACTGCCCTGCTGAGGGGACAGGGGACGTGGGGAGGTGGCAGGAGGCGGGAGAGAGAGGCCCCCTCCCGATTGCATCAGCTGAGCCCGTTACATAACCGTGCTGGGCACGGCCAGGGTGCGGGGGCGGCTCTCCCAGGCGGTCTCTCTGTGGCTCCGGGGGAGGTGGAGGCCGGTGGGAGAGTGGGCAGGCGTGGACGGGCGTCACGTCGCCAGCTGCCTCCCCACCAACCATGTCACTGTCTCCCAGAGCCCTCCACTCCCGGATGACTCCGGGGGTCCCTATGAACGTTTCCAACTGGCCCCGAAATCCTTGCCTCTCCCATGCCAGGGCTCAGGGGACAGGACGGGGTTGGCTCCTGCTGCCCTAGCCTGGCTCCCCTCAAAGCCTGCCCACGTTAAACCCAGCTTTGGGCCTGCCCTCACTGCCCGCCCCGGGGGCCGTAGCCCTGGCCAGGGCCACAGCAGCTGTGCCCTCCACGTGGTCCTGTCCTCAGCACTGCCCCTGTCTGCCAGTCAGGACCGCTGAGCTGGCTTCCCGGGGATGGCCGGCACTCAGGCCACCCTCATGTCACCTGCACGGCAGCTCCCTCACCTGCCTGGAGTTGGTCTCTCTCCATGTCTGTGTTTGCCTGGCAGGATGGGGAGGGGACTGAGACTTGGGCATGCCCTGTCCCCGTGGACTCCTGGGGGGGCCGTACAAGACAGGGCTGGCACTTGCTTCCTGAGGGGCAGGGCCACAGGCCCCTGGCAGTCCTGGAGGAGGGCCCTGGAGCAGAGGGGCGCTGAGACGGTGGTGCAGCCCCCGCCTTCCCTGGGTAGGGGGGTGGTACGTGTGGTAACTGGCCCTCCGGGTGTGGGGGGGAGGGGCATTCACTGGGCCACCAGCGTCACCAGCGCCCTCTAGCTGCACCCAGAGTGTGGTGATGGGCGCCTGCCCCCTCCCCGCTGGGGACTCTAGGCGGCAGGGTCCCAGGCCCTGGGGTGGACCCCTCTGGAGGATGGGCGGATGTTGGAGCGCCCAGGATGTGTCGGCGTGTCCAAGCATCTGTGGGTCTGACGCGTTCAACAGCCAGGATGTTTTACTCTAAAAGTTTTAGACTTCCTGGGCGGGGTTGGGGGCCTATCATTTAAACCCGATTCAGTGAGGACACTGCCCATTTCCCATATGAAAGTCTCCTGCGTGGCCCTGGGACTTTCTGCCCTCCTAAGGGTCTCCCAGGGTGGCAGCCCCACAGTGGGGTCCCGCTCGAGGCAGACCCCAGACCGAGCGAGACTCCCTGTCATGTCCCCCCACCCCCGTGGCGCTTCTCCCTGCCCTTCACTCCCGCGCCCCCCCCCCCCCCCACCCCCGTGCACATGGGCAGTGAGGGGCGTGAGATGGGGGATAAGCCGCTGGTGTGGAGGCTGGCTGGCTTGTCGGCCCCTTTTGTGGACTCTTTGGAGGTTGCACTGGTGCCTTCTGGAAGCTTCCTTCATTCCAGGCAGACAGATGCATAGCTATAGTCTGGGTGGTTTGTTCTTGCGGTGTCTTTTTGCTGCCGTTTGCCCCCAAGAGGGCCCTCCCGCTCTCCGCACCCCCAGCCCTGGGGCCCACGTCCGGTCCCAGGAACCCAGGGCTCGTGCCCTTTCTCACCCCTGACTTTTCTCACCCAGCCACGGGCTCCCTTTGGGGGCAGCAAGAAGTATGTAGCCTGCAGCTTCTTCTAAGATGCCCACGTGACACACCTGCCTGCTCCCCCCCAGCCTTTCCAATGCGTGAAAGAATGAGGATTCAGGAAAGGCGGGCAGCTTCTAGAAAACCCACCTCTCTGTGGACCGTCGCATCGTCCCGAGCGCCCAGTGGAGTGTGTTTGGCATCCTGCCGTGTGTGTCCGGGTACCTGTGATGGGGAGTGGGCCTGGGCAGGTGTGGATGGGGACCAGGCAGGGGAGGCAGTGTCGTCCTCGAATCCCCATTAAGGGGAGCCCTGGCATCCTCCGTGCTGGTCTCTCCTCCAAGCTCCCGGGCACTTGCTCCAAGGCACCAAGTGGTCCTAGGGTGATGTGACCTGTACGTCCCTGTCATCCTGCACTCACAGGCTGTCTCCTGGCCACGCCGTGGCCCTCTGGAGGGCAGAGGTGGGCCTCGACCCCTCCCTGGGCCAGCTGGAGATGGCTTTGTGACTCCGTGGGGCTGCTTTCTCCCTGGGGAGCCATGTCCACAAGGCCTCTTACTTGGTCATTTGTTGTTTTTTTTTATTTTTAAAATCTATTTTATTTTATTTATTTATTTTTGGCTGCGTTGGGCCTTCGTTGCTGCGGCACGGGCTTTTCTCTAGTTGTGGTGAGCGGGGGCTACTCTTCGTTGCGGTGCGCGGGCTTCTCATCTAGGTGACTTCTCTTGTTGCGGAGCACGGGCTCTAGGCACACAGGCTCAGTAGTTGTGGCTCACGGGCTCTAGAGCGCAGGCTCAGTAGTTGTGGCGCACGGGCTTAGTTGCTCCGCGGCGTGTGGGGAGAAGGTGGGGAGGGGTGGCCGGCACAGTTGGGTGGCAGAGGAACTGACTGTCCCAGCGGGCCCTGCCTCTCACTCTGTGTCCCTGGGGGTCTCCCTGAAGGAAGCAGCGGAGTAACCCCCTCCCACTTCTGATTCTTCCAGAAGAAGAAGATGGTGGCCTTGAAGGCTTCGATGACTTTTTCCCCGAGGAGCCCGTGAGCCTTCCCAAGAAGAAGAAGTCCAAGAAGCTCAAGGAGAACAGGTGCAAAGGGAAGAGGAAGAAGAAAGAGGTGAGTGGAGTCGGGGCTGTGCTGGGGTCTCAGCTGCTCCTCCTGGGCCTGCAGAGAAAGACCTGGGCTCCCAGGACCATCTGGTGGAGGGCTGCCTCCAGAGAGCTGAGCCTGAGTGAGAAACACCAAAACCAGTGTCCCCACGGACACCTGCCCCGAGATGTACCTCAAGTGTCCTGTCCTTTTTTGGCCGCATAGCGCGGCTTGCGGGATCTTGGTTCCCTGACCAGGGATTGAACCCTGGCCACGGCAGTGAGAGTATGGAGTCCTAACCACTGGACAACCAGGGAATTCCCAAGTGTACTTTTTTATTTTTGGCTGCGTTGGCTCTTCCTTGCTGCGTGCGTGCTTTCTCTAGTTGCGGCGAGCGGGGGGCTACTCTTCATTGTGGTGCGTGGGCTTCTCACTGCGGTGGCTTCTCCTGTTGCAGAGCACGGGCTCTAGGCGTGCGGGCTTCAGTAGTTGTGGCTCGCGGGCTCTAGAGCGCAGGCTCAGTAGTTGTGGCGCACGGGCTTAGTTGCTCCGCAGCATGTGGGATCTTCCTGGACCAGGGCTCGAAGCCGTGTCCCCTGCATTGGCAAGTGGATTCTTAACCACTGCGCCACCAGGGAAGTCCCTACTGTCTTCTTAAACAGGGGGTTCTGGGGTGTTTATTCTTTTCCCCTTGGTGGCTGTTCTGGGCCGTGACAACATGGGGCCCCCGGCGCTCCCACCCCTTCACTGAAGGGCCCTTATTCCCGCTTGCATCTGTGTCTGCTGCCTCTGTGCTCTTGGTGGTGCCTTCTGCTACCCCCTACGTATCTGCTTCCTGGCAGCCGTCTGTCCCTCTAGTCTGCTGCTTCCAACCTGTTGTGAGTTGGAATCCTGGTGAACAAGATACAAATGGGAGAAGAGTAAGGAGACCCCGGTGAGGGATGGGTCTCCTATGAGTAACTCGTGTGAGCATTTCTAGAATGCCCCACGCGGACTCACTTCATCCTCAACATCAACCTTGGGAGTCAGGGGCAGGGATGATTATCACCGCCCGACAGAGGGAGAAACCGGGGCTGCCTTGTAGCTTAAAGCCCTCGGCACTTGGAGGGGATGGTCATACGGCAACGTGGGGACTCCCGTCTCCCACCTCGTGAGAGCTGCCACCTCTCCTCGGCGTCACTCGATCCTCCCGGTGGCTTTATGGGGAGGGGCTGGTGTGCACCTTGCTTTACAGATGAGGCTCAGAGATGAACTTGCCAGGGTCACGGCAACACAGCTGAGATCTGGCCCTGGGGATGTCCAGCTGCCCCCTGCCCCCCAGCCTGGTCCTCCCCTGGCCCGCCTGCTCCGAGGGGAAGCGCTGTTGGTCCTCTGGCCTTCTCTCCTCCCCTGCCCAGAGGAGACCCACCTGGCCTGGCCTCGCAGGGGAGGCGGTGGGGGAGGTGTTATCGCCCTCGGTGGCCCCGGGACAGAGTAGCAGTGTGTGCGGGGGCCCTGCTGGGATGTTCTGACGTGGCCTCAAAGGCCACTGTGGGCCTCTGGCTTGTCCCCTGCAAGGCTTTGTGCGGAGGGGGCCGTGGTATGACTTAACTCTGGAGGGTCCCCAAACAGGCTGCGGGGGCGGGAGGGAGGAGACTCCTGAGGACAAAGGGCTCAGGATGGTGGGCAGGTGATGGGCGGTGGGCTTTCTTCCCCACGTCTCCCCAGGCCACTGCCCACACCTGTCTGAGCCTTGCTTCTGTGTCTGTAGTAAGGGGAGCATCGCCTATGCACACCCCCCTGCTTGTTTAGGAGCAAATCGGATATGGGCCAACAGGGCATCTTCACGTGAGAGGTGCCAGGGGGAAGGCCAGTGGCCCTTGGGGGCATCCAGGGTGTCAGCCTGCAAGCGTCTGGAGGGCAGGGCCAGCCCTGGGCAGTGCCCCGGGTCCCCATAGTGGTTAGCTCCGGGCTGGCCTGCCTGGAGCTCAGGGACTGGGGCAGGGAGGTGTCAGCCCCACCTCCTCCAGCTGGAACCACGCAGGTACGTCCGGCCTGTGTTCCCTGGTGAGCTTGGGGTCAGCATTTCTCACCAGGTCCGCCCCCTGTTCGGCTCTCCTGGCTCCCGGGAAGGGCCTCCTTAGGACAGCTGCCCTGTCCAGGCTCCTGGCCAAAGCTGCCCCGGAGCCTCTCCCTGCCCGCTTGCGGCCACACCCGGCTGTTCCTCTCCTCTGGCGCGCATAGACGACCCTTTCTCCCCGCAGAGGGACCCTGAGCCTCCTCCGAGCCCAGCACTGCCCCTGTCCGATGCCACCCTCCATCTCTGCTGCCCCTCAGCTTTGTCCTCACTGCCTGGGCTCCTGGCATCCTTCCGGGATTGACAGGTCTATCCCCTCCCGGGACACCCCACCCCTAACCCTGCGGCTGGTACGTGGGCTGCACGTGGGAAGGTTTGTGAGCTGCAGCTTTCTGTCCCCGTTACCCAGGAGGGGCAGTGGAGGCAGGAGAGGGGAAGGGGGGACCCATGCCTGGAGGCTTCCCCCACACCCCCGAGGGAGGTGCTGTGGACCGGGTCCCCCTGCTGTGGGGAGGGGGCTCCGAATGCCCTGCTGCAGCACCCCCCAGCCCCTCCCGCACCCTGGCCCGCAGGTCTGTCTTTGTTGGGGGCAGAGGTTAGATGGCTCAGGGCTGGCGGGGCCCTGGGGTGCAGGGGCCGACTTCCCGGTTGAAGCTCTGATATCTTGCTCTGTTGCGGCCACTGCTGTCAGCCCTCAGACCTGATGCTCTGTGGCTGCGGGGTGGAGGTAGATCCTAGGGTCCTGGGGCATCCCGCACAAGCACCTTCTCCCCAGCTCCTCAGCGATTTCTCTCCCTCTCCCTAAGCTTCTTTCTTGGGAACTGGGAGGGAGGCTAGGCCAAGGCGGGCAGTTCCACCTGGTCCTTGGTCTGCCCAGTTCCCAAATGCCGATGAAGGACCATCAGGGCTGCCACGGGTTGCCCTGCCTCCCCCCCTCCCAGCCCCAGGCTGGGCTGGGCTTTCTCTTGCCCTGCCGGCTACAGGGTGCAGCAAGACCCTCCCCTCTGCCCTGCTTACGAAGGAGGCAGGAGGTGGGCAGTGTCTGGACAGCAGGGAGGCAGGGGGAGTTTGGCCAGGGGAGGTGGGGGCCAGTGGTCTCCGAGGCCAGGGGGGCTGGTGCTTGCCTCCCACATGCCTGATCACCCCGCTCACCCAGGTCTCCGGTCTCCTTCCTCTGGCCCTACGGGACACGGGGTTTGGTTCTCGTCTCTGAGCCCGTCTCTCACTGCTGTGGCTTGAGCATGGCCTCTGTGCTGTATCCATCTCTTGCTACCTCTTCCTGGGTCTCCCTTGCCCTCCTTCTCACTCCTCTGCATTTCTTCTCCGCCCACCTCTTCTTCCTCCCCCCCTCCCTTCCTCTCTCCTCCTCTCCTCCATTCCACTCTCCCTCCCCTCACTTCCTCTCCCTCTCTCCTTCCTCTCTCTACTGAGATGCAATTCTTGGATCTCAAAGGACATGGAGGCCAGGGTAGACTGGAGGGCCCCGCAGATGACCGGGCAGTGCCAGCCAGGCCCCCAAGGTGGCCCTTGGGCCACTGCTGCCCCCTCCCCAGCATTGCTGAGAGCCTGGCTTGGCAGCTGTCAGATGTGTACAGTCTGAGCATGCTGCAGCCAGAGAGCAAGATCCTGGCCGCCATGTGCACACTGCCCGCCCGCCCGCCTGCAGACCCCGTCCTCAGGATGTGGGGAGGGGAATGTCACCCCTTTTCTCCTTTTCATCTCCAACCAGGTGGCCCCAACACAAGGCTCTGGGTGGAGGGAGCAGAGGGCCCCCGGTGGTGGAACCCATGTAGCAGCAGGTTTTTTGGGGGTGGGGTGGAGGGACAGGCAGCAAGTCGTGAATTCTGATTTACATAAAATAACCGGGGCTTGGCCGGAACCTGAGCATATGTAGATGAAGCTCCTTGTCAGACCCAGCGCAGGAGGGAGAAATGATTTCAACCTGTGCTGCAGCGGTTACCATAGCAACCAATTATTCAGTGCTAAATTATAACTGTTTATAACACTCGTGAATGGGAAGGCTCATATTTCATTCTTTCTTTTTCCCTCTCAGTCTTGAAGGACCCCAAATTGAGAATGACCAACTCTCTGAGTCCTTCCTTTTGAGTTTAAATGCCTGCTTTTTAGAGAGATGCGGTGTGTGCTGAGAGCTGGGCGTAGAGGGAAGGGAGAGAGAGATGGGAGGCCTGGATCGAAAGACATCTGCAGAGCTGGGGGAGGAAGGGTGGGCATAGACTGCCCACTCGGGGTCCCCAGGGCCTTCACGGGTGGCATGCCGTGCCTTCAGTGGGCCTGGGGCTCAGGGCAGAGACCCCTCCTCCCTACCCCCAGTTCCTCGCACACCCAGCCCGGGCGTAGGATTTAAGGCAGCTTTGCAGATGGATTCTGTTGGGACTCCAAGTTCACTTAGATTCTTCTACCATCCAGGGCATCCGCTATAGTCATGCCTGGGGCTGCTGCAGCCCAGAGGACAGCATCAGGGTCACAGCCCCGACTGGTCCTGATGTTCAGAGCCCACAGTGTGGCTCGGGGCTCAGGTTGGTTCAGGGCTTTATTAGGGCATTTTTGCTCTGTGCCTGTGTCTCCTCCCTGAATGTGGCTTGGCCCGCACTCTCCTCTGTAAGTTTCAATGGACCCGAATGGTTAGTCTACTCCTGGTTCTTGGTCATTCCTCCCCTTCTTGCCACTGGCTGACCTGCATCCCTCCGGGTCCTGCTGATGGGTCACTCCTCTTCGAGTTGTTTTCAGAACCACTCGCTGCCCTTCCGCTTGCCCCTTTCTCTGCAAGGGAAGAGTTTGGAAAAACAAAACACAGGAAAAAGGAGGCCCTGGTCTAGATGTGTCTAGATGTGCCCTGGTCTAGATGTGTCTGGATACAGAGAGACGCTGTGGATACAGACTGATTGTACCATCGGGAAACTCATCTCCAAAGACCTGTCCTGCACCCCGCCCTCCACCAGCCTCCCAGGTGGGCAGGGGGGGCTTGGACGAGATCGGGGTGCAGGCGGGGGAAGAAGGCAGGGCAGAGAGGGGATCAGGGAATGGGCGGGGAGTCGGAGAATTGAGGAATCTGAGTCTTCTCAGGGCAGGGAGAGGTCTGCTCCTTCCCTGAAACGAGGGGCTGCCATCATTGTCACCCCCCGTGGGCCGCTGGGGTGCTGACTGTCCTGCTGTAGCTCCGGCTCATTCCTCGAGAAGGAACTTTGCCCTCCTGCTCCCCCACTTAGCCCCGGAGTGGCTGCTGGGCTAACACTCCTGGCAGTGCACAGCTTGGGGCCTTCTGCCAGACCTGCTCCACCCCCCCCCCCGCCCCGCCCACTGTGCACACACCGACAGGGCGTCCGCTGGAGGCGCCTTCCCCGCCTCCCTCCCTCCCTCCCTTCCTCCCTCCCTCCCGCTCCCTCTGGGCCCTGCGTTCAGAGCTGTGCTGGCCACTCCCCGCCTCTCCTGCACTTGGGATGTGGCGTGCAGGCTCCCCAGCAGATACTCAGGGCACCTCCCCCTCAGGTGCGGTCCTGTTGCCCGTCTGCACTGTAATTGTTGCCCAGCTGCAGGCACTGTCCATGCACTTGGCTTTAGTCCAGCCCCGATTTGCAGAAACGAGGGGGGATGAGGCTCGTTGTGTCCTCCAGTTTGTGGTCCTGGCTGCATCTTCAGCTTCCGAGCAGAGTTGGGGCTTCATGGGTACTTGGGACTCTCCTACTTCAAAATGCTTAAGGCCTTCTCTCTCACATGATCTCCTTTGTTCCTCTTACCGCCCTGTATGGCATCCCCATTTCACAGATGAGGAGGCTGAGGTCAGGATGCTGCAGTGACTTGCCCAATTCCTGACTAGCAAGGGTCAGAGCTCCGAGACAGTCTCTGTCCTGCAGCCTCCCCGGGGAGCCCCTGGACCCACCGTGGGTCCTCCTGTCTCTTCCCTGGTCTGGTTCGTGGGGTCCCCAGCGCAGCTGAGGGCTAGCCCCATGCCCCTCCCTCGGCGGGCCCCACAGCCTCTGTCCACGGTGCTGAAGCTTGTGGCGGTTTCCTCCTCCCATCCTTACCTGTGCGGGGGTGTGGCTGGGATTGAGCCTGTCTCTCAGGTCTGTCGAAGGGTACTCTTTCCAAGCTGGCCAAACTCTACATCCTCGGGGGAAATGGACATCCCTGTCTGACCCCTGCCTCCCCAGAGGACCGAGGCAGGGCTGGGAGCTGTGGCCATGAGCCCTGGGAACGGGATCGCGTGCAAGGCTGTCCTGCCCTGGGCGGGCTCTGGCAGCAGCCAGGACCGGCGCGCTGCCCCTGGAGCCCGGTGTGGCCGACCGAGTCAGTATTCCGGGAAACACGTGGGTTCCGGAAAGGCCCAGAGGCCCTGCTGCCTGCCAGCCACCAGCCAGCACACTGACTCAGCAGCTTAATGGGCATAAAAGGTTTGGGAGCCGGGAGCCGGGAGCCGGGAGCCGGGAGCCGGCGGTAGGGAGAGAGCGAGCTGAGCGGCAGGAGAGTCAGGAAGTGCAGGGACCCCACGGGTGGGTCCTTTCCCAGCTGTATCTCAGCAAGAGCCTCCCTCCTGGGAAAAGACTCTCCACTCCACAGTGCGGCTGGAAAGGGCAGAGCGGGCTGGGGGCCTCCCAAGACAGATCCACTGCCCTTGCTGCCCTCCTTCTTCTCTGCCCTTCTTCCATCTGCTCCCTCCCCCACCTCCTTCCTCTCCCTCCTCCCCTCCTTCCTCCTCCCTCTCCACCTCCTCTTTTCCTCCCTCCCTCATTGCTCTTTCCGGAGCTCACATCCTTCATTTCTCCAGTTCTTTCTTCATCTCTTCCGTGCCTCTCTTTGCTCACGTTGAAGACAGTAAACCGCCAGCATGAAGATGCCAAGTGTCATCTTCATTGGAGCATCCGTGCCTGGCCTCTCCTGCAGACCCAGGCCGGGAGGGGCCTAATCAGCCTGCTTGCCTCTTGAAAAGCCCCAAATACACAGCCTTCTCAGCTTTCTCGCAGGGGCAGTGCCTTTCTGAAGGGGATGCTCTGTCTGTAAACACCCTTATCTCCATATAAATGGGCCATTTTCTGCCTGTACAGAGGGAAACTAAATCAAGGAAACCAAGCTTAAGAGCTGCCTAAATTACTTTGTCTCATATTGAGATGAAGCAGCCAGGGTTCGGGCGGTGGGGAAGGTGGGCTTGTGCCTTAGCAGCGTCCGGAGAGCGCACAGGCAGATGAAACTGGGATGTGCGCCCTGTGTTAATCATAGGTTTCACTTGACACACAGACTCCATAGGATGCAAAGATACACAGAGAGGTGAGGAGCTGGGAGCCGGGGCGGAAGTTGGGGGCTCTTCTCCCGCGTGGACAGCATTTTGGTTTTTGGCTCTGGGCATCACCTCCTCTCTACGAGCGCCTGGGTCCAAGTGCCATCGCTGACACGCGTTACAGTCCCAAAGTCCATAGAAACCTGAAACAGGGCCGTCCAAGCGGGCTGTGCTGAGCTTGCCTGGTGGGGGCGCGTGTCTTCACCCGAGGCCTCGACTCAACCTGCACAGCACCATTTGTCACCAACCAGTCATTGGGGACAAGACCCTTACCCCGTGCTGGCTCAGGGCAGCCCCTCTGCCTGGGACTCTGCATTTTCTTTGGGCCCCTGTTGTCCTCACCGTCTACCTTGCTCTTCCAGGGGAGCAATGATGAGCTGCCGGAAGATGAAGAGGATCTGGAAGAGAAGTCGGACAGTGAGGGCAGTGACTACTCCCCAAATAAAAAGAAGAAGAAAAAACTCAAGGACAAGAAGGAGAAAAAAGCCAAGCGAAAAAAGAAAGATGACGACGAGGACGACAACGATGACGGATGCCTCAAGGTAACCCTGAGGCCTGGCTGGGGGACACCTGCTTGGGCGGGCTGAGCCTCCTGCTGTCAGCTCCCTGCCTTCTGACCCGGGAGCGCCTGTGGGAAGAGGGCTAGAGCATCCTTTCCCACGAAGGGCCGTCGGGGCGGATGGGTCTGTGGGTGTGAGTGCACGCGCGTGAAGGTTGGACACAACTTGGTGAGAAAGACTGTAGCCACAAGTCTCGGAGACACATTATAAGTAACAGTGGATGACATTTAGGAGTTTGGGGAGGAAGTCGTGCGGCCTCTTGCTGATGTACTGTCCGCTGTCTTGCTCAACTTGAGCGGTCAGCTGCTTCTGAGGAGAGCGATGGTCTGAACTCAAGTTTGGTGTCAGGAAACTCTTGGTCGGAGCTAAGAAGAAGTGGCTGGACAGCTCCACTTATGGTGGAAGGGGGCCTTAGTTAGCACGTGTTCCGAAATTCATCCCACGTGGGCACCCAGGAGAGTGTCCCAGGGAGCGAGAGTCAGGGAAGCTATAGCGATGGGCCTGCAGCTCTCCCCTGGGAAAAGCCTCTTCCCCGTGAATGTGGGGCATGATGTGGCCCCTGGAATGTCAAGGCCGCTCCTTGCGGGGGGCTCCACGGGGGTGGGGGGAGGGGCCGAGGGGCTCTGGGTCTCTGGGTCCTGGGTCTCTGGGTCGGGCAGCAGCAGATGACAGATGACAGCACCTCATCCGGGAACCTCCTGCTGCCTTCGATCTTTGACGAGGCTCAGTTTGGGCTGGCCGTGGATTTGAAGATAAGTGCTCCGTAAATGTTAGTACAGTGGCTGCTGGGTGAGGCAGAGGTGGTGACTATCAACGACTGAAGTTGGGAAGTGCCGGCGGTGTCCCGACACCCAGAGGGAGCTCATTAGTTGGCAGGTGTGTTATGAGTCACCTGTGACTGATGACGGCTGAGAAGGTGACAGATTTGGAAGATGAACTTACAGGAGTGATTCAGGGTCGTCCTGTAATAATGTCATCGCTCACTTGCTGCTCTGCTTCGTGGTGGGAACCTCCAGGACTGGCTGTGTGTCAGGAGCAGGTTGGCCGAGGGAGGGGGTCCCACGTGGGAGCACCTCTGAACTGCCACAGAGAACAGGAGGCCAGGAAGCGGGTCCCTTGGGCGGGGCTGCCGTGCTGTGCGACTCTCCAGATGGGGCACTGAAGCCCAGGGGAGGTGGGCGCGAGGTTCCCAAGGGCACAGCAGACGAGGCCAGCTCCAGGGCGTCAGTGGTCACAAGAGCAGGACCCTCGATGGCTGGGAAGGTGGTGTGGCGGTGGTGCAGGGCTATGAGATTGGAACCTGCCTGGAGCAGGATGCAGGCTGCCTGTCCTGGCTCTGCCACAGGACTAGCAGTGAGAGTGACAAGCTACTTCGACCTCTCTATGCCTCAGTTTCCCATCTGTAAGAATGGGGGATAACAGCGCCTGCCTCACGGAGGGAGGGAGTTAGCACAGGTACTTGGAACAGGGCCCTCACCCCAATTTCCCATTTGCTCCAGGCAGCCCTGAGCTGCACCAGCCCCACCCACTGATCCATATCAGTGGGTGGGGCTGGTGCAGCTCAGGGCTGCCTGGAGCAAATGGGAAATTGGGGTGAGGGCCCTGTTCCAAGTACCTGTGCTAACTCCCTCCCTCCCGTGAGGCAGGCGCTGTTATCCCCATTTTACAGATGGGGAAACTGAGGCATAGAGAGGTGAAGTAGCTTGTCACTCTCACTGCTAGTATGTGGCAGAGCCAGGACTGGAGCCTGCATCTGTCCAGCAGGTTCCAATCTCATAGCCAGCACCACCGCCCACCCCTCCCTTCCCAGCCATCCGGGGTCTGCTTTTGTGACCTGACGCCTGGGCTGGCTGTCTGTGTGCCCTTGGGAACTCGCGCACCTCCCTGGGCTTCAGTGCCCCATCTGGAGAGTGAAGCAGGAGCCGAGGGACCCTCTCTGGGCTCTGCCCCGAGCTGGGCCACTGCCCTGACCAGGGCACATCTTCCTGGTCCCAGAACCCGCAGTGGCCTGTCCTTTCACGAGGTCCAAGTGTGACTGTACTAGGTGATTTCCTGGGGCGGACAGAGTGAGTCCTGTTATTATTCCTGCCCTGGCTTCCCTCCAAACCCCCACATTAACCCCCCAGGCGTGTGGCCCGCACCCCATCATGAGCTGGCATCTGGGCCATTCCCACTGATCAAGGGGCTGGCGGCCTGAGATGCTGTAGGATGTTTTCAGTAGTGGGTGAGAACTGCTTTTGTTAAGTTGCTGACATAATCCCCCTGCTTTTCCGAGGCACCCTGGGTGGGGCCCTGGTGGGGGGTGCAGGGTAGAGGGACCCCCACCTCTCATTCCACCTCCGGCCCGTGTGTCTGTAGGAACCCAAGTCCTCGGGGCAGCTCATGGCCGAGTGGGGCCTGGACGACGTGGATTACCTGTTCTCGGAGGCTGACTATCACACGCTGACCAACTACAAGGCCTTCAGCCAGTTCCTCAGGTGGGCCTCGGGGCCACCATGGCTGGGCATCCACGGAGACTGCCCTCGAGGCCTGCCTCCCCCGGGGGCACCAAGTGGGGCGGCCAGAGGGACAGGGCCCCGGGCTCCTGGGGTGGGCTGCCAGGCTGACCTTGACCCTGGGCAGAGCTGGCAGGAGGGGCAGGACCCTTTTCATCTCAACAGGTGGTCCTGCTTTCCCTCGCTGGTCCTACCCCCAGGGATGGCGACCCCAGTCATTCCCAGGGGTCTTAAGCCCCCGTGGCCACACTCAGCTCTAAAAGAAATGGGACTGGCCCCCCAGGGTCCTGCTGCTGTAGGTCCCTGCCTCCGGCCCCTCGGGTCTTACAGGGTCTGAAAACCCAATTAGAAGATCACCCACCACGTAAACAGGGAATCAGGAGCCTTGGGGGTGGACTGCTGTCTCTGTCTTGGTCCTCTTCCCTGCCCTCCTTTCTGCCCGGTTTTCCCAGTTGGCTGCATATCCCAGGTGTGGGACCTGGGAGAAGAAGGGTGGGCCCTGCGGGGGGTCACATGGGGGTCTCATCCCCTCCATGGGGCTGTCCTCACCCTCCTGCCTCTCCCCCCACGCAGGCCACTCATCGCCAAGAAGAACCCGAAGATCCCCATGTCCAAAATGATGACCGTCCTGGGCGCCAAGTGGCGGGAGTTCAGCGCCAACAACCCCTTTAAGGGCAGCTCGGCGGCGGCAGCCGCAGCGGCAGTGGCCGCGGCCGTGGAGACAGTCACCATCGCGCCTCCGCTGGCCATCAGCCCCCAGCAGGCACCCCAGCCTGTGCCCGTCCGCAAGGCCAAGACCAAGGAGGGCAAGGGTAAGGCTGCACCCAGTCCTGCTGGCAGAGGGCCCCCAGGCCCTACCGTCCGGGACAGCCGGGCCGGTCTCTGTCAAGGACCCAGTGCCTTGGTTGACCTTGGACCCACCCACCCTTCCTCAGCTGTGTTGTGGCATCTGTCCTGCCTCTCTCTTGGGGCTGGTGGTGAAGTGGAGGAGGTGGTGGGCTCAGAGCTTTGGGAGTTTCCCCAGGCGTGGAGGAGGGGACAGAGGTGTGGCCCGTGCTGCTGGGAGTTAGGGGGCTCCTGGGTTTGAGGCTGCACCATTCCCAGGGGGAAGGGGTCCCAAGGTGACCCGTGGATCGCTCTCTTCTGAGCACCCGGCCCTCGGGGTAATGGGTGTACATGGGCGTGGACGGGGCCGCTTTCCCAGGGAGGCCAGGAAGGAGGTCCAGATACAAAATCAGGCTCTGGTGGTGTCTGGGTGGGGAGAACAGGGACAGCAGAGGCTCTCTGCAACTTGAAGTTCTGGGGGAGGGACCTTTCTTCCCCAGATGGAGGATTTACGCCCCACTGGGAATAGGGACATTGATCTCCCCGGGGCTCTGAGTGATGGTGTCGCCTGCAGCTCATCTTCCTGGGTGCCCTGACCTGGTTTTTTTTTTTTTTTTGGCTGCGTTGGGTCTTCGTTGCGGTGTGCGGGCTTCTCGTTGCAGTGGCTTCTCTTGTTGCGGAGCACGGGCTCTAGGTGCGCGGGCTCCAGTAGTTGTGGCACGCGGGCTCAGCAGTTGTGGCGCGTGGGCTCTAGAGCGCAGGCTCAGTAGTTGTGGCGCACAGCTTTAGTGGCTCCGTGGCACGTGGGATCTTCCCGGACCAGGGATCGAACCCGTGTCCCCTGCATTGGCAGGCGGATTCTTAACCACTGCGCCACCAAGGAAGTCCCCTGACCTGGGTTTTGATGGGGGGGCAGAGCAGACACTGGGGACCCCTTGTTTCCTCCCCAAGGAGCTTTGGTTTCTGGGATGATGCCTCCCTTTACCAGGTCCCACAGGGGCCCCGGTGGGTGAGTGACGCGGGCTTTAGAGACTGCTCCCGCTCAACTCCCTCGCTGTCTGCCCAGCCAGCCTTCTTTCTCATTTCCTCTCGGGCTCCAGCTGCTGAGCTATCGATTCCCTGAGCTGCCTATTCAGAGCCTGAAAAATTGAAATAGATTTTCCGTGGCGCCGCTGAGGTTACAGCTGGGCTCCCAGACCCAGCTCTGTGTGTGTGATGTGGGTGGAGGAGGGCCTGGGGCGAGGCCACCTGCCTTCAGGCCCCCACTTTCCCTGCTCGGCCTGGTGGGAGAGGCTGCTGGGGGGTCATTACTCCCCAGGTGACTAATTGTCCTGTGACCAGTTCCATAAAAACAACCTCACCCCTGCTGGCCACCTGGGAGCCAGCATTTCCTGGGGATGATTGGCAGAGGTGGGGGCGGTCTTGAGTGGTGCCGGTGTGGGGTATGGCAGGCAACCCGGAGGCCGGCTGCTGGGGAAAGGGCTTCCGGCCCTAGCACATCCCTCCAGGGCCTAGGTATGGTCCGGAGGTGGGTGGGTGTGCCCTAAGTGGCCCTGGGGGCTGGGGGCTCCACTGGGGACAGCTCCTTTCGGGGAGAGGGCTGGGCCAGGACTGTTCCCAAGATGGCAGCGCAGCGGCCAGAGCAGGGACTGGGCCACGGTTACTCTCTGGCTTCCCCTTCTGCTGTGCAACTTTAGCGAGGACGTCCCCTTTCTGAGCCTCAGTCTTCTCACCTGAGAAGGGGCAACGGCAGAAACCATCCTTTCCTTAAAGCGGGTTCTCATGAGGCCGAGTGAAAGCACGGCGGTGAGTGAGTGAGCCGTGGCGGGCGCTGGTTATTCCACCCGTGCTTTTCAGGGCCTGGAGTGAGGAAGAAGATCAAAGGCTCCAAGGATGTGAAGAAAAAGGGCAAAGGGAGAAAGGTGGCCGGGCTCAAGTTCCGCTTCGGAGGGGTTGGCAGCAAGAGGAAGAAAGGCTCCTCGGTGAGTGTGAGTGTGAGTGTGTGTGTGCGTGCGTGTGTGTGTAACAGGCAACGGCTGGGTGACATGGAAAGCAGGGCTATCAGTTTATTCTCCTGAACCAGGCAGGGGGCAGGTCTTGTACATACCATCCCCCTGCCCCTGCCCCGGACTCTCCCATTCTACATTCAGGCCTGCTGGGCCTGTTTCTCCACCTGACTGGTGAGGGGCTCAGCCTCGATCCTTCCAAGGGCCCCTGTAGCTTGGACTCTGGGTGGGTAGCTCTCCTGCCCACCTTGCTGAGCTGGGGGCTCAGTCCCGGCTCCTTCCGCCCCAGGTGCCTCTCCATCTGGGCAGCAGGCGGGAGAGTCCTGGGGGGTGCCTGGACGCCCAGATGTGCTGGGAGGGCAGGCCTCAGGAAGGTGGCATGTAGGCAGGATAGGGCTGGGCTGGAGCCCTGCCCCTCCCTTGCCCTTCCAGGGCCAGCTCTGTCACCAGGTTTGGAATGACCCTAAGTCCGTGTCTGAGCCTTTGAGCCCTCTTTCTCCGGGGGTGGAGGCATTCACCCCACTCCTGCCCCTACAGGGCACCTGTTTCCCTCACCTGACCCAGCCCTGCAGAGGGGCAGAGATGGAAGCCATCTCTTTGTTCCTTCGTAGGGGCAAGTGAAAGGTCTCAAGTTTAGCTGCTGTGGAGGGGAGCACGGAGCAGCAGGCATGGTCCAGCCCAGAGCTGGTGGTCCAGCTCAGCTTAGCTTTTGAGCACATACTAATGTGCTAGGTCCTCTGCTCCACCACGGTGGGTCCTGCTCTGGAGCTACTCACAGTCTGGAAGGGTGTGGGCATGTGCACTGGGAGAGAGCCAATGACAGGCCGATGGGACACGTCGGACCTGGCACAAGGCTGTGCAACAGGTCTCATTAGGGAGAGATCTGGGAAGGCTCCTTGGGGGAGGTGTCCTTAGGGCTTCCCCTTGAGGGATGCGTAGGAGTTTGGCAGGGTGGAGGGCAGGGCCTGGGAGAGTTCTGGAGGTGGAGAGTGGGGAGGGTCTGAGGGCTGGAGAGCAGGGCTTGGGGAGGGTGGAAGGCCATCAGGCTGGACCGGTGGGCTGAGGGTTTTCTAGCTGGGTGGAGGGACGAGATGAACCAGAGATAGACAGCACTGTGCCTCTGGAGCCTCCACTGTGCCCTGCCCCACCCCCGCCCCAGGCCTGCGAAGCCTGGAGATGAGCCCCCAGGGCTGGCTCTGGGCTCACAAGGCCCTCCCCTGCACCCACAGAGCGAGGAGGAGGAGCGGGAGGAGTCGGACTTCGACAGCGCCAGCATCCACAGCTCCTCCGTGCGCTCTGAGTGTTCTGCCCTGCTGGGGAGGAAGAGCAAGAGGAGGCGCCAGAAGAAGAGAAGTAAGACTCCTGTCTGCAGGGTTCCCGTGGCCACCACAGTGGATGTGGGCGTGCAGAGCCCCCTCGGGGAGCGGAGAAGGGCACCCTCAGGCCTCAGCAGGCAGCTCCCCTGTGCTTCCTCAGCCACCCTGGCCTCTGTGGTTAGGAGAGGCGGTCCTGTCCAAGTGAGTCTGCATACGTTAGGGACCCGTGATGTGAGCCACCCCAGGGCATTTGCACTGGCAGAGGGGGGCACAGGAGAAGGAGTTGCTTCTTAACCTCATCCACCCTCTACCCATGTATCCCCTCACCCCCATTCCCCTACCCATCCTCGTTCCCTCTCTCTATCCTCGTTCCCTCTCTCCATCCTCGTTCCCTCCCTCCCTTGCCTTTATTCATCCAGCCATTCATCTTTCTGTGCATTCACCCATCTTTCTTCTTTCCTTCCTCCTCCCTCCTTCCCTTCCTTCTTTCCTTTTATCCATCTCTTCACCCCTTTGCTCTTTCAGTCATCCTGTTGACCCTGTCTGTCCATCCACCATCCAGCATCTATCGAGTGCCTAGTATGTGACAGGGCAGCCTGGCGTGGAGATTGGTTGTGCACTGGGAGTGGGAACAAGGCCCTCCATGACTGCCTCTGCCCCCTCCCCAGTTGATGACGGTGACGGCTATGAGACGGACCACCAGGACTACTGTGAGGTGTGCCAGCAGGGTGGGGAGATCATCCTGTGTGACACCTGCCCGAGGGCCTACCACCTCGTCTGCCTGGACCCAGAGCTGGAGAAAGCTCCCGAGGGCAAGTGGAGCTGTCCCCACTGTGTAAGCCCTTGGCAGACGCGCGCCGGGGCGGGGATTTTGTCTGTGCCTGGCTTCCGGACTCCTGCACGGTCTTCTGGGGCAGAACATGGGGAAGTGCGAGTGGGAGGGAGGGAGTCGCTCCCTGGTGGAGGGGGGGGGTCCTGGTCCAGGGTGCCTCCACCTGGACTCCCCCCCTCCAGGAGAAGGAGGGGATCCAGTGGGAGCCGAAGGACGACGACGACGACGAGGAGGAGGGCGGCTGCGAGGAGGAGGAGGACGACCACATGGAGTTCTGCCGCGTGTGCAAGGACGGCGGCGAGCTGCTCTGCTGCGACGCCTGCCCCTCCTCCTACCACCTGCACTGCCTCAACCCGCCGCTGCCCGAGATCCCAAACGGTGAATGGCTCTGCCCGCGCTGTACTGTGAGTGTTACGCCGGCCCGCGCCGAACGCCCCACCCCCGGCAAGGCCCCGCCCGTCATGGCCAGGCCCCTCCCCCGGCAAGGCTCTGCGCACAAAGGTCACACCCACCGAGGCCCCGCCCCAGCAGGCCCTGTCCACCAAGGCCCCGCCTCCGCCGGCCCAGGCCACGCCCATCGCCATGCTGCTCCAGGCCTCACCTACGAAGGCCCCGCCTGGCTCTCCGCCTACCAAGGCCTCTACCCGCCCCTTCCCATCCGGGACACGCCCCACGAGTACCCGCCCCCGCCCCCCCCCCCCCCGTCCCCGCCGGGGCTCAGTCAAGCCCCTCCCATCCGCCCCGAGTCCCGCCCACCGCCTCACCCAGGCCAGCTCTGCTTCGCCATCCCCTTCACACTTTCTGGAAACAGCCGCTATGGGAAGAGAAAAGCGGTGGTGATAAACCCACCACCGCCCACCATAGCCACCGTTTACTGGGCATCCCTCTAACGCTTGCTGAGTTTTCCAGTACCAGGCCTTTTGTTATTCCCATCTTTAGATGAGAAAACTGAGGCTCAGAGAGGTAAAGTGACTTGCCCGAGGCCACACAAGGCTGAACTATCCACACGGACTCAGCCTGGACCTGGCTCTTGTCCCAGGGCTGGGGGTGGCGAGAGGGTAGGAGGCCTCTGGGGCTGGGGCCTCAGGTTCTGCGGGGAGAGGAGAGCACCCTCCGTCCCTCCCCCCCATTCACTGTAGGCGTTTGAAGGCCACCATGCTCCGAGTTGTCCCCAGCCCACCCCCAGTGCTGGGTCCCCCACCCTCTGGATCCTGGGCTGTGCCGTGCCAGCCCTCGGTTACCTGTGTGCATATGGGCTTCCGTTATGCGTGTGTGTGTGTGTGTGCACGCGTGTGTGTGCAGGCCTGTATCGCCTCATCAGCGTGCACGGCATGGGTGGTCTCCTGAGGACAGAGTGGTGTCTTGGAGTCACCGTGGTGCTGTCTGACTTGGAGCAGTACAGCTTGTTGGAGGGAGCCTCGGGGTGGGGCCCTGCAGCTAAGCCCTGAACTTGGGAACCCTCCTCTGTCCACAGTGTCCCCCGCTGAAGGGCAAAGTCCAGCGGATCCTGCATTGGAGGTGGACAGAGCCCCCAGCCCCCTTCGTGGTGGGACTGCCGGGGTCCGACGTAGAGCCTGGCGTTCCACCACCCAAGCCCCTAGAGGGCATCCCGGAGAGAGAGTTCTTTGTCAAGTGGGCTGGGCTCTCCTACTGGCACTGCTCCTGGGTGAAGGAGCTACAGGTGAGGCACCTGGGCAGGTGCGGCTGTGCTCAGGACCTAAACGCCCTGGCCAGCTCCCTGAGTGAGGGGCATTGTTGGGAGTTGGGGAGGGGGAGGCGGAAGGTGAGGACTGTCCTGCTTGGGACCCAGGCTGGGGGCTGGGGGAGCTGGGTTGGGGGACTGGGGGGTCACGGCCCATCTCCCTCCTGTAACCTCTGTCCCCTTCGCGAGCAGCTGGAGCTCTACCACACGGTGATGTATCGCAACTACCAAAGAAAGAATGATATGGATGAGCCACCGCCCTTTGACTACGGCTCTGGCGATGAGGATGGCAAGAGCGAGAAGAGGAAGAACAAGGACCCCCTCTACGCCAAGATGGAGGAGCGCTTCTACCGCTACGGCATCAAGCCCGAGTGGATGGTGATCCACCGCATCCTGAACCACAGGTGTGTGCTCGGCGGGTGGGGTCCTGAGCCTCGCTGGAGGTGGTGCCTGCAGGTCTGGGACACGCCGGCCCCTTCAGCCTGCTAAATGGGCTCAGGACCACGTGTGGGTGTGGTAGGGGAAGGGGCCCCACTGTCGGCGATCTGACTGTCCAGCTGGAGGGGTCCTCATGCACCTGGGTACATGCATGCACGCATGTTTACACTTGCATGTGCACGCATGTCCCTCTCGTGGTAGGAGAGCAGCTCCTAAGTCATGTGTCTAAAGGGGCAACTTGACGAACGGCCAGTGGAAGTTGTAGATGGGACACTTGGGGGGTCGGGACCCTTGTGCTCCTGGGTGTCTGCTGACGTCAGTGCTTGATAACCTGCCGGAAGGTCCTGGGGACCAGGGTGGGCCTGAGCTGTGGGCTGAGTACATGCTTGCTGCTCCTTTATAACATGGCTAACACCACCGAGCGCCGTCTACCGAGAGGTAGGCGTTTTATTTCCGCCTTCGTGTTTATGGATGCCAGCACGGTTAAGTCACTTGCCCAGAGTCACACAGCCAAGAGGCAGGGGTGCTGGGATTGGAACCCATGCTTTTCTGACGGCAGGACTTGCTTTCTTAGCCACTGTTCCAAACCCCAGTGCCCCTGCAACAGCTCTTTGTTGAGCAGTGTGAAATTGCCCAGGTGACAGTGGTCAGAGGCTGCAGAGGCCAGACGCAGAGACCAAGGCAGGAGCCCCCCCCCCGGACTCCAAGAGTTTGGCTTTGGTTTGGTGGGGAGGTGGGAGCTCTTGCTCATTCTTTTTTTTTTTTTTAAATTAATTAATTGATTAATTTTATTTATTGTTGGCTGCATGGGGTCTTTGTTGTTGCGCGTGGGCTTTCTCTAGTTGCTGTGAGCGGGGGCTGCTCTTCGTTGTGGTGCGCGGGCTTCTCATTGCGGTGGCTTCTCTTGTTGCGGAGCACGGGCTCTAGGTGCGCGGGCTTCAGTAGTTGTGGCACACGGGCTCAGTAGTTGTGGCGCACGGGCTTAGTTGCTCCGTGGCAGGTGGGATCTTCCCGGACCAGGGCTCGAACCTGTGTCCCCTGCGTTGGCAGGCGGATTCTTAACCACTGCGCCACTAGGGAAGTCCCTCTTGCTCATTCTTGAGCTCGGGCGCTTGAGAACCAGCGGTGGCTGATAGGTGGCCTTAGGGTGGGGCCCATGGAGGCTCTGCCTCCGGGGGACTTGGGATCCAGCAGACCACAGGCGTCCTGAAGGCAGGAGTTGGGTAGAGCAGAGTTTAGGAACCTGATCCTGTCACTCGGATTTCAACCCTGGCTCCCATTTTCCGGGCTCTGTGCTTCTGTGTTTCTCATGTGAAATGGGATAATGAGAGTACCCACCCCACAGGGCTGCCGCGGGGGTTCAAGGAGTGTGCCAGCTCCTGGTAGCATGGCCGTCAGGAAGATGGGCCAGGGGAATTTGAAAAAGTACCCCCTTGACTATGAAATGCCTCCTCTTCCCATCCCCAGCCCTCACTGTGACCTGAGCCCCCCGTTGAACTGATCCACAATTTTTTTACCTTTGTTAAATTGCATGTTCAAAACAAAAGTGGCAAGTTTTCTCCCTGCCTTCAAAGCGGGGTAGGTGAATTTCCTCCAGTTGTATTACCTGAATGGAGTCTATGAGTAATAACCAATCATTTATTGAAAAAAAAAATAATCCGTCGGTTTCCATGGTGACTGGAGATTGGTCTCTCTGTCCGTGGCCCCCAGGCTAGCCGTGGCACCCCCGGCCCTGCAGCGCTGCCCCGGCTCGGTTGCCCAGTGCACTCAGGTTGGGTGGGAGGCCCCAGGACCCTCCCAGGAGCCATATTCAAGCTGCAGTGCAAGGTGCTTCTCTGCAACAACCCCTCTGGGCTGCTGGCTGGGCCATCAGGTCCCTGTGTCCCCGGGGGTCTTTGGGAGAGGGCATCCCACCTGCAAGAATTACATTCGTTTCTACTTTGCAGGGATTGGCCCCAGACCGGGATGGGCACCCCTCCAGTCCTTGGGAGGTTTTTTCTTTTTTTCTTTTTGGCCACTCCGTGTGGCATGCGGGATCTTAGTTCCCCGACCAGGGATGGAACCCGTGCCCCCTGCAGTGGAAGCTCGGAGTCTTAACCACTGGACCGCCAGGGAAGTCCCTCTGTGGGAGTTTTTAAGCGAGAAAACAAAGGTCTGTGGTCAGGGGAGAACCATCTGACTCAGAAATCGAGAATTCCGGGGGAATCCTCATGACTGAATGGGATTCACGGCCACCAAGGATGGAGGACGCTGGTTCTGTGCTCCCCCATTAGCGTGGCCTCCCAGATGTCCCTCTGCTCTGCCACTCGACCCGTGCCCTCCTCCCTCCCTCTCACTAGCTGTGTGGCCTCGGCCAAGCTGCCTCACCTCTCTGGAGTCCCTGCCTGGTGCTGCCCTCCTGGCTGGGGCTCCCAGGGGACCGCGGGGGTGAGAGGCTTTGCATCCTGTGAGGTGCCCTCCATGGACTCTTGCCCGGGTGACCCGCCCTCCTCCATCTGTTTACCGTGTTGCAGCTTCGACAAAAAGGGGGATGTGCATTACCTGATCAAGTGGAAAGACCTGCCCTACGACCAGTGCACCTGGGAAATTGACGACATTGACATCCCCTACTACGACAACCTGAAGCAGGCCTACTGGGGCCACAGGTGGGCCACGGTGGGGCCCCCGGGCGGGGCCTCCCGCCCCCCCACCGGCCTGAGCTCTGCTCTCATCATCCCGTGCTCCTTCCCAGGGAGCTGATGCTGGGGGAGGACGCCAGGCTGCCCAAGAGGCTGGTCAAGAAGGGCAAGAAGCTGAAGGACGACAAACAGGAGAAGCCCCCGGACACGCCCATTGTGGATGTGAGTGGGGTGGGGGCCCCGGGGTGGGGTTGCCAGGGCCTCCACCTAGGCTTGGCCGTGGAGGAGGATATGGTCTCCGGAGGTCTCTGGAGAACTCGTACTGCGGGTCTATGCACACGGAGCTGCACCTGCGCAGGAGGGGGCTCTGCGGCTCAGTCAGGGACAAGGGTGACAGGACCCAGCCCTTCCCCGCAGGGGAGGGCTCACACCCTGGAGTCTGGGTCCCCCAGCCTCATGCAGAGCGGCAGCTCCTGGGGGACAGAGCGATTTGAAGGGTGGGTCACCAGTGCACAGACTGTGGAGCAGATAGTCTCTACTCAGCGTAGCTCACGAAATTGCATTCCTTTCGTTGAGCTAATTCCAAGCACTTAAGTCAAAAAGTGTGTCTCTTACCTCAGGAACATAACTGCTGATTTGCTAATTACACACCATTCTTATCTGTTCACGGGGAGGAGACCCACAACTTGCCCCGGAGCTTTGATCCCATCTGGGAGTGGAAGGTTGACTATTATTCATTTAGCAAACTTCTCTGGGGTGTCTGCTAGCACCTGGCCCTGGGCTGGCCCTGGGGGAACAAGGCTCTGCCCCCTGTTTCACGAAGTGCTCATCTTCCAAGGGCCCATGGCGGGTACACACAGAAATGGGAGTTCAGCTTGAGACTGGGGGATGCCAGGGAAAGGTGAATGGGTCTGATACATTAGGAGGACTTCATGGGGGCGGTGGCCCCGAGCTGCAGGATAAAAGGTGATGTTCGGGATCAGGCACCCTGGGCATGCATCCAACAAATGTTGCCTAAGTGCTCACTGTGTCCTGGTCACTGTATGGGACTCAGAGGAACAGGTCACCACTATGGTGACCGCAAGCTGAGCTTAAAGTCAGAGAATCCAACACTTGGGAAACTGCCCTGATAGGAGAAGTATAGGGTCGACAAGGGAGGACTTGGTGGGAACACCTAAGCCAGGCCAGGAGTCAGGGAGGACTTCCTGGAGGAAGAGGCATTCCAGCTGTGACCTGAAGGATGAATAAGTTAGCAGGGATGAGAGGAGTGGGAAGAGTACTCCAGTCATAAGGAACTGCGTGTGCAAAGGCCTGGGGGGTGGGCCCTGGTGGCCCAGGATCCAGAGTACGTCTGAACCTCTGCCTCCTTGCAGCCCACGGTCAAGTTTGACAAGCAGCCGTGGTACATCGACTCCACGGGCGGCACACTGCACCCGTACCAGCTGGAGGGCCTTAACTGGCTGCGCTTTTCCTGGGCCCAGGGCACTGACACCATCCTGGCCGATGAGATGGGTCTGGGCAAGACAGTGCAGACCATCGTCTTCCTCTACTCCCTGTACAAGGAGGTTTGAGGCCCAGGCTGGGCGGCTGGGGAGGGGTAGCCGGTGCTGGCTGTGGGCCAGCAGCCTCAGCGCGTCCGTCTCCCTCCCCAGGGCCACTCCAAGGGGCCCTACCTGGTCAGTGCGCCCCTGTCCACCATCATCAACTGGGAACGTGAGTTTGAGATGTGGGCGCCCGACTTCTACGTGGTCACCTACACGGGGGACAAGGAGAGCCGCTCTGTGATCCGGGAGAACGAATTTTCGTTTGAGGACAACGCCATTCGGAGTGGGAAGAAGGTGTTCCGGATGAAGGTGAGCACTCCTCACCCCGGGGACCCTGCACAGGCGCCCAGTCTGCCCTGGGGGCCGCAGGGGCCCTGCAGTCCATCTGGGGTCTCTTCTCTTGGGCCCTGGTGGAGGCAGTGGCTGGCACAGAGCTTCTCTTGAGGCAGAGTTACCTGCTGTATCCATGTCCTGGGGCAAAGAACCATAAACGGGGTGGCGGTGGGGCTGAAAACAGCAACAGAATTTATCGTCTCACCATTCTGGAGGCCAGGAGTTCGAGATCCAGCTGTCGGCAGGGTCCTGCTCCCTCTGAAGCTCTGGGGGAGGACCCTTCCGCGCCTCTTCCAGCATCTGGTGGCTGCAGGCGTTCCTTGGTTTGCAGCTGTATCACTTGGGTTTCTACCTCTGTTGTCAGGTGGCCGTCTCCCCTGTGTGTCTGTGTCTCCTTCTCTTATAAAGACACCCACCCTAATCCAGGATGACCTCATTTTAACTAATTAC
This sequence comes from Eschrichtius robustus, assembly GCF_028021215.1. Classification (NCBI taxonomy): domain Eukaryota; kingdom Metazoa; phylum Chordata; class Mammalia; order Artiodactyla; family Eschrichtiidae; genus Eschrichtius; species Eschrichtius robustus. The sequence goes on along the minus strand of NC_090826.1, from coordinate 4,544,771 downwards.
AACTGCAGAGACCCTAGCTCCAAAAAAGGTCATATTCTGATGTTTTGGGTGGACCTGGATCTTGAGGGGACACGATTCAACCCAGTCCACCAGCTGTGTGACCTCTGGCAAGTCACTTAGCCTCTCTGTGCTTCAGAATCTTCTCAGCAAAATGGAGATAACAGACCCAGTCTAGAGTTGTGGAGGGTTGAATGAATAGGCACTAGGCAGGGCCGCTCAGACTTCCCTGTGCCCCCGGGTCAGCAGGGGTCTTGTTGAAGGGCAGGTTCTGATCCAGCAGCTCTGGGGTGGGGTCTGACAGAGTCCCGGATGATGTGCCCGCTTCTGGTTCTCAGGCTGCACTCTGAGAATCGAGGACACAAAGCAGTACTTCCTGCGCCTGGCACGCGGGGGCACTCAGGCAGTCTTGGCGCTCTCACGCGCTACCTGCGGTGCTGGGGGCTGGCGGATCACCTCCAGCCTCCCCAGGGTTCCTCACCTCGGCTTTCTCCATCGTCTGGGGATAGTCGTGGCCCCAGGAGATGCTCAGTAACTATTTGCGTGGGTTTGTTTTTTTTGGCTGCGCTGCGCGGCTTGTGGGAATCTTAGTTCCCCGACCAGAGATTGAACCCCGGGCTATGGCAGTGAAAGCGCTGAGTCCTAACTACTGAACCGCCAGGGAATTCTCAATAACTCTTTGTTGAATGAGGGAATGACTCAGTGATTCCAGAGGGATGGGCCTGTGGGCCTATCAGTCACAGAAACAACTTCTGAGCTCACCCTGGGGTCCTGCGATGGGCTGGGTGCTTTGCTGACTCAGCTTTTTAATTTATTTTATTTTTTAAAATTGTGGGAAAATACACATAACTTAAAGTTTATCATCTTAACCATTTTTACAAGTACGGTTTGTGGACATCAAGTACATTTATACTGTTGTGCAGCCATCACTCCCATCATCTCCAGAGCTCCTCATCTTGTAAAACTGAAACTCTGTCCCCATTAAACACTAACTTCCACCAGCCCCTGGCAACCCCCTACTTTTGGTCTCTGAATTTGATTATTCTTGGTACTTCATGTAAGTGGAATCGTACAGTATTTGTCCTCTTGTGTCTGGCTCATTTCACTCAACACGTTGTAGCATGTGTCAGGATTTCTTTCCTTTTTAAGACTGGATAACATTCCATCATGTGAATAGACCACCTTTTGTTTATCCATTCATCTGCCCATGGACACTTGAGTGTTTCTACCTTTTGGTTCTTGTGAATAATGCTATGAACATAGGTGTGCAGAAATATTCATTCAAGTCCCTCCTTTGACTTCTTCTGGGTCTATACCCAGAATTGGAATTGCTGGATCGCATGGCAATTCTATGTGTAATTTTGTTTGTTTGTTTGTTTTTGTTTTTATATTATTTTTAAAAAATTTTATTGGAGTATAGTTGATTTACAATGTTGTCTTAGTTTCAGGTGTACAGTAAAGTGAATCAGTTATACATATACATATATCCATTCTTTTTTAGATTCTTTTCCCATATAGGTCATTACAGAGTATTGAGTAGAGTTCCCTGTGCCATACAGTAGGTCCTTATTAGTTATCTATTTCATATATAGTAGTGTGTATATGTCAATCCCAATCTCCCAGTTTATCCCTCCCCCTGTTTTTCCCCGTAACCATAAGTCTGTTTTCTACATCTGTGACTCTGTTTCTCTCGTGTAAAAAAGTTCATTTGTACCATTTTTTTAGATTCCACATATAAGCGATATCATATGATATTTGTCTTTGTCTGACTTACTTCACTCGGTATGACAATCCATGTTGCTGCAAATGGCATTGTTTCATTCTTTTTTTATGGCTGAGTAATATTCTATTGTATATATGTACCACATCTTCTTTATCCATTCCTCTGTTGATGGAAACTTACATCGTTTCCATGTCTTGGCTATTGTAAATAGTGCTGCAGTGAACATTGGGGTGTGTGTATCTTTTCGAATTATGGTTTTCTTCGGATATATGCCCAGGAGTGGGATTGCTGGATCATATGGTAGCTCTATTTTTAGTTTTTTAAGGAATCTCCATACCGTTCTCCATACTATGTGTAATTTTTCCAGGAACAGACTTGCCCTTTTAATTCTTGTGGCATTCCTCCTATAGACGGTATTGCTCCCTTTTTACAGGTGAGGAGACTGAGGCTTGGGGAGGTTAATTACCTTGACCAAGGTCTAGCTCAAAAGAGCAGGGCCGGTGCACACCCAGGTGCCGCCTACAGGCTCCCCTCTGCCTCTCTCAGCCCTTCCCCGCTCTCTTGGGGAAGTTGCTCTGGGCCTCAGCTGACCCCTTCGCTCAGTGGCCTGTGTCTTCCTCTCAGTCCCAGGGCTCCCTGGGCTCTCTGGGGGTCCTGTCCACACTCCTCCTCGCCCCTTCGTCTCTGGAGACCTCGATCTGCTGCTCTCCCAGCTCTCCTCCCAAACGCCTCCCTTTCCCTCCAGAAAGAAGTGCAGATCAAATTCCACGTCCTGCTCACCTCCTACGAGCTCATCACCATCGACCAGGCCATCCTGGGCTCCATCGAGTGGGCCTGCCTCGTGGTGGATGAGGCCCACCGGCTCAAGAACAACCAGTCCAAGGTAGGAAGTGCTGACCGCTGGCTCCGGTGCTTCCTGGATGGGCCGGCCGCCTGGTGCCCCCTGACAGGCCCCCTGTCCCCCCTCCCCAAGTTCTTTAGGGTCTTGAACAGCTACAAGATCGATTACAAGCTGCTGCTGACGGGGACCCCCCTTCAGAACAACCTGGAGGAGCTCTTCCACCTCCTCAATTTCCTGACTCCAGAGAGGTTCAAGTGAGTCAGGGGGGCCGGCCGGGGAGGTGGGGTGGGGGGCAGCCAGGGAAGAGGGGTCAGTGCCCGTCCCGGCTCTGGGGCTGCTCGCTGGACCTCGGTTTCCTCACCAGTAACATGGGAGTGTTAGCAGTGCGCTGACCCATGCCGAGCCCCTGGGAAACATTTGCTGCTGCTAATCCTGCGATTTTTCCTCGGCTCTGCCCCTGAAGACCCCGGGGGTCCTCCTGGGCTCCTGTCCCTTCCCCACACCCCGGGCCCATTCCTGTCCCTCCACAAAGATCGAAGTGACCACACGGGGGGCAGCGATGGGAGGCAGAAGGCTGGGGTGGTGGTGGTGGAGACGGGGGTGAAGACGGAGCCCCGGCCCTCTTGTCTTCATCTGACCCCTCAGTTTCCTACTCAGGGGATTCAGGGAGGAGAATGCTGATTCTGGAATCAGGAGATGTAGATTCGAGGGCAGGCTGGACTGTATAGCCTTGGGCACCCATCAGCCTCAGTTTCCTTATCTGTGATATGGCTAAGAGTCCTAGAGACTGCATGTCCAGGACAGCTTTGAGGACAGGAGGGCATCCTGTGTGGCTGAGACAGCCGCGATGGGTGGGGGTGACACAGGCTTAGACAGAGACTGGACGGGCACCTAGGGCAGGGCCAGGGCTCCGTGGCCCACCAGCCTGCTGGCCTGCCCTGTGACCCTGGCAGGTGGCCGGGGGCTGGCTGGCCCGCTCCCCCACCCCAATCCTGGTTCCCTTTGCAGAGGGCTTTGGCCTGCTCCAGGCTCTCATCCTAGCTTTTTCTTGCAGCAACCTGGAGGGCTTCCTGGAGGAGTTTGCCGACATCTCCAAGGAAGACCAGATCAAGAAGCTGCATGACCTTCTGGGGCCGCACATGCTAAGGCGGCTCAAGGCTGATGTATTCAAGAACATGCCGGCCAAGACCGAGCTGATTGTCCGCGTGGAACTGAGCCAGATGCAGAAGTGAGCAGCCTGCCCCGTGTCCCCTGGGCTTGTCTTCTAGATCAGAAGGGCCTGACCTGGCCTTCCTGGGCTGCTGCCCCGGGTGGTTGGGAGGGCCTTTCGGCCCCGCCCAGGCCTCAACTCACCTTTTGCACACACTTCCTTCTTGGGGCCTCTTAGATTTCAGTGACCAGGGTTGGGGCTGCCTGGGTCCTTGCACTGTCCCCCAGCAACTTGCTGGGCAGCGCCAGGCCTGTGGCTTCACCTCTCGGGGCTCCCCTTGGTCTTTCTGTAACCGGTACTTGGGCAGCAGCCCCCAGGCTCCCCGCAGAGCAGAGTGCCCTCTCGGAGGCTGGTGTGGCCAGGTGTATCCAGCTTGCCTTCCCTCCTTCCTCTGGCAGGAAGTACTACAAGTTCATCCTCACGCGGAACTTCGAGGCGCTGAACTCCAAGGGGGGCGGGAACCAGGTGTCACTGCTCAACATCATGATGGACCTGAAGAAGTGTTGCAACCATCCTTACCTCTTCCCCGTGGCCGCTGTGGTAGGTCCCCGTGGCTGCCACTGTGGCCACCGTGATAGGTGCCCTTGACCACCATGGTGAGTGCCTGAGGCTGCTGTGGAAGGGGCCTGAGGCCGTGGTAGGTGCATGTGGCTGTGCTGTGGTGGGTTTTCTGTGGCCCTCGTGGCAAGCAGCTGTGGCCGCCATGGTGCCCCTGGCTGCTGGGGCAGGTGCTCAGGCCCTCAGCTGCCAATCCTCCCTGAGAATGATTTGGAGGTGATATGGGTCCCCACTGTGCCAGAAGTATCTGAAAACCTACCTCTGTCCACTGCTCAGCCAGGCCCTCTCCTTCTCTGGACCACTTCTCGTGACCATAAAGTAATGGGGGGCATCGTGGCACCACAGAATCCCCTCCAGCCTCAGCGTCAGGGGACCCCAGGCCAGGATTCCGAGGGCTGACCTGGCAGTCGGGGAGGCCTGGGTGGGGCCCCCAGGTGATCTGATGTGCAGCCCTGGCTGAGAGACTGGACCCCCAGTCAGACCCCCGGCTCCAGTCCTGTGGTCTCAGGACGGTCAGTGGTCCTCTTGGGGCCCCAGGTTTATCCTCTACGAAATGGGGACAATAACAGCAGCCCCCTGAAAGGGTGAGGACCAGACCAGGAAGTCCACGTCAGTGCCCTCGGAGAGCCCGGCACAGCAGTGCTCACTGAGGTCACGGCTATTCTGGTTCTAATTTACACCTTCCCCCTCCCCCATCCCTGCCCCCAAACAAGGAGGCCAGTGCAGAGTTAGGCGTGGAGGCCGTACGGTGGGTGACCTAGACTCAGCCAGCCCCAGGCTGATCTCACCATGGTGGCCCAGCAGAGGCCTTTGGGCTAAGGTTCTGCCCAGCTGGGGGGGCCGGGTTGGCCTTGCCTGGATGTGCCCTGCAGTGACTGCAGAGGCCAGGCCACATTCCTGCTGGGAAGGCCGGCTTGGCTCAAGACTCTGTGTCATCCTTCCGTCCTCTGATGCCTGTGGTCTTGGTGGAGTGCCAGCAGGGGGAGATGGAGGGCAGGGCCGGCAAGTCTGAGCCCTGCCTGGGGGACACGGCGCTGGGAGCATCCGTGTGACCTGCCCACACGCCCTGCAGAGCCTGGCCTGACCCGGGCTTGGGCTCGGTGCTCCACCCACTGTTGGGCCCTTGTCCACTCTCTGGGGCCTCTGGTGCAGAGTCAGAGAGGAGGGGGGAGCCCCCAGTGCCCCACCTTCTGCTGTGTCCACAGGAGGCCCCTGTCCTGCCCAATGGCTCCTATGATGGCAGCTCTCTGGTCAAGTCGTCAGGGAAGCTCATGCTGCTGCAGAAGATGCTCAAGAAACTGCGGGACGAAGGGCACCGTGTGCTTATCTTCTCCCAGGTGAGCTGCCCCCAGGTGGCTGCTGGCCTCCCTGCCTTCCCTAGCCCAACCCCACACCTGCAGAGGGCGTCCTGCCCCCACTAGCTGAGGGCACAACCTGCCAGCAGCCCTCAGGGCCCGATGCCATCCCCACGTGGGTTGTGTGTCAAAAGTCGCTCCTCTGGGCCCTGGTGTGATGCAGCCAAGGAGAGCTGGTGGGGTGCCAAGTTCACGGTGCTCAGGGCATGTTGGTGGGGAGGACCAAGGTCCACCCCACCACCTGCTCCTCCTGGAGCTTCTGTCCAGGCTGGGATGACAGCCCTCTCCTCTCACCCTTGCAGCCCAGCTTCTCATGAAGGTGGGGCCCTGTGGTGGGGGCGGCTTGGGGGGGTGGTGTGTGTCCCTCTTTCTAGCTTGATCCTGAAATTGCACTTGCAGCATCACTTTTTGGGCGGTCAGAGGCAAAGCTGTCCAGCCCCAGGGATTTGTTTGTCTGTGCGCTTCCTTTATCCTTTTGCATCTGTCATATGTGCGGCTCTGTGCTAGGCATGGGGGTCCAGCTCTTGTCCTCAAGACCCTCATAGTCTAGTGTGGGAGATGGAGGTTAGAGACAGTTATCCAACCCCAAGGTCATCTCTGTGATGGAGGTCAGGGATGGCCCTTGGGGCCTGGTGTGAAAAACGTTCCACGGTGGTGTGACTGAGCCAGAGACTAGGAGGTGGGTCCTCTGTGTGCAACAGTCAGTGTGTAACAGCTGCTCCTGCCTGCAAGGCCCTGATCCCACCCTGGGCCTGCAGCAGGCTGAGGAATCTGGGGAAAGCTGACCAAGCCTGTGACTGTGGGCTGAGCTGGAAACTGGATCCAGAATCCCCCAGCCCCCTGCCAACGTAAGACATGATTCTGGGCTGAGGCCCCAAGGGACCAAGTAGAGGGAACTGCACAACTTCTAGAAGTGTACACAGAGAGAAAGTGACAGCGATGGAGCCCTGCCAGCCAAAATAAGCCTGAAAACCCCAATTCCGAAACTCATGAAAACGTTCAGTGAGACATTGAATGAGACATCCCACAAAATAGTAAGCAGAATCCAAGTGGAAGGAACAATAGAAGAGCCTGAAAAGAGTTCAAGTAAACACATTTAGGAACCTCAAAAATACCAGAAGTGACACTCATAAATCAAGAAGAAATCGATTAAGCACAAGCAGCAAGAAATGAAATAAAACTAGCTGGATTAGGAAAAGGATCTGCATGAAATGGAAAACAAAACATTTCAACAGATTGGATAAACTCTCAACACTGTTGAAGAGAATGGTGGTGGATGGGAACCTGGCATTGAGGAATTTCCCCAGAATGCAGCAGAGAGAGACAAAGATAAAACTGAGAAATTACATGGAGAATGCCGTGAGAGGCTCTGGTAATTGTGTACTAGGAGTTGCAGAAGAAGAAATAGAGAAAATGGCAAAGAAGTCAGACTTAATGAGAGTTTGCAGACAGACATGGAGAAAGATGTGAGGTCTCAGGTCTGAAGTGCACTCTGGAGTACCAAGCAAGATAAATAACAGTAAGTTCCCTACATATGAACGAGTTCCATTCTGAGAGCGTGTTCATTAAGTCCAATTTGTTCGAAAGCCCAACAAAGTTAGCTTAGGTACCCAACTAACACAATCGGCTATATAGTACTGTACTGTAACAGGTTTATAAGACTTTTCACACAAATAACACATAAAAAACAAACAAACAAAAAATAAGGAAAACATTTTAAATCTTACAGTATAGTACCTTGAAAAGTACAATAGTACCAGCTACATCACTGCCGCTTTTACGCTTGCTTCCAGACATCCTGGGCTTGAAATAAAGATACTGTACTACTGTACTCTGTACAGTACTGTACAGTAAAGTACACAAAAGCACAACCACTTGTAGAGGACGCATGCGTATGACAATGTACGCCAGACACATGCACTAACTTATGTGATTGGACATGCGAATGCACGTTTGTATCTTTGAAGGTTCACAACTTGAAGGTTTGTATGTAGGGGACTTACTGTATAAATAAAGGAAGCCCTAGGCACATCATAGGGAAAATGCCACACTTCAGACCTAGTATCTACAAAGGAATGACAATCAGACTGTCCTCAGATTTCACATCAGCAACAATAGGTGGCAGAAGACAACTGCAAAACCTTCAATACACTGCGGGAAAATGGTGACTGATAATTTTATATCCAGCCAAACTATCTCTCCAGATTGATTATGGGAGGAATATGGGAGCTCAGAAGGGACTGCTTTTCTCTTCTCATAGGAAAGGGTGAAATCTGGGAAGACATCACAGAGGAGGTGCTGTTTGAGTTTCCTAGGCGGTAAGGGGGTGGGAAGAGAGTTCAGGTAATTTGGGATGGTTGGAGAGTATGAAGGAAGCATTGGGAAATGAAGCCCAGATGGGCTGGGCACCAATCCTGCAAGCCTGGAACGCCAAGGTGAGGATTTGGGGCTTTATCCTGTGAGGAGAGAGCAGGGAGGCGCGTGCTTAGAGCCGTGTCTTAGGCAGATGGCTGTGGGGCTGGTGTGGGGGATGGAGTGGCTCCGGGGGTTGAGGTTGGAGGCTGCATTCTTCAGAGAATGGCCCTGCATCAGGTCTGCCTGGGTCCCACCTGTCTCCCCACTCAGCAGGCTGCTCTGTCCTCTCCCCCACCTGTCGTGGGGTCCCTGCTCTGCGGCAGTGCCTCAGGCATACCATGTCCCCTGCAGATGACCAAGATGCTGGACCTCCTGGAGGACTTCCTGGAGTATGAGGGCTACAAATATGAGCGGATTGATGGTGGCATCACCGGGGGCCTCCGGCAAGAGGCGATTGACAGATTCAACGGTACCCCCGCCCCACCCCATCCCGGGGCCCCGTCTGCCTCTCCTCCTACGCTAGGCTCTTAGCCAGACCACCCAACTCATGGTCAGGGTAGCTGCTCCTCAAACGGCCGAAGAAAGCAGACCAGTCCTTAGGTCCTAATAGCTGGTAAAAGGGATTCATTCCGTGGAACTGTCCAGGGGCCTGCTGGGGTGCAAGAAGCCAGTAGATAACACTTGCTCAGAGCTGAGAAACAGACAAGGAGGAAGGCAGAAGGGGAGGAAAATCCCTCTGTTACTAAATGAAGCTGGTGCTGAGGGTCTGGCCAGCACCTGGGGGCTTCTGGTGTGGACACCAGCTAAACCTCCAGTTATAAGCAGGGCCGGATGGGGCCTGTCCCCGGAACACAGGCTGCGGGGAGGGCCAGAGCTGAGCAGCGCTCCCTTAGAGGAAGGACAGAGGGAAGGGCGGGGCCACACAGGCCCAAACTTCCAACCTGCTCTCTTGCTTGCCTGGGAAGGAGAGGTGAGGGGGGCAGGCCAGGAGCTGGCTCTGGAGTGGAGGAAACCTCTGGAGGGGGAAGTGGTCCAGCGCCTCTTTAGTGGCAGGTTTGCAGCAAGTGCTGATGAGCTCTCTTTCCCTGGGGCTTGTGGCTGCTTCCCGCCTTCCACCCTCAGAACAGGGCTGGGGTCCCACGGCTCCAAAACCCAAAGCAGCGGTTCCTGTGCAGTTTCAGCATCTAGATGCGGCCCCAGCACACGTCTAAGTGGGAAGCATCAGGAGTATCGGACACCTGTTTGCAGCTCGAGTAGGTGCCATGGTCAGTCCCAGGTCACTCAGTGAAGGGCCCTGATGGGCCTCAGAACCAGCTGTCCTGCCGCAGTGGGCACCGACCAGAGGGTCGGCCTGGGTCCTGGAGCTGTGACCCTGAGTGTTCCTTGGCTGCTCTGACAGCATCACGGGCAGGGGAGCTGTGAGGGCGGGAAGGACCGAGTTCTCCAGGGCTCCCTGGGGCCTGACCCTCAGGGGCTCTGCCCGTATTTGCTGGCTGTTTGCAGTTTCTTCTTTGCCCGCCTGGGCTTTGAAAATTGGTTCCTTCTCATTCTGGCTCCATCCTGTTGGCTCAGGGCTCAGAGCTGGGGGATCCATAGGGCTCAGGTGGGCTGCTCTGTCCCCCCGCCCGGGGCCCCAGGCCTCCTGCGGCTTCCCTGAGCACAGCTCAGGCCATTGTTGCCTGTGATGGGGTCACAGTTCTAGCCCTCCCTGCCCCGGTCTCCCCTCCAGCTCTCCGGTCTGCCATCCACCTGTCCCCACCCCTACCCCTCTGGGTGTGCCCCTCACTCACCCCGCTGGGCGCCCACCTCTCTTCCTCAGCCCCTGGGGCCCAGCAGTTCTGCTTCCTCCTCTCGACCCGGGCAGGTGGCCTGGGCATCAACCTGGCCACGGCGGACACGGTCATCATCTACGACTCAGACTGGAACCCGCACAATGACATCCAGGTGTGTGGCCCTGACACCAGAACCCTCTAAGAGGGCCCCTCGCTGACCCTGGCTCTGTGGGCTTTCCCTCCCTCCCCCTCACAGACTGTCTCAGGGCTTTACCTCTCCCTGGACCCGCCTCGTGGAGTCCCAGCCCCAAGAGGGACCTGGGAGGTGAGCCCCTCCAGCTCCTTCATTGTACAAAAGAGGAAACAGCCCAGGGAGGGCAGGGGATGTGTCCAAGAACACGCAGCGATCTGTGTGACCATGACCCCTGGTCTGTCCCATCAGTCTTAGGGTCAAGGCCGTGGAGTGGGGCAGGATGAGGGGGTCCTGGGACCCAGAGGGGGCCAGTTTGGGAGGAACAGGAAAATAGAGTTTAGGGGACAAGGCCTGTGGAGGTGGGGAGAGGAAGAGATGGAGGCGGGGGCAATGGGGCTGATGAGGAAGGATGGGAGGGTTGGGGGCCAGGGGTGGTGGGAGTAGAGACACACTCTGCTGTCCATGGCCACCCCTGTCGGGGCAGGGCCGGGCACGTACACACTTTACACTCTTGGGGCGCACACACAAACTCATGTCTCATGCACACGTGTGTGCACCCGTGCACAGTCACCCACACAGATCTAATCACACCGATCACGTCATGCGGACACCTCATGCGCAAATCCCCGGGCATGTCCTCATATCACACCCTGTCCTCGCAGGGTGGCTGTGTATCTCCAACAGGTGGGCTCACAGTCCCACTAGTGGTCACTCCCGGGGAGCTGCAGCCCCCGTCTCGGCATGAGCACCATCAGAGCCCCGTGTGGCTTCATTACGTCAGGCACACTGGCCACACTGCCGCTCACACCGCTGCCTTGCACACCTGCAGTCACACCGAGTTCCGTCTGCACAGGCACCCCGGCCCACAGGAGGCCACACAGGACGCGAGCATGGCTGCCCTGGTGCACACACATCTCCACGGGCAGTCAGGCAGCTGGTTCCACGCAGAGCGCGCTCAGGAGCCCATGTGCATGCCTCCCCCCCGCCCTCCGGTGCCTGACCCTGAGCCCCCAGCCCTCTCTCGGTTGAGCCATGGGTGCTAAGCTGCAGGTCGCCCGCAGGCCTTCAGCCGCGCCCACCGCATCGGGCAGAACAAGAAGGTGATGATCTACCGCTTCGTGACGCGGGCCTCGGTGGAGGAGCGCATCACGCAGGTGGCCAAGCGCAAGATGATGCTCACGCACCTGGTGGTGCGGCCGGGCCTGGGCTCCAAGTCCGGCTCCATGACCAAGCAGGAGCTGGACGACATCCTCAAGTTCGGCACGGAGGAGCTCTTCAAGGACGACGTGGAGGGTGGGTATCCCGGCTGCCGGGGCACGGGGGGGTGGTCCTGCTCGAGACACTCCCTTCCCAGGGCATCTCCAGTGTGCAGCCTTTCCCGCCTCTGCTCCCCCCTCCTGGCCAGGATGGGCAGGGCCAGGGTGGCATCTCTGGGTGCTGCCCCCCCAGCTCTGCGGCCCCCCACCTCTGTCCTACAGGCATGATGTCTCAGGGCCAGAGGCCCGCCACGCCCATCCCTGATGTCCAGTCCTCCAAAGGGGGAGCCCTGGCCGCCAGCGTGAAGAAAAAGCACGGCAGCACCCCGCCAGGTAGGGGCCAACCCAGCCCAGCCCCCAGACCTCCTGTACCCCGGATGGCTGCTCCTGGAGAGGAAGGGGGCCCCCCAAACCCATTTTGTCAGGTTCCCCTGCCTGTGGACTGGAGCTGAGCGGGCAGTGGGCTGTTACATTCTCTGATCAGCGTGCTCCTCTGTTGCAAGCCCTGGAGGGGACTGGGAAGGGCCACTGTCTGGAATCTGTTCTGGTGGGGGTCCCCCAACTCTGCACCCTGTCTGCCCCCAGGTGACAACAAGGACGTGGAGGACAGCAGTGTGATCCACTACGATGATGCGGCCATCTCCAAGCTGCTGGACCGCAACCAGGACGCCACGGACGACACGGAGCTGCAGAACATGAATGAATACCTGAGCTCCTTCAAGGTGGCGCAGTACGTGGTGCGCGAGGAGGACGGCGTGGTAAGCCCCGCCCCTCCTCGGCCCCGCCCTCAGTGACCACGCCCCTCCCTTCAGCGGCTCCACCCATCTGCGGCCGCGCCCCTCCCGCAGCTTCTCCATCTACGCTCCGAAACCGATTATCCCGAAGGCCGGCTCCCTGGTCTCTCCTGAGTGGGCCCTCCACCCTCCACGTGGACCCTGGGTGCTAATTATTCTTCCACGTGCCAGTTTTCCTTTTGAAACTGGGGGCCTCCTGCGGACAAGGGTGGGGCTTATTCTGTTCTATACCCCAGTGCCTGGCACGAGGCCAGGGAGTACGTGCAGAGTGAATGAATGAATGAATGAATGACTGCGGCAGGAGCAGGAAGAGGAAGAACATGTGGGGCTGGGGGTGATCAGGGAAGGCTTCCTGGAGTAGGCAGGCTTTCCGGTTCCTCCTTGAGCCCCTAGAGGGTGAGATGTGGTAGAGGCAGCGAGGCCTCCTAGGGGCGGAGATGCGCGCTGGCCCCGCCCTCACGGAGCCCATGGCACCTGCGTCCCCAGGAGGAGGTGGAGCGGGAGATCATCAAGCAGGAGGAGAACGTGGACCCCGACTACTGGGAGAAGCTGCTTCGGCACCACTATGAGCAGCAGCAGGAGGACCTGGCCCGCAACCTGGGCAAGGGCAAGCGCATCCGCAAGCAGGTCAACTACAACGACGCCTCCCAGGAGGACCAGGGTGCGTGTCCCGGCGGGCAGGATCGTGCCGGAGGGGAGGGCATCCCTGTGGCGGGAAGCCCTGGGCGTGGGAGAGTAGCAGCCGTGTGGAGTGGCCTGAGCCGGGAGGCGGTGGGGAGAGCTTCTCGGAGAAAGGGGCCTCCGGGGCAGGTGTGGGGTGTTGGGTGTTTGGGGGAACAAGATGGGTGGTGGTTCAGTGACTTCACGGCTAGTGGTGTGCCTTTTGGCAAGCCTCAGTTTCTCCGTCTGTAAAGGAGGGATGACGATGGTGTGAGATCTTAGGATGTAGTGTAGGGTTGTAGGGATTCTACGGGAGCTCACAGGAAGTACACGAGGGCTGTTTCCATTGTCACTGTTCTCGGGCTGGGCTGTAGGGGTTTGGTGTGCCCCTGGGTGTGGGGGGCTCGGGTGGGCTTCTGCTTGCACAGCTCACCCTGCGCCCCTCTGCCTGACCCCCCCCCACAGAGTGGCAGGACGAGCTCTCAGACAACCAGTCCGAATATTCCATTGGATCCGAGGACGAGGACGAGGACTTTGAAGAAAGGCCGGAAGGGCAGAGTGAGTCTCAGCGCGGGGCCGGGGCCCAGGCGGTGTGTCGGGGAGCTGGTGGTCGGCGTGGGGCGCCCCGGGGGCATCAGGACAAGCATCCATCCTCCGTAGTGGGTCCTGAGGGGCCTGCTGTCCTGGGGCGAGCTGCTGGGTGGGTTGGGTCAGGACTCTGGGCCCGGCTGAGGGGTCGTGGCGGGCTGCTCCCCCAGGTGGACGGCGACAATCCAGGAGGCAGCTGAAGAGCGACAGGGACAAGCCCCTGCCCCCGCTTCTCGCCCGGGTCGGCGGCAACATTGAGGTGGGGCCTGCGTGCACACCCCGCTTTCCCAGCTCCCCTTCCCCAGATTTCTCTCGTCCCCTTTCAGAGCAAAGAACTCCCCGCTGCTGCCACTCCCGGGGCGCGGAGGAGTGGCGGGAGGGCCGGGGGGTCACGCTGGGTCAGTGCCAAGTAGAGGTGGGCCTGGGACAGGCCCTGGTCTGGGCCGTGCCCCTCTGGGTCCTGCCCCCGCTGGAGACCCCTGCTCCTCTGTGCCCCTCCCTTCCCTGTGCTTTTCTCCCACATCTCTGAATTCCCCGCTCCCTCACCCTGCTCTCCACCGGCCCAGGTGCTGGGCTTCAACGCTCGACAGCGAAAGGCCTTTCTGAACGCCATCATGCGCTGGGGCATGCCCCCCCAGGATGCCTTCAACTCCCACTGGCTGGTGCGGGACCTTCGCGGGAAGAGTGAGAAGGAGTTTAGGTAAAGGGGCTGAGGCGGTGGCCCAGGGCGTGGCCGCCCGCCCTGCAGCGGGCAGGCTCCGGCGGGGCGAGCCAGCACGATGGGTGGCGTCTCCGCCGGGTTAAGGGCATCCGGAGAGCTCACTGCTGTCCGACGTTGGCGTGCCTGGGGTCCAGGCCTGGGCAGGGCTCATTGGCAGAGAATGCTGACCAGTCCCCTCGGCCAGAGCAGCTGGTGTTAACGGCAGCGCGAAGGATCTGGGTTATCCGGGGCGGGGGCCGTCCCAGGAGGGTCCCCTGCCCGGGGGGCCTCTTCTGTCCTTCCCTGGGGCCTGACCCAGCCAGTCCTGGTTGGGAGGCAGGCGACGGGTGATGATTCCAGCCAGGAGGTCCCCCGGGGGTCCTGCCGGCCCCCCACTCCCTGAGCCCCGGTCCCCCCCACCCCAGAGCCTACGTGTCCCTCTTCATGCGGCACCTGTGTGAGCCGGGGGCTGACGGCGCGGAGACCTTCGCAGACGGCGTGCCCCGCGAGGGCCTCTCCAGGCAGCACGTGCTCACGCGCATCGGGGTCATGTCACTAGTTAGGAAGAAGGTGGGTGAGTAGTAGCCTTTGCTGGGCTTTTCCTGGTGGCCGACCACGGCCCAGGTGTGCCCCTGGGGGGTCAGCGGGCAGAGGGCAAGTGCCTGGCTTTCCAGGGTCTGAGTCAGGCTAGAGGCATGGACCCATGATGCCTCTCTGGGTGGGGAAGTCGGAGCGGGTGGGGACTGGAGGCCGGGATGGCAGGTGGGGCCGGGCTGGGGGTAGGGGCTGGCGGGGGTTTGCAGTCAGAAGGGCATGTGGCTTGGCCAGCCTCGGGTGGAGGCGGCACCTCTGCCTCACCCCAAGCCTGGGACGCCCCCAGTCCCACGGGCTGCCCTGAGGCCCTCAGTTCTGAGCTCCGACCACCTCCCTCCCTGCTTCCCTCCCACCTGCCCCAGGTTCAGGAGTTTGAGCACGTCAATGGGAAGTACAGCACCCCGGATTTGATCCCTGAGGGGCCCGAGGGCAAGAAGCCAGGCGAGGTCATCTCCTCGGATCCCAACACACCAGTGCCCGCCAGCCCTGCCCACCTTCTGTCTGCCCCGCTGGGCCTGCCAGGTCTGGGCTCTGTCAAGCAGGGGAGGGCACCTGGGTCACAGGAGGTGGCGAGACCCCACGTCCTCCCCACATCCCACAAGGGCTGGCCTCCCTCCCCGCCCAAAGCTTCTGGCTGCAGAAGTGTCACTCCCCTGAGAGATTTTCTTTTTAATGGCAGCTTTTTTTTTTTTTTTTTTTAAGCACCTTTATTATTTATTTATTTATTTATTTATTTATTTATTTATTTATTTATTTATTTATTTATTTGGCTGTGTTGGGTCTTCGTTTCTGTGCGAGGGCTTCCTCTAGTTGCGGCAAGAGGGGGCCACTCTTCATTGCGGTGTGTGGGCCTCTCACTATCGTGGCCTCTCCCGTTGCGGAGCGCAGGCTCCAGACGCGCAGGCTCAGTAGTTGTGGCTCACGGGCCCAGTTGCTCCGCGGCATGTGGGATCCTCCCAGACCAGGGCTCCAACCCGTGTCCCCTGCATTGGCAGGCAGATTCTCAACCACTGCGCCACCAGGGAAGCCCAAATGACAGCTTTGAGATGTAGTTCACACACCACCGTGTTCCATCTTTAAAACTGTATTATCCAGTCGTTTCTAGTAGATTCATAGGATTGTGCAACCATTGCCTCTAATTCCAGAATGTTTTCATCACCCCAAAGAGAAACACGTACTCATTAGCAGTGGCTCCACATTCCCTCTCCTCGTATCTTCCTCAGCAACCACTAATCTACTTTCCGTCTCTATGGGTTTGCCTATTCTGGACATTTCATGTAAATGAAATTATACACTATGTGGCCTTTTGTGCCCGGCTTCTTTCACTAGCATAATGTTTTCCAGGTTCATCCACGTTGTAGGGTATCAGCACTTCATTCCTTTCTGTGGCCGAATACTATTCCATTGTTTAGATCCACCACATTTTGAGTATCCACTCATCAGCTGATGGATTTTGGGTTGTTTCTACCTTTTGGCTATTGTGGATAATATTGTGAGTAACATTGCTTTGAACTTTTGTGTTCAACTGAAAACAGGTGTCTTCATTTCTGTTGGGCGTATAGCTAGCAATGGAATCACTGGGTCACATGGTATAACATTTTGAGGAACTGCCAGCCTTTCACAGCGACCACACCATTTTTCATTCCCACCAGCCACGTGTGAGGCTCCAGTTTCTCTGCCTCCTCACCAGCACTTATCTGACTTTTTGCTTACAGCCATCCTAGTGGGTGTGAAGGGGCGTTTCGTTGTGGTTTTGATTTGCATCTCTCTTTTGATTTGCATTTCTCTTTTGATTTGCATCTGTGATGGCTGAAGATGTTGAGAATCTTTTCATGTGCTTCTGGGCCATTTGTGCGTCTTCTTTGGAGAAATGTCGTTTCAGATCCTTTGTCCTTCTTTAATGGGTTATTTGCCTTTTTGGTGATTCGTGTGTTTACCTGGGCAAAGCATCTTCTTCCCTCAGTCAGACCCCTCAGGCCGGGGGCGTCCTGCCTATCCCAGGTGATAGGTGAGGCCCCGAGAGGCTCAGCGCCTCTGAGGACGTCCTGCTTCTGGGCACAAGTGCCCTCTAGTTTACTAGACATGCCTAGCTTAACTTCCTGGACCCGTGTGCCCGTGGGCAAGTCCCTTACCCTGCAAGCCCCGTTTTCTCATCCGTGATGTGGAGCCAGGATAGTGACCACCTTCCAGGGCTGCTCAGAGCACGTGGGTCACTGGCCCTTTGCAGGATCAAGAACTGACTCAGCGTGGGGGAGGCACGTGGCCAGTCAACCAGCCTGAAAGCCGGGACCACACCCAGCCGTCCTGGCTCCTAGTCTGGGCCTCCACCTACCTCACTTCCCTGCTTCCAGATGGGAGGCCCCCCCACCCCCGCATGTAGCTCCATCCTGTCGGCCCCTGGCTTTGGCCTCACTGGGCCCAGGGTCCTCCCACGCTCCTCACATTGCAGGCCTGGCCTGGGTGCTCTCGCTCACCTGGTTCACCTGTCCTTCTGGAGGTGCCGGGCCCGGGATCCTCTCTGACGCCCCATTTTCTGCCCTTCTCCCCCTCCCTGCCCCAGCTCACCTGTCTCACCCCGTCTCCCTTGATCTTTCAGACAAAACGGAAGCCCAGCTGGGCTACTTGGAAGAGAAGGAGCTGGGGGTGCAGAAGCCAAAGAAGCCCCCAGAAATCCAGGTATGGAAGATGCAGGTGTCTGGGCCCCTGTGGGGTGGGGGTGGGTCTGGGGACCTTCTCAGGCCTTGCCCAGGCAGCTGTCACTCAGGCCCCCTGGTTCCAAGTTCGAGCCTCTGTGTCTGGGGAGCGGGTTGGGAGCAAGCAGTGGGAGCCGGGAGAGTGGGTTCCGAGCCCAGCACCCCTCCCCTGCCTCCACTCCTGTTGAGGCTCCAGGCCCCGCAGCTCCCGAGTCTGTCCTCCCTAGGCCCTGCCAGCTGCCCTGGACAGAGCGGAGGGTGAGGACAAGCACGAGAACTCGGAGGGCAAGGAGAGGGCCCGAGAGGAGCGACTGGAGGAGACGGAGAAGGCCCAGCCCTCCCCCGAGCAGCTGCCGAAAGGTGCGGGCTTCCACCCTGCTGCAGTGTCAGGCCTGGCTCAGAGAAGGGCAGCCAGGCCGCCCTCTACCCCGTCTCTCCCTGGCCGGGTGGTGGGCTGTGCATCGCTCTGTCCTAGCACCATAGGTCCCAGGGTGAGGGGAGAGCCAGGGGCTCAGTTCTCTACATGTGGGCTTTAACTTTTCCTGCTGTACAGTTTGGGGGTTATTGGGCTACATCTTTTTTTTTTTTAATAATTTTATTTATTTATTTTTGGCTGCGTTGGGTCTTCGTTGCTGCGCGCGGGCTTCTCTAGTTGCGATGAGCAGGGGCTGTTCTTCGTTGCGGTGCGCGGGCTTCTCCTTGCGGTGGCGTCTCTTGTTCCGGAGCGTGGGCTCTAGGGCGTGCACGCTTC
Organism: Eschrichtius robustus; assembly: GCF_028021215.1. Lineage (NCBI taxonomy): Eukaryota > Metazoa > Chordata > Mammalia > Artiodactyla > Eschrichtiidae > Eschrichtius > Eschrichtius robustus. The sequence goes on along the minus strand of NC_090826.1, from coordinate 4,526,731 downwards.
AGTGGTTGTGGCTCACGGGCTCAGTAGTTGTGGCTCGTGGTCTCTAGAGTGCAGGCTCAGTACTTGTGGTGCACGGGCCTTGTTGCTCCGCGGCATGTGGGATCTTCCCGGACCAGGGCTCGAACCCGTGTCCCCTGCATTGGCAGGCGGATTCTTAACCCCTGCGCCACCAGGGAAGCCCAGGCTACATCTTTTTATTAGTTATTTCTGAATCAGTGGTCTCGTGGTCTGAACACATGAGTCTGTATGATATTGTTTTTATATGATACTGTTGAAACCTGCTTTCTGGCTTAATGTGGTCAGATCTTGTAAATACTCGTGTGCTTGAAAAGAATGTTTGTCCTTTCATTGCTGGGTGTAAGGTTCTAAATATATGCATTAGATCATTATGTTGTTCAGATTTTTTTATATCCTTACTTATTTTTGGTTTGCTTTGATCAGTCACATCTGAGAGACTTGTGTTAAAATCTCTCACTGTGAGTGTGGGTTAGTCTCTGTCATCGTAAGGCCAGATTTTGTTTCGTATAGTTGGGGATTGGGTTGTTAGGTGCATGTCGGTTCAGGTTTTTTATAATTTTCTGTTTATTATGTAATAGCCTTCTTATTCCTCCTGATACTTTTTGCTTTAAGGTTCATTTAGGCTGATTTGGATTGAGCTTATTTTTGTTTAGTATACACTTGGTGTTTTTTTTTTTTTTTTCTTTTTGGCCATGCTGTGCAGCATGTGGGATCTTAGTTCCCTGACCAGGGATTGAACCTGGGCCCCCTGCAGTGGAAGCGCAGAGTCCTAACCACTGGACCTCCAGGGAATTCCCATACTTGGTGTATTTTTTTCTATCCTTTTACTTAAAAGTATAAATAAAAACTTTATTGCGATATAATTCATATTCCATACGGTTCACCCATTTAAAGTATATCATTCAGTAGTTTTTATGTATTGCACAGGGTTGTAGAATCACCAGCACAATTAATTGTAGAACATTTTCATCATTCCAGAAAGAAACCCTATGCCCATTAGCCCATTTTCTCCTCCCCACAGCCTGTGGCAATCACTAATTTACTTTCTGTCTCTTTGGATTTGCCTGCTCTGGACATTTCATATAAATGGAATCATAAAATATATGCCTTTTTATGTGTGACTTCTTTCACTAAGCACAGTGTTTTCAAGGTTCATCAGTTTTGTACCATGTATTGGAACTTCATTCCTTTTTGCTGAATAACATTCTACTCTGTGGATAGACCATATTTTATTTTCCCATTCATCAGTTGATGGACTAACCCAACATCAGTTGGGTTATTTTGCCTTTTGGCTATTATGAATAATGCTGCTGTGAACATTTGTATATAGGTATTTGTGTGGACATAGATTTCAGTTCTCTTGGGTATATACATAGGAGTGGAATTGTTGGATTGTATGGTAACTTTAATATTTTGAGGAACTGCCAGATTGTTTGCTACAGTGACTGCACCACTTTACATTCCTACCAGCAGTGTATGGTTTTCCAATTTCTCCACATCCTGGCCAACACTTGTTATTATCTCTCTTTTTGATTATAGCCATCCTAGTGGGTGAAAAGTCATAGCTCAAGTGGTTTTGATTTGTATTTCCCTTCTGTGTAAAGATGTTGAGTATCTTTTCAAGTGTTATTGGCCATTTGTACATTTTTGCTGGAGAAATGTCTTTTCAGATCCTTTTGTCCATTTTTTAATTGGGTTATTTGTCTTTTTATTATTGAGTTATAAGAGTTCTTTATAATACATGTTCCACATCAGATATGGTGATTTGCAAGTATTTTCTTCCATTTCTTAATTTTTAATCTATCTGTATAATTAAGTTTTAGGTATATCTTTTGTGAACAGTATATGGTGGGATTTGTTGTTTTAAATCTAATCATATAATCTCTACCTTTTAGCTGGCAAATTTAATCTCATTACATTTATTGTAATAGCTAGGTATTTGGATGAATTTCTACTCTTATTTTGTGCTTTATATCACCCTTGCCTTTTCTTCTTTTTTCTCCTGACATCTCTTGGATTGATCACATTTTCTATTTTCCCCTTTTCCCCTCAACTTCTTTGGAAGGTTTACAGTCAATTCTATTTTGTACTCTTAAATTTTTAACATGTTACCGCCTGAAGACTATAAGGACTGTAGGCAACTTTAGCTCTGACGCACTCCCTTTTCATCTTCTATGTGCTGTTGCTTATTTCTAAAAGTTTTGTGTTTGCTTGTTTGTTCATTGTTGATTTGTTCAGTGTCCTCCTTCCCAAAATACACCCTTCAATGGTGCTTTAAGCAAATTTCTGTGGATGGCAAATTCTCTCATTATGTGTTATTTTTCCTTTACATCTTATTGTGTTTTTCTTGAATAATAGCAGAATTCGAGGTGGGATAGGGGTTTTCCCTCAGCACTTAAAGATGTTATTTCTTTTGTATTCTGGCTTCCATTGTGCTGAGAAGGCTGCTCTCAGGGTAATTGCTGCTCCTTTGTAGGAAACCTGCCTTTTCTATCTTTCCTAACACGGAAAGACCATTTGTAAGATATTCTGTTTGTCTTTGGTCCTGTGCAGTTTCACAACAATGAAATTTTTATTTATCCTGCATGTGACTGACTGTGATTCTTTTTTTTTTTTTTTTTTCTTACTGACTGTGATTCTTAAAGCTGAGTGTTGTGTCTTCTATCGGTTATGGGCAGATTCTCAGTCACTCCCTCACTGAATGTTATCTTTCCTCCCATTATGTTTATTTTCTCCTGGCATTCCTCTTACTCATCAATTCATTCATTCACCCAACAAATATATATTGAAGGCCTGCTGTGTGTTGGGGGCTGTCCTAGGCTTTGGGGACACAGACAGTGAACCAAAGCCAAAGCCTTCACATGGAATTTGTATTCTACTGGGGGACCCAGGTGATCAGCAATAAGCACAAGTAGGTCTTGTTCAATAACGGACTCCAAATGCAATGAAGAAAAGAAAGCAGGTACAAGGTTTGTGAAAGAGGGGGGCGGACGTGTCTTTCACATCTTTTACGTTTTTGTTTCCTGTTTCTCTGCAAGGCTTTTTGAGTCATCCTCAGATCTAGCTTCAGTTCCTGCTTTCTTTTATACAGCTATTCATTTGTATTATTTTCTATGGTTGCAAAACAAATGATTACAAATTTAGCAGCATGAAGCAACACCCGTGTATTAGCCCACAGTTGCATGGGTCAGAAGTCTGGGGTGGTGTGGCGGGGTTCCCTGCCAAGGGACTTGCAAGACTGAAGTCAAGGCATTGGCTGAGCCGAGTTCTCATCTGAAGGCTTGGGGGAAAATCTGCTTCCAAGCTCATTCTTGCTGTTGGCCGACTTCAGCTCCTTGGGGTTGGAGGACTGAGGCCTCCTTTGCTGGCTCTCAGCTGGGGGGGCCATTCTTAGCACCTAGAAGCTGCCCACGTTGCTTGCCACGGGGCTCACTCCATCTTCAAACCAGCAATGGTGCACCAGTCCCCCTCAGGCTTCAGATCTCTGACGTCCTTTTCTGTGACCATTCAGAGAAAACTCTGCTTTTAAAGGGCTGGTGTGATGAGGTCAGGCCCACCTGGATAATCTCCCTCTTCTAAGGTCACCTGTGCCTCATCGCATGACCTTCTCAGGGGAGTGGAATCCGTCACATTCACAGTCCTGACGACTATGTACAAGGCTTGTTCTCCAGGGCCAGGAAGTCGTGAGGATGTCTTAGAAATCTGCAAGGAGATGTCTAAAATGTTAGTGATTATGTATTTCATTTCTAGAAGTTTTATCTGGCTTTTACTACGGATTCTCTTCCTTTTTTTTCTCTCTGTCTGGCTGTGGGTATTGTTTTCTGAGTTTCATTTGGGTGCATCTTCATCAGAGATTGTTTTATCCATGAGAACCCATGTTATTCCTGGGTAGCAGGAAATGTCTCCCCTTCCATTTCCGCGAAGCCCAGGGCTTAGTGGTCTCACTAGTGACTTGGCTGGTCTGGGACCAGTCTTTATGACAAATTCAGATTCCACAGCCTGCATGCCTTTGTGTTGGGTTTGGACCCTCACTGGGGGCTTTCTGCCCCCTAGATTCCATGTGGGAGCCAGGCTTCCTCAGCTTGGCCATGAGCTGGCGGATGGAACTTTCCTTCTTTCGCAGAGAGCACAGCAGTTGGAGGGTGTTGGTTCATTGGTTTAATTCCAGTTCTCTGCATCTCATCCTTCCTGTCTGGTGTTGAGACACAGCTGGAGCCCCCCAGACCTCTTCCTGGTGTCCAGTCACCGTCTGCCCAGGCCCCCAGCATATGCTTCTCGAGCTTTGAGTTTCCATTCATTTATGGCACCTGGCAATTTCCTTTTCTTCTTGTGAGTGCACCCGTGTGTTTTGTTTTTTTTATTTTTTAATTTTTAATTTTTATTTTTTTATTTTTTTGTTTGTTTTTATTTTTGGCTGTGTTGGGTCTTCGTTGCTGTGCACAGGCTTTCTCTAGTTGTGGCGAGCGGGGGCCACTCCTCGTTGCGATACGTGGGCTTCTCATTGTTGTGGCTTCTCTTGTTGCGGAGCACGGGCTCTAGGCGCTCAGGTTTCAGTAGTTGTGGCTCGCGGGCCACAGTTGCTCTGCGGCATGTGGGATCCTCCCGGACCAGGGATCGAACCCGAGTCCCCTGCATTGGCAGGCAGATTCTTAACCACTGCGCCACTGGGGAAGCCCCACCCGTGTGTTTTTTTAATGTGATAGATATTGCCTGACATTTCTGGGTGTCTGTAAGAGGGGTCTTGTGTTAACGAAGCCCTGACATGTTGCCAGAACTTTGAGTCCTCTGGTTATCACTGTGGTAGGGAGGGTTCGGAGACTGTGCCTTGAGAAGTTTGGGGGGAGGGCGCTGCTGGGATGGGTGGGTGGGGTGAGGTCCCGCCCCCACCCTGCCTCCCCAGAGGACCCTCCCTGATGGTACCTGTTGGGCTTCTGAGTAAGATGATGGAGAGGATTCCGTGCACGGCTAAAGCACTGTTGGGAAGCCACCAGCCTGGAGTCTCCTCTGCCCTTCCGGACCCCTCCCCACTCTGTGAACACACTTTGTCTTGCAGAAGAAGTGCTTGCTGAGAAGGAGAAGATTCTGGACAAGTTGGAGCTGAGCTTGATTCACAGCAGAGGCGATGGCAGTGATTTCAGGCCAGGTTTGGGGCTCTTGCATGTGCTCTGTCCTGTGTCCCTTGGTCTCTTGAGGGAACCATCTGGAGCCTCTTGGTCCTCTTGCAGCCTCCTGGGTACCGTCCCCTTGGCCCCAGGCCCTGATCAGAGCTGCTGGGTGGGAGCCTGGACTCGCCAGCCCCTCAGGGGACAGGCCCTCCACCTCCTCTCTCCTGACCCCTCCTGTGGCGCTGGCCACCACCAGAGGGAAGGAGAACTGGTCACAGAGTTTGGCCTAGAGCATTTGGGGTTCAGCTGGCAGCCTGTGTCCTTCTAAGTGCTGGAATGTTCTGGAACGGTCGTCCCCAGATCAGAGCCCCAAGGCGGCACTGCCCTACTTCAACATAAGCTGCATTTTCACAGTCCCCCGCATCCCCCCTGTTCCCAGGTGGTCCTGACTTGGTGGAGGGACACTCAGGCTTGGAGCAGCCCTCCCTGCTCAGGATGGAGAGAGGGGGCTGCTGGCTTGTCTGTTTCAAATCCCCTTGGGCAGTGAGCCCCTTGCGGGTGGGGAGGTGTGATTCCTGCTTGCCTTTGGGTCCCCAGTGCTTGGGGGAAAGAGGCCCCTGGGCAGTGCCTTTGGGATGGATAGATGAAGGTGGGTCTGTCCTCCCACAGATGACACCAAAGCCGAGGAGAAGGAGCCCATTGAAACACAGCAAAATGGTGACAAAGAGGAAGATGAGGAGGGGAAGAGGGAGGACAAGATCGGGAAGTTCAAGTTCATGTTCAACATTGCAGACGGGGGCTTCACAGGTACTGGGGTGGGGCCGTGGGCAGAGAGCAGTGCCTGTTTGTGTCGCAGGCTTCCTGATGGTGGGTCCCAGGAGTCTGGGCCGATGTTTATATTATACTAACGTGTGAATGGTTGACAAAAATCCGCGGTATGACCTTTCCTAGTGACGCTGGAACACTGAACCTCTCAGGGTGGGGAGAATGGTAGGTAGTGAGGGAGAGGCTTTCCTAGGCCCACCTCTGTGGGGGCTGGGGGGCACCTCATTCTGCTCCCCTTGGCTGGCTTCCCAGAGCTACACACACTGTGGCAGAACGAGGAACGTGCTGCTGTGTCCTCGGGGAAAATCTACGACATCTGGCACCGGCGCCATGACTACTGGCTGCTGGCGGGCATCGTGACGTATCCTTGGCTAAGCCGGGCTGGGCAGGACTCTGGTCTGTTCCTCTGTGGACCTCAGGGAGGGGTGTGGGGCTTGTGAGGTGAGGAGTCAGGGGCTGGTGGTCCTAACCAGGTGCCAGGGACCCTTTCCTGGTTATGATGACAGTGACCGTGATCGTAACGGTAGCTTGTCCCTTTATACTCAATACTCCATCCTCACAGCAGCCTTCCCAAAGGGTCACTACTACGATCCCCGTTACACAGAGGAGGAAACAGGTGCTCAGAGAGGCCAAGTGACTTGCTCAGGGACACACAGCCCTTCCATCTGACTCCACAACCAATGCTCCTAATTCCTACCTGATACAGACCTCACCTCCTCCCACTGATGACACCTGAAGGGTGCTTCACCATTTAGGAAGGCTTTCATTCATTCATTCATTCTTCAATTCCATCTTTACTGATCACCTGTCATGTGCCAGGCACGGAGGATGCAGCCATGAACAAAACAGGCCCAAATCTCTGTCTACCCGGAGCTCACATCCTACTGGGGGTAGATGGTGAACGGCATAAATTAGCAAAGTGTGGGGTTTAAGGAACATGATAAAGGGAGGATGGGAAAACGGAGCTTTGTGGGTGGGGGTTGCCTGTAATGTGGGAAGGTCAGAGAAGGCGACATTGAGTACAGACCTCCCAGAGGCAAGGAGAGGGCCACACAGCTACCCGGGGGGAGCCACCCAGCAAAGCCGGCCTTCATGACAGCCTGGAGTGGGGCTGGTTATTATAAAAAGAGGTGGAAATTTGTAGATCAGGGGTCGGCAGACCTTTCCTGGGAGGGGCCGGGGAGTGGATATTTCAGGCTTTGCAGAGGACTCCTCCAGTCTGCCATGGTAGCAGAAGTAGCCACAACACGTTAACCAACAAGTGTGGCCGTGTTGCAATAAAACTTTATTTGCAAAAACAGGCTGTGGGCCGGATTTGGCCTGTGGACCCAGTCGTGGAGGTTAAGATGCTTGGAGCCAGCCTGCCTGGGTTCGAATCCTGACTCTACCCCTCACTAACTGTGGGACTTTGGGCAAGAAAACTGTGCTGTTTTTCTTTGTTCCCTCTGAAGGCTCTAGCGGAGGCCCCTTCCTTGCCTGTCCCCAGCTCCTGGTGGAGGCTGTCAGTCCTTGGCGTCCCTTGGCCTACAGCTAGCTGCACCATTCCAGTCTCTGCCTCTGTTGTCACTCACATGGCCTTCTTACCTGGGTGTCTCTCTGTGTCCAAATTTCCTCCTCTTACAAGGACATCAGTCACTGGATTAGCGCCCACTCTCTCCTGGGATGACCCCTTCTTAATCTGATTACACCTGGAAATAGCCTATTTCCAAATAGGGTCACAGCCACAGGTGCTGGGGGTTAGGACTCGGATGCTTCCATCCTCTGGGTTTTGGGGATGAAGGAGTTTATCTGATGAAGGCTCGGTGCCGTGTCTGGGCTCCTGGGGGCCCCTGTCGGTGTCCACTGATTGTCAAGTCACCCTTGTCGACGTGGTCATCTTGCAGCCAAAGTTAATTATCTGGAGAGCACAAAGCCAGGGTGCCGAACCCCGGGCTGGTCTCCCGCCCACCACCCCACGGCCAGGTTTGCCCTTAACGGTGCCCCACCCAGGCACGGCTATGCCCGTTGGCAGGACATCCAGAACGACCCGAGATACATGATCCTCAATGAGCCCTTCAAGTCCGAGATCCACAAGGGCAACTACCTGGAGATGAAGAACAAGTTCCTGGCCCGCAGGTTCAAGGTCAGTCCTTGGCAGGGCCAGAGGCTGGGGGCGGGCTGCTGCAAGAGGGCCGGTTACATGACGGTCTGGGGCAAGTTACATGAAAGTCTGGGGCAAAGAAATGAGCGAGTAGCAACCCCCCACCCTGTATATCCGGATGCGGGCCAGACTGTCCAGGAAAGGGAGTCATTTAGTCAGTCAACGAACAGGTGCTGGGTCCTTGCTCTGGGCCAGACCCCCCCTGGGCGAGTGTCCCTGCCCTGGGTGATGGGTGCAGAGAACTCAGCTTGGGGCGGGCTCTAAGGGGTGGCCCAGAGGGTGGACAGCCGGATGAGGGTGTGTGTCCTCCATCCCTGCTTTCCGCCAGAGCCTTGGCCTGCGGGGGTGGGTGCTGGCGGAGGGGGGCCAGGCCAGCGCTCAGTCGCTCTCCTCCCCCCGCCCCCTCAGCTCCTGGAGCAGGCGCTGGTCATCGAGGAGCAACTCCGGAGGGCCGCGTACCTCAACATGACCCAGGACCCCAACCACCCCGCCATGGCCCTCAATGCCCGCCTGGCCGAGGTGGAGTGCCTTGCCGAGAGCCACCAGCACCTCTCCAAGGAGTCCCTCGCCGGGAACAAGCCTGCCAATGCCGTCCTGCACAAGGGTGAGCGAGCCCACTCCCTGGAGGGGGGCCCACCCGCCTTGCTCCTGCCCAGCGGCTCCATAGCCACAGGTGTGGGCGTGGGGCTGGGGACAGGACATCAGATGGGACAGGCTGTCATCCAGCCTCTGCTCTTAGCTGTGGGGAAAGCGAGGCCCTTGCTTTTCTAGCCTTTTTCGGAAGGTCAGCGCCGTGCAGGCCCTGGGCGGCGGGTAGGTGACATAGAAGACGATTAAGTTGTACAGCTCGTTTATCGAGCCTTGACAACATGTTTTATTTTTTTATTTAATTTTTTTTTAGTGAAAGAGGAGAGGACCTTTTTAAAATTAAAAAAAATTTTTTTTTATTGGAGTAGATTTACAATGTTGTGTTAGTTTCAGGTGTACAGCAAAGCGAATCAGTTATCCATATACATATGTCCACTCTCTTTTAGATCCTTTTTCCATACAGGTCATTACAGAGTATAGAGTAGGGTTCCCCGTGCTGTACAGTAGGTCCTTGTTAGTTATCTATTTTATATGTAGTCGTGTGTTTGTGTCAGTCCCAGTCTCCCAACTTATGACAATGTGCTTTAAATACGTTCTCTCTTTAATCCTTGTAATATCTTTAAGTGGTGAGGTTTCTCATCCCATTTTAAAGTCGGTGCTCAGGGAGGTGAAGTAGCTGCCCAAGGTCTCCCGGGATTCACATCTTTGACCCTCGTGCTCCAAATCCTGAGGAAGTTCCCAGGCTGGTTAGGGGGAGGGGGTGAGCCAAGCTCACGTGAGGGTCCCTGGACTCTGCGGCCCCCGCTGCCTGGGAGAAGTTTCCTGAGGCTGCTCTGCCTTGGGCGCGGACCCTGTCCCCCACAGTGGCCAGTGCTGCAGGCCTCCCCGGGAGCCAGGAGGCTGGCTGAGGGCCCGGGGGGAAGCCCAGCGTTGGGTCGGGGTTCCTGGCTGTCATCTCTGCAGCCCTCGGCCCGGGAGAAGCTGCTGGGAAAACCCGGCTCTTGTCCAGCAGCCGGCGGGGCTCTGCTCGGCTGGCTGGGAGGGCCGGGTGAAGGGCGCCCCCTGGCGTCTGCTGCGCGGGTGCAGTAACACAGCGACACAGCCTGGTAGCTAAGTGCCCGCCTGGGTGCCGCGCCCCGCGCCTCCCCTTCCCTCCCCAGTCCTGAACCAGCTGGAGGAGCTGCTGAGCGACATGAAGGCGGATGTGACGCGCCTGCCCTCCATGCTGTCCCGCATCCCCCCGGTGGCTGCCCGTCTCCAGATGTCAGAGCGCAGCATCCTGAGCCGCCTGACCAACCGAGCCGGGGACCCCACCATCCAGCAGGTCAGGCCCGGCCTGCGCCCCGGCCCCAGCCCCCCACGCACGTCCTGGGCGCCCTGGGTGGGGGCTCGGGCCGGCGCGGGACTTGGACCTTTAAACCTGAGTCCTTGCCTCCAGGGCGCTTTCGGCTCTTCCCAGATGTACAGCAACAACTTTGGGCCCAACTTCCGGGGCCCTGGACCGGGAGGGATTGTCAACTACAACCAGATGCCCCTGGGGCCCTATGTGACCGGTAGGTGCCCGTCTGCTTCCGGGCGGCATGGGCAAGGGCGCCCGCGGGGCCCCAGCCGGCCCCCCGCCGCCCCAGGCAAGCCGAGCTCTCCTCTTTTGCCGCAGATATCTAGCCGTCCCCGAGATTTCCCTCTGCTGCCGGGCTCGTTTCCAGTGGAGGTGAGGCCGCTCGTGGGTGCTGCGCTGTCCCTTGTCCCTCCTTGGCTTGGCGAGTCAGGCCAGGCCAGTACGGGCCCTGGTCCCTGCGCTTCTTCACGGCCCTGGGGCCTGGGGCCCTCGCCCCTCCACGCTTGGGGACCGTCTTGGGGCCGGTGTGTCTTCCTAGGCTTCCAGACGCTTCCCCGGGAGGCTGGGGGGGCAGCACACGGCAGGGCAGGTGCACGTGGGCCTGCTCCCCTGCATACACGCGTGCATCTGTGCGCCGGTGCGTTGGTGTGCGTGCGTGACCCCGGCAGTGAGTCAGGGACCATTGCCCCCAGCCTGGAACCCTGACTCCACCGTTCTGCCTGCGCTTTCCTGCTGGGTGGTGGACGCCCTGGGACGTCACCTCCCCCCAACCCCTGCCCAGGACCAGGAGGGTGGCCCAGCGTGTGTGCGGCTGTGTTACCGGCTGGGAGAGGACCAGGAGGGTGGCCCAGCGTGTGTGCGGCTCAGTGTTACCGCCTGGGAGAGGACCAGAAGGGTGGCCCAGCGTGTGTGCGGCTCAGTGTTACCGGCTGGGAGAGGGTTTGAGTCCTGAGAAACCACCAGTCTGCTGTGGCCTCCTCCGCCCCGCTGACAGCCCCCGCTAAGCTGTGTGTCCCATCAGAACCTCTGCTTCGGCGCGGAGGCTCGGGGGTGGGGCGGTTCCAGACAGGCTGCTCCTTGGGGTCCCCGCCTCCTCCACGCCCCGGGTGTGGCCGTGGCCCGAGGCTGGGAGGTCTGAGCTAGGGGACCCCCTGGTGTCAGTTGGCCATGACAGGTCGTAGTGGGTGGTCTAGGGTGTTGGGTGCCACCCCCGTGGGGACCCGAGCGCCCAGCTGTGTGACCTGTGATCTGCCTCTTGCAGCCGCGCCTGCCGGGCCCCCTGCCCGACCCCCGCAGGAGAGAAAAGCTGCCGCCTTTCTAGAACCATGCCACCCGAGGACAGAAAGGGAAAGCGAGAGATGCCACCTCATGGGGACAAGGCCGCCTGAGCCCAGAAGTGCCACCTGCTCCTAACTCAAGTGCTCCCCACACCACCCGGGACGCACCCCTCGGCCACCTCTGCCAGGACGACTTCCTAGAAGAGATTTCATTTCTTTGTACATCTTTTGCACTTTCCTGTTGAAGACTTGAACAAGTTTGTCTTGATAAACGTCGAGTGACGCGTGGGGGAGTCTGACTTGCAGCACGTACGTCTCTCTGCCGACGGGTTCCGGACCTGAAGGGACGCTCCTGGGAGCCCAGGGGCCGCCCACGGACTCGGCCCGGCTGAGGAGGACGAGGTGCCCGCCCTGGGCGCCCTCAGTCTGCCCCCATCCCCCCATCCCGCCTGCACCGTGCTCCAGCCCCTTGCCCGTGAGGCCCCCCGGTGCCAGGTGGGTCAGGACTGGGGAACTGGCCGGCCTGAGGGTAGAGACCTGGCTGATGCCCTGGTCAGGCCAGGCCGCTTCCTGCAAGGCTGGAGACCACCAAGTATGTGCTGTCTCTGTGGGACAGGTGTCTGTCCCTGGCCCAGCCTGTCTCACAGGCCCTGGACTCGGTCGTCACCAGCGGAGGGTCTGTGGCCCCTGCCCTGCGTGGCAGGTCATTTGTTCCCCGGAGGGAAGGGGAGGGCAGGGCCTGCAGGTGTTGGCCTGGGGGCTGCCGGAGGCTTCCTCTCAGGCCTCCGTGGGAAGGGGCGTGCCCTCCCCCTGCCGGGGTGTGGCTAGCGTTCCAGCGAGGAGAGTCACAGCAGCGCTGAGGGGGGCCCAGGAGCCTCTGGTCCTGCCCTGTGCCCTGGGGGTGCCCGTCACCCCCACCTCCAGGTGCGCACTCCCCGTGCGATCTGGCCGCAGATGTGGAGAAGCCAGGCCGCACGCTGGCGCCCGGACTTATCCCTCCCTCTCCTCTTGTCCCCAGAGAGGCCTTGATCTGGGCACTTGCCATCTGGAGTGGGCCACGACTGCCCTTGCTGTGTTCTCGGAAGGCTTGGGGAAAGCTTGGAGGCAGGAGACTGGACCCAGTAGCCTCTGCAGTCTTCCCAACTGGAGCACCCCCAGCTTCCTGCCTTGTTTCCTGCCAGTAACGCCCCACTGGAATCCTGATCCTCCTTCACCCAGCCGGTGGTATGCTGTGATGGCCCCAGTTTGGAGGAAGGGAGGAACGGGCCAGGGCCTGGGCCTGTCTGTGTCTCATGTTCCCTCTGGCCCAGCCTGGAAGGGAATTCCGAGCCTTGAGCAGGGAGGGGCCTTCCTGGCGTGGAGCCCTGGGTGCAGAATCCTGTCTGAGAGACAAGCTGGGCCTGGGGGTGGAGGCACCAGGGGGGTTCTGTTCTGCTCCCTGGCCAGGACTGGGGCCAGGATTTGGGGGTGTCTTGGGGACACAGGGCCATTGGCCAGCTCTCCTTGAACCCCTAGAGGGCTGGACCCCCAAGGCCCCTGCCACCTCCAGGCTGGCCAACCCTGGCACTGCGGGTGGGAGGAGTGGGTGGGGCGCACAGGTGTCCAGGGCACACGTGACAGCCGCTGACCCCGCCTCCCGGAAGGGTGGGGTCATTCCTGTCCCCTATGGTTTGTCCAGTGCCATGTGTACATGCGTGGTCCTCCGACCCGTGCCCCCCCCGCAGAGGTTCCGGCTCAGGCCACGGGCAGCGTGACCGCCAGGAGCCCCCGACACGGGGCCCTGTGACTCTGCCCTCTCAAGCGGGCAGTCAGCCTGCCAGACTGGCTGGCCTGGTGGGGAACACAGTGGATGGGTCCTGAATGTCAGGTCAGGGGGCACGTGGTAGAGGACGGGGGGTCTGTGTTATCCCCGCTGCCTCACGCCAAGGGCAGGTGGTCCTTCCCCTGCCAGCCCTTGCTCCCCAGCCGGCTTCCCTCTGCCCTTCTGTTTCTGCTCCTTCCCAGGCCTCCGCCCTTTTCCTCTACCAGCCAGAGCCAGGCACCCACGGATGGCCTGGCCCCCGGCACTGCCTGGTCCAGGAAGGGCTCAGCTCTCCAAGACCAGCACCTGGGAGGCCTGGGAGGGGGGCTGCGGACAGCTGGGGAGGGGGTTTCTGGCTGACTGGTTTTGGAGAAGAAAAAGGGTCTTCAGAATGCTTTTTCTTCTTGGTTTATCAAGTCATCTCCTGCCGAAAGTTGTAGTGGTGGGAGGGGGTGTTGGCCATCTTCGGCATCTTCAGGCTGGGTGTGGTTTTTCCCGCGGGCAGAAGGAGAGTTGTCACGTGCAAGCGGAAGCCGGAAGTGCCAGCCCGCATTTTTGTTTCCAGCCACCTTGTTATTTAGACCAGTGCCGAGTAGGCTTTCTGTTGAACCATCCTGGGGCCACAGTCTCGGAAGGCGTAGCTGGCCGGGCTCCTGGGTGACCAGGGGAGTTTGGGCTGGACTGTGTCCGGGGGTCCCCTTGCACACGCCCACCACGGAGGCACATCCTGAGACCCCCCTGTGCAAGGAGGCCCTCCCTGCAAGCCGCCTTCAGAAGCTCCTTTGTTTTCTGCAAGTGATGACCATGGTGCCACCATGGTACCAGGGTCCTGTTCTGCTGGTACCACGACTCGTGCAGCCACCTGCCCTCCTGCTTGTTGGGCGTCCCTTCCCAGGGTCCTCTGGGGACTCGCTGGCCCAGGTCAGGGGCTGGCTGAGTCTTGCCCCAGGGACACCTGTAGCCCTTGCTGCCAGGTGTTGGGTCCCAGGGATGCTGAGGGCCTGAGGGGATCGTGTAGAGGGTAGGCTCGGGGACCTCCGGAGCGTGCCCAGAGTGGGGTGGCAGGAAGGAGCTTGGCTGGGAGGCGGGGGCTGAGGTCTTGGCCTGGCCACGGTCCAGGGTCCCCCCCTCCATACCTGCAGCTGTCCTGTGCCGACCACTATCTCTGTCGAGGAAGCTGGCTCCTGCCCCATTTCATATTTCTGGAAGTTTACAGTCGTGGTGCATCAGCCCAAAGTCATTGGCTTGTGTTTTGGGATTTTCTTCTTAGTTTTCAGATTTTTTTTAAACAAAGTATTTTTTTAGGTGCGATAACCCAGAAAGGGCCCGTTGGGTGTGTGTGTGTCCTGAACCCCTGATATTGAGCTGGGAGCCTGAGCCTCCCATGGCTCCTCTGTGCCTGGGGTTGAGGGGAGGGGCCCACCCCCCTGCCCGTGCATCGGTGCGTGGGAGGATGAGGGAGCAGACGCCCGCACCCAGGCCGGCATCTGGCCCAGCGGAGAGGGGCCGGCCCCTTGCCTGGTAGAGCCCCCAGCCGGCAAAGGGGCCGGGGCGCTGGGGCGAGTCGGGACGGTCCCAGCCGGGGAGCCGGGGAGCCGGGGAGCCGGGGCTGGAGGCTGAGCCCCTGTGTGTAGTCACCTGTCCGGTCCTCGGGAGGATGTGTAGGAGGCTCGACAAAGACTGTAACCGACCCCGTTCCCTTTACTTTGTACTCTGTGTATGTCTTGGTTTTCTGTGTTTTAATAAATCCTTTGGGAAAGGATTGGATCAAAGAGTGTTATCCTAGCTTTTCACTGATCTAGGATGGGGGTGGCCGGGGAAGGATGTGAGGGGGATGGGGTGTCATCTAAAGCCACCTCCCACCTGAGGAGACACGGCCCCATGAGGCTGAAAGGCTCGCTGGGAAGGGGGCGCCCCAAAAAGGGGTGTTCAGGGGTGGTGCCCGCCCCTCCCACCTGCCCCCTGAAACAGCATTGCTCAGAGGAACACTGAGCCCCCAGAGACAGCCCACAGGCCTCCCTGGACCCTGACCTCTCTGTCCTCAGGGGCGTCCAGCAGCCTCCCACCAACTTCCATCTTTGAATCACTTGGGAGAGAAGGGGGTCTCGGTCCCCAATCTTTGCCTCTCCCCCAGGGCCCCTTTCTCCCAACCTCTGCTCGGCCCCAGTCTGCTGGCCTCTGCAGGGGGCAGCCTCCTCCCCCTCCCACTGCCCTTGGCCCAGCCCTGACCCCGAGGACCCCGCAGAGGAGAGGAGCAGACCCTGACGGGCTTGGGTTTTATTTCGTCATTCCATAAATACGGCGCTGCGTCTCCACGGAGTGTCATTTGGAAGTGCGAGGCATATGGCATCTCTGCCTGTGTAGGGGATGCAGTTAGCTGAGGAGTCACAGTCATTAAAATAAAGGGGGGGAGAGAAAAATAGCACATTATTTACATGACTCGAGAGGACAGAAGACAGAGCAAGCCCCCCTCTCGTCCTCGGAACCTCGAATTTGCCGTAGATTCAGGATGAAAAATGCTGGGGGCTGTGTGTGTCATTAGCAAGGAAGACTGGTCCTGCCCTGACCCACACCGGGCCTTCTTCCCGTGTGGGGCACTGCCAAGTGGACCCCTGGGGGCAAACTCTGCTTCAAGGGGAGGGTGAGAGGCTGGCTGGCAGCTGGGGCCCTTGGCGGGCTTCCCCTCAAGCAGGTGGGGTGTGGCTGGCTGGTCTGAAACCCATGCTGGGCAGGACCCAGGCTGCCCCTCCAGGGCCTGCCTCTGCCCAGCTCTTCTGTTGCCAGGCTCTGACCACCCTTGGGCCCCACTCCACTGTTTCCCCACTCCGGCACCCTCCAGGTCGGGGGACCCTCCCTCAGGAAGCGGGGCGCCATCCCTCCACACCCACTTGCAGGGGGGGATACAGAACCAGGCCGTGGATGGTGCCCCAGGGCCGGGAGGCTGCTTGGGTCTTTGCGCTGGGCATTTAGGCCTTGGTAGAGCTCAACCCTGCGGGCCCTTGTCTCCCTCCGTCTGGGAAACATGCAGCCAGCGGGCTCGGCCTTCCCAGGTGTGGCTCATGGGGTGGGGGGTGGCAGTCCTGACCTTGGCCCGATTGCTTGCCCTGGTCCCTCTTCCAGCAGTGGGTGGGCAGGGTGACAGCAGTGTGGAGGGGGGGGTCCAGCCATCTCGCCAACGAGCGGCCGGTAACCTGGCCCCTGAGCACGGCCGGCTGCTGGAACTGCCCGGCCCAGAGCACTCGGTCCCCGCCTGGATGGGCCTGGGATGGAAGCCGCCCCACTGCAGTGTCCTGTCCTCAGAGCCAGACCCCCACTGTGTGATGGTGGGGAGTGGCTGGGGATTCTGCTGGGACAGGCTTGTCCCCTCCCCACACCCACAGGCTGAAGCGTCCAGGAGACTTGGTGAAGAGGACCCCCAGGGGCCCGGTCTACAAAGAGGGAGAAGGTTCTAGACTCCAGGGTCAGCACAAAGGTCAGGAGTGGAGGGAGGAAGGTCCCCCCCACCCACTTCTGTGGCCTTCTTAAAGCCAGTTTCCCAGGCCTCGGCTCAGCCAGGACTGGACGGCGGCCCCTCTGAGAATAATGGCAGGGAGGGGCCTCTCTGAAGGGCAAAGTGGGATGGGCTGTGTCTGCCCAGGGGCACGAGGGCCTGTATCCAGTGGGCTGGGGCGTCTGCAGAGCCTGGCCCCCAACTCCCACCCACCACGGCCAGCAAAGGCTGGGTGCCGCTCAGGACTTCGGGGGCTGCGCCTCCTGGCGGCCGGCCCCCCTCCCCGCCTCCATCCCTGCAGCCCCAGGCCCCGCTGCAAAGGGGCTGACACTTGTGAATGTCCCGCCCTCCCTCCCTGTCCCCAGTCTGTTCCAGGCTTGGGGGGAGGGGGCTGGTGTGGCAAGGAATGACCAACCCCAGCCATCCCTCCGTCTTCGTGGGCTGTGTGGAGGTGTCCTGGGGGTGGCACTGCTGCCCTGGTAACAAGCTCTGAGCACCCAAGACAGAGCACCTCACCCCACCTGGTCTGAGGCCTCGCGGGGGACAGACAGACTGTCCACAGACAGTCTCCCGGGATCTTTTCCTGGACCGCGGGGGCTGCTGCTGGCTGTCCCCCAGGCCCCAGGCGCGCAGCACAGAAAACCCCAGGGACTCTCCCTCGTTGAAAGGGTCCCAGCACGTTCTCTCTGCAGACCCCCAAGGCCGCCACCACCCCCCGGGCACAGCAGACGCTGGCTACCTGGTGTGTGGTCAGCAGCCCCAGTCCAGCTGAGCACGTATGACCTCGGGGCCTTCTGGGGGGAGGACAGAGGGGCGGAGGACGGGGTGCCTGGCAGGGAGGGAGGGCAGGTGGGGCCCCGGAGGGACCTGGACTGGAGCCCAGGCACTGGGGCTCATCAATTGTTTGCGGGGAGGAAGCCGGCGGGGCGAGGAGCTTGAAATCAGAGCCCCCCCAACTTTTTGTGGGTTCCAAACTGCAGGGCGAATCCCCCTGGATCCCTGCCCCTGCCAGCAAGGTTGGGGGGGGGGTCAAGGGGCAGCTCGGAAGGCCCCTCGGAGACACACTGGGGCGGGTGGTTGGGAGAAGGGGCTGGGGGAAGAATCCGAGGTCAGGCCCGAGGAAAGTACCTGGAGCCCTTGGCAAGAGGGGGAATGAGGGAGACCCCAGAGGGAGGCCTGCCCCGACCAGGGCCCCGCCGAGGGGCCACAGGAAGAGGCAGACCTGGCTTCCTCATCCCTTCCCCAACACCGGGTGGGGTTCTCGGCAGAGGAGAGGCCAGCTCTGCCTGCCCCCAGGTCCCAGCTGGTCTCGGCCTGGCCGGGACTTGAGTCTCTGAGACGGGCCGTGGCTGGGCGAAAACGTGGTGGTTTCTTGGAGGAGGAGCAGAGACGGCAGGCTTGGGTGGGAACGCATGAGTGCCTTCGAATCAATGCCGACTCCCCGACACGAACCCGACATCGGTCCTGCGAAGCAGCGGGTGGTGTGTGGCAGCGACTTCTGAGATCTTTTCCCGGTGACATCTTGGTGCGTTGTTTTGTTTTTGAAGCAAACCACACTCTTGACTTGGCTTCAAAATAGCTTAAGCGAGCGAACAGAGAGGCTAGGAGGGAAACGGAAACCGTCCAGGCAAACGGCCGGGGGCTTCTTAGGATCTGTAGTCCTTTTTGCTGTAGGGTTTATTGCCCAAAATGCTATCGATCTCGTGGATAATGGAAGACGACAGTTTTGGAAGGACCTGTGTGCAAAGATGGGAGTTATTCAGAATCCACCACCAAAACTGGCCCGGCCTGCAGGTGAGGTGGGGTGTAACGGAGCAGGGCCCTATGGGGCCTTCCTGGAGCACAGCTCCGCCCCTCCACCCCACAACGTCCTACGCCCGCCTCTTGTCTGTAGAATTTTAGCCCAAGAATAAATTTAATCGGAGAAATGAGAAAATGCAAAAGCAAAGAAAAGCAGTCAAACGGGACAAAATAATAATAGTTTAGCCATTAAACAAAGTCAAGGACTTTTAGTCCCTCCTCAAGGGCTACAGGTCATATTCTGAGCTGTGTCCTTTGAGCTGTTTTGCAGCTACTGAAACCCCCACCAGGTGTAAAAAGTAACTGCATGATGGCCAGACTGTAGCCATGAAATAAGCTGCTCCATCCTGCACAATTCCAAGAACTGGCCTCAGGGAAATGGGAACAAACTGACCCTGGAGTTGAAGATTAACTGTACTTAAAACAATCAGGTGACCCTGCTCAGATGACCACATGACCAATTTCAAGATGACCGTCAGAGCTAACTGTGCTGCTCTGTACACAGCCTCCTCCCTCCGCCCCCAAAGCACCCCTGAAACTCCCCTTGAAAAGCTCTTGCCCCCTGATCGACACGGGGAAATTGGATCTTTGGGACATGAGTCCACCTTCTCCCAGGATCGCCAGCTTCCTCAATAAAGCTACCTTTCCTTTTACTCAACACTTGTCTCTCAGTATTGGATTTTTCTTTTTTTTGGCCGCGCTGTACAGCTTGTGGGATCTTAGTTCCCCAACCAGGGATAGAGCCCGTGCCCCCTGCAGTGGAAGGGCAGAGTCCCAACCACTGGACCTCCAGGGAAGTCTCAGTATTGGGATTCTTGAGCGACGAGCAGCTGAACCTGAGTTCTGTAACAGGGGGACATTCATCCAGCTGCCCACTGGCCCCAGACTGTCCTGCTCTCATTGCATGCGGCTCCTGAAGCAGATGGGGGCCATGCTGCTTCTATATTCCAGAAGGTTTGGGGCAGAGGGAACGTGCCCTGGTCTAAGCTCTGCCCCTCAAATGGAAGGACAGCGACGGCATAAAATGCAGATTCCAGGACCAGAACACCTGATAATCCACACCCCCAAATTGCTTTTTCCAGCCCTCTTGACCTCAGCCAACAGCAACATCCCCCTTCCAGGTGACAAACCCCAGGGGCTGTCTGACCTGCTATCCCGCACCCTCACATCCAGCCTGTCAGCCAGTCCTGTCGGTCCATCTTCCAGAACATCCAGATGATCCAACCAGCTGTCCATCTGCACCACGGCCATCCCTCGCCCCGACACCGTCATCACTTTCCAGCAATCTCCCTGCTTCCCTTCTGCTCCCCAAACTCTTTCCTCCACTCAGCAGCCAAAGAGCGAGAGGGAGCCTTTTAAAATCTAAGTTGGACCCCGCCCCTCCTCTGCTCCCATCTCACTGGACCATTGCCGAAGTCCTTAGAGGCGTGCAGTGGCCCATGGGTCTGCCCCCACGCCGAGCTCATCTCCCGCCCCTGCCCCTCTGCTCCAGGCCCTCTGGCCTCATTGCTGTCCTGGGCTCGTGCCCACCCTGCACCTTCGCATCAGCCTGGAGCGTTCTTCCCCTGAGTATTTGCACTGCCCACTCCTCATCCTTCAAGCCTTTGCTCACAAGTCACTTTGTCAAGAAGGCTACCCTACAGCCCCTTTCAACCTGGGTCCATGGCTCCCCCCTTCCCCGCCCCTACTGGACACCCCCGACCTTGCTCTAGGTTTCTTTTTCCAGATTCCTTATCACCCTCCGACACATATTATAATCTTATTTCTCACATTTAGTGTTTTGCGTCTGTTCCAGCTAGAAAGCCAGCTCTTCGAGAGCAAGGCTTTTTGGTGGTTCACTGCTGTAGCCCAGGTGCCTTGAACAGTGTCCGGTATGTAGTAGGTACTCAATAAGTACGTGCTGGACAGATGACTGGCTGAGACCCTGAGCTCTGCCCAGCGCAGAGCAAGGCTGGCAGTCCCCACTCACCTGTATTGCTCCAATATTCTCCATCAGCTGGTCTGCGCTGGAAGCGCCCAAGAGCACGGAGCTGACCCCCTCGTTCCTCAAGCACCAGGCTGGGGGGCAGCAAGACCAGAGGTGAGGGAGGCCCACCCAAGGCAGGGCCCTCTCTGGTTCTGCCCTGACCCTGCCTAGGCCAGCCTCCTGGGCATGGGGCTGAGGGTGCCCATGAAAGGCCTGGCAAACCAGGGGCTCAGCAGTGCTGGGGGGACCCTGGCACCAACTGCCGCCAGTGGAGAGATGGCCCAAGTGCTCAGGGACCCCCCCATCCTCTCCCCATGAATGTGGGAGCCCGTTACCCACAGCTGGCTGGTGGAGGGGGTGTGGCGCAAGCACTCAGGGACTCCCGACATCTCCCTGGGACACCGGTCTCCACCCTGCTCCCCAGCCTCTTACCTATGGCCAGCTGGGGGAGGGTGCAGCCCAGGCGCTCCGCGATGGCCTGCAGCTCCTTCAGCTTGGCCTGCTGGCGCCGGCCCTCCTCACTCAGGATCTTGTCCTTCAGCCACTGGTAGCCCTGGTTGTGGGGTGGAGGCACAGCACAGCCCACAGGTGAGGGCAGGTCACCTGGACCTCTGTGTGCATGGCACAAAATGATGATTTGGGGCACGGCAGCACCCCCCGGCCCCGGCCTAACCATGTCCTGCTGTGGTCCAGACCTGGGCAGTTGGAAGGATGGGAACCGTTGCGTCTGAAGCCTGTGGGCTGTCGGGGAGCTGAGGCCAGGCCCCTGAGCCTGGACAAGGAGGTGGACAAGCTGACCTTCCCTTCTCCTGGGAGGCTGGGCGGCCCAGGAGGTGTGGCCACAGCGAAGTCAGGGAGCCCCCTGGGAGGCTTGCTGGGGATTGGGCAGGAGTGGGTGGGGCAGGCCATCCTGTTGTTGAATCTGGGGCTGGGGTCTCCAGTATTGGCTCTGCCCTGGCGTGGGCAGGCCTTTCTCTCCCCGCTCCTTGTCCCCCAACCCCTGCAGCCTGGAGACCCTCCTGAGTCCCCACTCCGAGGTGTGTGTGTGTGTGTGTGTGTGTGTGTGCGCCTGTATGTGGGCCGGGGGGGACTTGTCCCGGGGGGCGTCTCTGAGTGACACTGAAGAAACCCCGCAACCCTCAGCCCAGAGGTCTCAGGGATGGGCCAGAGAGAGTGGGCGGGGTGTCTACAGGGGGAGGAGGCATCCCAGGGGGCACACGCGGATCCAGCGCAGGTTGTGAGGGCTGAACCTGGGGGGAGGGCAGGAGGGCAGGAGGGCGGGGGAGTGAGGGGCTTCTTCACCTGGGGGATGTCCCACGGGTGGGCAGCCTTTCTAGACATGGGGTCAGGCCAGCTGGGGCTCCAAGTTCCCATGCTCCGAACCGTCCTGCAGACAGTGGCCCAGGGAAGCCCCGCCCAGCACCAACGTGTCTGCCCAAAGGCCCCACCCCTCCAAAATGCCCGTCCTGCCTGTCCCCTCCCCCAGCCCGGCCGCTTCTTCACCTTCAAGGAGGCTCTCGAGTAGGGAGGGATGCCACTGTCGTACTTTCCGGACACGATGCCGCAGGCCAGAGGGGACCAGGTCATGGCGCCCACTCCTGGGAGAGGAAAGCCGGACGAGGTCAAACCCAGGGTCCCGAGGAGGGGCGGGGCGGGGCGAGGGGGAAAGGGGCGGGGCAGGGCAGGGGCGAGGGGCGGGGCGAGGGGAATCTGGGATGGGGTTGGGGCAGGGCTGGGGAGGAGGCGGAGCGAGGAAGAGGGAGGGGCTAGGGTGGGGTGGGGAGATGGGTAGGAGGACTGGGGGTGGGGATGGGGCTGGGCTGGGGAGGGGGCGGAGCGAGGGAGAGGGTGGGGCGGGGTGGGGCGGGGCCGGGAGGGGAGGCGCGGGGGCGGGGCCGGCCAGGGGAGCCCACCTATCTTGTGGAAGAGCTCGGGAAGCTGCACCTCCACCTTTTCGCGCTGGAACATGTGGTACTCGGCCTGCTCGCAGATGGGCGGGATCAAGTTGAACTGCCGGGCAACAGAGTAGGCCTCCTGGGAAAAGCAAAGAGGGGCATGGAGTGTCCCTGCCGGTCAGCGGTTCTGGGGGGCCTCCGGGGCAGCAGCGAGAAGACACAAAGGCATCCCCAGGAACTGCTGGCCCGCCTGCCCCTCTCTTCTCCTCTCAACTTTCCTGGCAGCCTGTTACGCCCCCCTCCACGAGTGGAGAAAAGTGAGTGGGTTGTGGGACCCCAAGGCTGAAGGGATCTGGGGGGAAAGCACAACTCAGTAGTGAGGCTTGGGTTCTGGCACTTACTGGCTGGGTGTCCTTGGGTAAGGGGCTCACTCCCCTGTGCCTCAGTTTCCCCATTTTTCATGAGGGTCAAATGAGCCAACAGTGTTGGCAGCCCTCAGGACAGTGCCTGCCTGTTACTGGTTTTATCATGATTGTCACTCTAGGGCCTGGACCCAGGATGATAGCAGGGGCAGAAAACACTAGGTCAGGAGGGGAGAGTGGCTGGCATCAGCCCATCTCTGGGATTTGGAGGTCAAGGCCTCCACTCTGCAGACCGGATGGGTGTGAGCTCCTGGGGAAGCCCGTCTGCCAGCCCGAGAGGCCCTTTCCCCTTTAGCTTGAGACTCAGCTTTCACATCTGTAAAGTGGGGATGAGATCCTGACACCTCAGTGAGCTCTGTGCTGGGTCCAGGCAG
Source organism: Eschrichtius robustus (assembly GCF_028021215.1). Taxonomy (NCBI): domain Eukaryota; kingdom Metazoa; phylum Chordata; class Mammalia; order Artiodactyla; family Eschrichtiidae; genus Eschrichtius; species Eschrichtius robustus. The sequence continues at coordinate 4,503,691 of NC_090826.1, read as the reverse complement.
CTTCAGAAATAATGCCAAATGATCACTAATGCTGCAAACTCCAAAGGCCGATTGATACCATGGACTTCTAAAGTTGTCTGTAACTTGAAATGAAAATCCTGCTTAATTTTTTTTTTTTTTTTGGATGAACCAGAAATCTGGGGCTCACTAGAGGAGAAACCCCGTAGCAGGGATGCCAGGACGTGGGAAATTCTGGTGGGTGGGGCATGCAAAGGGCTGAGGTTGGGAGGAGGCCTGGAGGCAGGGGTGAGGGGGCCAGCCTGAGAGCTAGTCCTGCGAAGACGCTGTCCCCAGGCCTCTGCCCTCCCCCCACCAACCAGCTGCCTACCTCTGAGAAGCCACCCTGCCGACCCTTCTGGGATACCCCAGAAATATTATGACACATCTGTCACCCTCAGCTACTGATGGCTCCCATGGAGGGAAATGACAAGGAAGGGGATGCCTTCCTGAAAGTGCAGGTGAAGGGGAAGCATCATGGATTATGAGATGGAAGCCCAGGCTCTGAGCTGCAAGGCCTGAGCATCCATCTTGGCATGGGCTGTGTGACCTTGGGTGTGTTACTTAACCTCTCTGTGCCTCAATGTCCACATCTGAAAAACAGGATAGCAGTAGCACTTACCTCATAGGGCGTTGTGAGGATTAAATGGGAGTCAGTCCACATGAAGCCCTCAAATCTAACGGCACCTGGAACATCACAAGAGCTCAGCACGGTGGCTGGCACTGTCACCACTGCTGAGCGCTGGCTGAGCCCCAGGAGCCCCGCTAAGGGCTTCACACCTGTTCTCTCAGACAATCCTCACAACAGCCTTGTGACGGGGTAGGTTGTCCTTGCAGTCTTGTTCTACAGGTGGGGAAACTGAGGCTCAGAGAGGTGAAGCCATCTGTCCCGGGCCACGCAGTGCTGGGATTCAAGCCCAGACCCCTGTCTGCAAGGCCTGCGGACATCACTGCCACATGTCACCATACTGTCCCTCCCCATAGTACCCAGTTATCTGTGCATTAGGGACCGACGGCACTGAACCTGCTAGAGCCCCGGGGTCATCAGCCACGGAGCTGCGGCCGGGAGCCCAGCTGGGGGACACGCACACACCGAGAGGTCACCGTACCATGATCTCCATGGAGCTCCAGCGCGATGTGCCCCAGTACATGGCCATCCCCTGGTTAATGACGTGGGTCATGGCGCGCACCGTCTCTGTCACGAGAGAAGGGGAAACCACAGGTGGGGGGGGCGGCCGGGGGCACGGGGCCTGCCCTGGCCTGGGGACATTCTGCAAATACAGGTGGGCGCCGGGAGGAGGGGGAGGGTACTGCCGGGACGGCTTGCAAGCAGTGTACTTCCCGGCTGCGGAGTTGGGGGTGGCCTGGGTTTTCTGGGACCACAGAAAAAAGTGAGCCGCTGTCCAAGAAGCTGGTCTTGAAAACAATGCCCCCAAATAGTTAGAGGTCTTATGGAATCTTTGAAAAATGGGTTATGGATGGATTGAGACGTTTCTATGGCAGATTAGAGGGATGAAGGAAAGGTGAGGTCAAAGAATGTGACTCTAGAATGGGGGCTGTCCTCTAGTCTGGGGAAGAATGGGGGACCCTGATCGCTCAGGAAGAACCAGATAAACGGATTAAGGTTACGATCAGATTGACAGATGGCAAGAGGAAGTAACATAATTTCTGCCCATTTCTAGTCTCCCAGTTGGGGCTACTCCAGACTCTCACTGGAATCTGGAGAATCGAATGGAGAGGTAATAATAACATCTGTCGGGAGAAGGGCAGGGTGTGGGGCCCTGGGTGGTCCCAGGGGTTGGGGGCTGCAGAGTGGAGCTCCCCTCGAGTCCAGAAGAGCCAGCAGTAGACATGGAAAGCCCCTGTGGACCACGCCCCGACTTTCAAACCAGCCCAGTATCCAGCAAGGGACCCTCTCCCCATCTACACTGTGATAGAGTCTTCCTTAGACTCAAAAAAGTTTTTTGAGAAATAAAAATCTGCCAGTTAGAGTTGCCCCCGAGGCTGTTTTGGCCCCGGGAGGATATTGTGGTTTTTAAAATTGAACTTGACCTCAAATTTTAAAATTTTAAATGGCTCTTAGCTTTGCGGGATGACGGGCTACCCCACCAGATTTCTCTCAGGTCCCATACAATGCTTGCAAGTTCGACTGCCCAAGGCAGCCTCGGAAGTTCAGTTGAAGTACAGGTGTTTCTAAAAACAAATACCCCTTGAAAGTCCCCATCTCTCCCGAAGTGGCCACTGACATGGGGCAGCTGAGGTCCCTGAAGATGGTGGGGGTGGAAGGAAGGATGGAAGGAAGGAGAATGCAGGTCAGTTCCGAGAGCTCCACCTTGGAATGGCCCAGGACCACCGGAACCTTCTCTGGCAGAGAGCGGCACCTCTGTTTTGGGGTGTCCCTTCCCATCCATCCTGGGTCCCTGAGTGCCCCTTTGGCCGAGGTCCCCTCTTTCAGTAGAAAGCTAAGGTAGCTGGGGCTTCTGGGGTGGTGGTCTCCGTGGGCTTGCCGAGGACCTCTGAACAAATCACACCTTGGTTTCCACGCCTGTAGGCCAAGCCCTGTCCTCTCCTTCCTTCCAAGGTCAGGGACTCGGCTCTTCCCCGCGCATCCCAGGGAGGAGGTCTGGCAGGGAAGCGCCCCCCTTGGGCTCTCAGCGGGCCACCACTTTAACGGCCAACGCTATTCGATGTGAAGGTTGAGGGTCCCAGGAAGGAACCTGCCCACATCGGAACCCTGCGTCTGGGCTCCCAGCCCGGCTGTCCTTCTTGGGTTCTTTAGAAACACTCTTGGGGGGACCTGTGACCATGCAGTGTGACTGGCCGATTCTTTTCAGCCCAGGCTCAGGCCCACATGCCAGAGAGAGGGAAGCAGAGGGCACCCCCGTTCGCTAGCCTGGCTTCTTTGAGCACAGCTCTCTCCTAACGCCCCTTCCATGCAGAGAGGGGAGTCCAGCGGGAGCCTGGGGGCCAGGGAGGCTGTGCGAGCCTGTCGCTGGCCTGAGAGGGAAGGGGTCCTGGGCAGTGGCAGGCTGGGCGTGCAGCCCATGCGCAGGAGCATGGCCCTTGTGCTTCTGCCCAAGCCTGGTGTCAGTGACACCAGAAACAGGGACAATTAGGGACAGCTGTCCACCTCAATATTTAATGCTGTTGAACAGAAGCAGGAGGACCAAATCCTTCCAGCTGCTGCCAAAACCCATGGCATCTCCTGCTGCGTCTCAAATAATACATGGGAGGGGTCAGGTGGCAGTGCCAGTTGGCAGGCAGGAGCCCTTTCATTGTGGACCACAGCCCAGTTCCCAGGGATACCAAGGCCTGCCCTTCGTGGGTGGGGTGGGGTCCCAGGGTCCTTTGGCTTAGGGGTGGGCAGAGACCACTGCATGGCCAGAGGCTGCCCCGGGTCTCAGAGTTTCCCCAGCTCATGTAGGTATTTTTCAAGGAGGAAAACAACTGCATTTCAATGGTGAGCTCTGGCCGCATGGCATGGGGTGAGAGTGACAGGTGGCCCAGCCCGCCCAGGGGACTGGTGGGGGCAGGGCAGCTGGTCGCTGGTGCCTTCACTTCTGGTTGAGGTGGGAGCTTAGCAAACGTGGAGAAGATAAAACCTGCCGGGGGCCAAGGTTCTGGGGTCCCCGATGTGTTTGCTACTGTGGGCACCTGGTCTCCCCAGCCCTCTCCCAGACCATCTGGGGTCAAGGTTTCTGGTGCGGATCACAGCAACCCCAAGTCAAGAGGAGGCCCCGCGGATCACGGATCGTGGCAATGCAAGGCAGTGCGAGGAGGGGGAGGCATGCACAGGAGAAGGGGAGGAATGAGGTGACAGCGTGGACCAGGGGGACGGCGGGGCTCTGCGCCGCTTTGCTTTTCTTCACTTGCAAGGTGTTCCCATAAGGCACTTATTTCTCCTTTGTGCATTTTATGGAGAAGTTTAGGCATGGGGGCGGGGGAAGAGAGTCGTGTAAATAAAAGCACTGTCTCATAAAATGCAGCTCGGACACAGAGGTCAGTTGTCGGGCCGAGGGTACTGTGTACCTTCTATGATGAATGTCCTTGACTTGGAGGAACTAAATGGATCCCCTGGTGATAAAAGAAAGATGGAAAGAGACCAGAGTTCACAGCTGTGGGAACGCTGAGGGGCACAGTCTGACAAAGGGCACGGGGACGGAGGCTCAAATCACTTTTCGCAGAATACTCGTTTGGATAAAAAACCAACCACACACACACACGCGCGCACACACACACACACGTATATATACACACGCACGGGTGCATGGTATATATACAAACAAATGAAGAAAAAGTAACTTGAACATAACTGAATTTTCCAAGTCCCTGAAGCAGCAAAGCACAAATGAGAAGATGCCCGAAGCAGAAAGTTGGAGGAGATGGCGGGGGGGGGGGTGGGGGGGGCGCTGAGATCGCAGGAGTCAAAGAATAAACAAGCGCCTGAGAAACCAAAACCGCTTTTCAAAGCACTGCACGTCTTTTTTTTCTCCTCTTGAGTAACAGTTTATTCCCCAGAGCAAAAGTCCCCTAAACCCTCCCAGTAGAATGTGGACCACGATTGAAAGAACGGAAAAGAAGGCAGCCCTTGCAAAGAGTCATCATACTGTGACTTTAGCTAACACTGCACACAGCTCAAAGCCAGGATGGGTGCGGACCCAGAGCAAGGGTGGGACTCAGCCCGGAGGTGCTGCGGTGCACGTGAGGGGTCGATCAGAGGCTGAGCTCGGGCCCGCCCCCCCGCCCCTCCCCACACGGGGAAGGCCCCACCCTCCATACCCCCAGGCCTGGGTGCCCAGCGGGCCCTGCGGTGGTGCACTCAGAGGCTCAGGTGCAGAGCTTTCTGCTCTTTTTGGAGCCGTGACTCCCGGGCAGTCAGTGCTTCCGGGGAGAACGTACCTTCCATGGGCGTGTTGGGGTCCGGGCGGTTGGCAAACACCACGTCCACATACTCCAACTGCAGCCGCTCCAGGGAGGCTTTCAGACCTGGGGGAAGGAGTGGGGAAGGGCTGTTACCATCTTCACAGCCATTCCTGGGCCCTCGTGCGTGCGTGTGTCTCAGGGAGCAATAGATGAAAGGGACGAGGCCCCTGGCACCGGGAGCTGTGGACGGCGGGGTGCATCTGTGGGCACGGGCCACCAAGGTGGAGAACAGCCATGAGAGAAGAGGGGGCACACCCCAAAGGGGGCGGGGTGGAGTCCACGGCCCAATGTTCTGTGACTGCACGGAGGGGGCCCCTCCTAGAGTGGCCCGGCTGGAACTGGGAGAGCCAGGCCACCCGACACGGAGGACAGCTGCGTCGATCATCTATGGCACCGAAGGCCAGTGGGGCCCGAAACGCATGAGTACTTCGCAGCGGCTCAGAACAGAGCTGCAGAGCGGAAGTGCCAGGCTGGGGGACGGGGAAGGGCGGGCAGCAAGGCCTCCTAATCATTTGATTGTCAGTGGAGTGACTGCATTACCTTGACGGCAGGGAACGTGGGGAGAAGAGGCACGGAGATAATACAAATCAGGATAAGTGAGACATCCTGGCACCTCGACCCCAGTGCTCCCGTGTGCTGAGGCCCAGGCTGTGTCTGACACGCACCCTCACCTGGGTCCTTCCCGATTCCACTAACCCCAGATGTGGGCGTTCTTACCACGCCCATTTTACAGACGCTGCCACAGAGGCCTGGGGATGTGATGTCCCTTTTGCTCAGGGTCACCCAGTGGGCACAGGGCCTAGCCTAGCTTGAAACCCAGGCCTGTCTGTGTCTTCTCAGGGACAACACTGCCTACCCCAGGGGAACCACCCACCCATACCCCTGTCCCCTCCCTCACGACACGGAGTGTCCACCCCACGCGAGCCTGGGCGAACCAGAGCACGGGCTGTCCCCAGGCTCCGGGCCTGTAGCATTGGTGGGGGAGGGGCACTGTGCTTTCTTCACTTTCACATTCACGGGAAGATGCCGTGGGTTTAGGGGGCCGTGTGGAGCCAGGGCCCCCCTCACCTTCTATTATGTGCTTCCTGGAAAGGCCCCTCTCCGTCTCGGCTCTGAAAAACAGGCAACAGCACGTGTGATATTGCAGGCGGTTTGGGGGAAAACGTTCATGACGCAAAAGTAGGTCAGCTCATGCCACTCGTAGTCTGCTTCCACTCTGGGGATGAAACCACGAGGCTATGTGGATTTGCTTGTGGAGATGACCTGGCAGAGCTGGGCCGCCTGCCCGCCACCCTGGGGAGGTGGGGCCCACAGCGGGGGATGGAGGCCTCTGCTTTTCAATTTGCCCTTCTGTCTGGCTTGGATTTTTTTCTTTTTTGGCTTGGATTTTTTTAAAAATTAAAAATGAATCCCATTTCTAATTCCCATGAAGCCCATTTTGTCCAGCCCCAGAGAGAATATGGGGCCAGATCCCTGGAGGATGGCAGGAGTGGTCTGTGGCCCAGGGAAGGTGGAGTGATTGGGACAGTTCACGAATTTTCTGTGTTTTCCAGAAATTTTTAGGATGTTACCTTTGTCATCAGAAACAAACCAACCCACAAAAGTAAAAATAAAAATGAAACAAGGTTTGAGTACAAGGCAACTCAGACAAAGCTGCTTTTCTGGAACGTGACGTCCCTCAACAGGGACGGCACGAGCCAGGACAGACGGCTGCACAAACGCCAGCCCGCCCCCTGCTTCTGGCACCAGGAGACAGGAAACGGCGCTGCCCACGTGCTGTCCTCCAGGAGGTTCCTGAGGTCCAGGACAGACCCCGTGCAGCCTCTGTTTCCCCAGGATAACTACCCCCTCCCCACCCCCAGGGGCCTCCTAAATCAGGGCTCTCTGCAGACCTGGCCCCCGGCCAGGGGCATGGTCTGCCCGCTGCACCTACTTTCCTCCCCAGAAGATCTTGGTGGTGATGACGAGGCTGGATCGTCTGCGGAACAAGAGAAGGAGGGGTGTTACTGGGCATGATCCCTTGGGGGCCTCCCTCCCCCCACCTTCCCCACTGTCTTCAGCTCTTACACAGGGGTCCTAAACCCTTCTCATCCTGGAGCATAGGGCGTGAAATGGGGCGCCTCTCCGCCATTCGACGTTTGGGGTGTGCCGAGCCCAGGGGCCTGGGGCTCCCCATTGAGCCAGGAGACAACCCGCAGATGTAACTAACCTGTGGATGCAACTAGCTGACCATGGAACTAGGGTTGGGCAGCGGGGGCCGGAGGGAGACGGAGTCTAGTGTGATGGAGCCTGGAGCCCACAGGAGGGGGGACATTCGGGGGTGGGGGAACACGGCTCAGGGAATAGAAGGCGGCCGCTGCTCCCTGGGGGCTCCAAGTGTAGGAGGTCAAGTGTAGGGGCTGGAGGGTGGATGGAGGGCTCTGGGGAGGATGGAGCGAGGCAAGGGACCACACCGTCTGGTTCTTCCTCTACTGGCTGAGACTGTTTCAGAAAAGCTGTGTGTGGGGCAGCCTTGGGGAGAGGCCTGGGGGCCACTGAGGCGGGGGCAGGCTAGGGTGGGGCTGACCCGAGAGGCAGGCAGGTGATGTTCCTGGGGGTTCGGGCTTCAGTGGCTGAAAGCCCAAGGAAAGGGTATAGAGTCAGGTCTCCCGCTGCAAATCCACAAGAGGCAGCGCTGACACCTTTGTGACTTTGCCTTGGAGGGACAGGTGGGCGGGGGTCATGATGGCCCCTCCTGGCCACATCTGACCTTGACCATTCCCAAAAGAGGGTGACAGTGTCCCCTGGGGTTGTGCTTTCCTCTAGTGGGGGGGTGTAGGGGGAGGACTGCTCAGGAAACAGCTCCCCAAAGCCAGGAGCCCCACAGCCGCCAGTGTCGCCTGTCGCCTGCGGGCAGGCGGGATGACCTAACTGGAATCAATCTCCTTCCGAGTTCACCTAAGACGTTACCAGGGCCCTCTCTAACAGGCGCAGTTTCCTTTTAACTGCCAAGTGAGCAGGGATACATTTTGGTATCAATTAGAGCCGAGAAGAAACAACATGGGTGGGGCAGGAGGAGGGGTGTCAGTCATCCAGGCCCCAGAGGTTGGGGGAGACTCTGCGTTCGTGCACTAGGGGAGGGGAGGGGAGGGGAGGGGAGGGGGGAGACCCAGCCTTCTAACTGCTTCTGACTTCGCTGAAAATAAAGACACACAGGCCTCAGGGACCCCAAAATGCAGGCAAGTGCTCAGCCTGGCCTGACTCCAGGAGGGCGGGCGGGAACTCTGCTTGACACCAGACATGAGGCTCCTGACCAGCTTTCCGGGGGAGGGGGGAGCTTCCCCCCTCACCACAGCGCAGGGCCTGGCTCCCCGGGGTGGCCACCCACAGTGTGAATGCTCGCACCCCCTGCAGGAAGCATGGGGCTGCCTCTATTCTGGGACGTTCTCACCTTCCCAGCAAGAAAAATTCTGGAACCGCCAGGCCTTAGAAAGCCTGGCTGGTGGCACAGGGGTGATGAGGCCAACCCTGGGTGCTCCACCGGAAAACAGGAAGGAACAGCCACCGGATCCTCGCCCGGGGGGCCTGCCCATCCCATCCAGGACCCCAGGGTGGTCCTCTTCCCTCCCAGCAGCCTTCTCCAGCCTCTTCCCTGTGTGTGTGCGCCCTGGGGATGGAGCACAGAGAGCACGGTAATTACCTCCATCCCTTCTTCTTGATGATGTTTCCTAGCACCACTTCAGCCCTGCCAAGAAGACCGAGACATGGGGGGCTTCGTTACAGCATAACAGAAACACCAAACCTCGCCCCACCTTGACAGTCAGCCACAGGGTCCCCTCTGTGAAAATGCCACTGGGGCCAGGGAGCCGGGCTGTCAGTGCCCGCTTTGGCTCGGGAAGCTCATTCCAGAGCGAGGAAAGCGCCTGGGAGCAGCTGGGTTACTCCCCCGTGGAGGTGGCCATGGGCGTGTGCCACTTGACCCAGCAATGGCAGCTCCGGCTCCCGCGGAGAAGGAAGGAACAATGTCCTGCTTGGCAAGACCAGCAGCAGACCGTTGCCCTGGCCCGTTGGAAGTTCACCGGGGAAAACGCTCGGCAACGTTACATGGGTGAAGTTCCTAGACACGTATGTTTTTTAAAAGGTAAATTATTCACCAAGGACATCCTCTGTTTGCAGAGACAATCAACATGTACTCAGGGCTGAATTTCCAGCCGAGTGCGTTTGTGTGTGTGTGTGTGTGTGTGTGTGTGTGTGTGTGTGTGTGTCCCTCTTGTTTCTTGCTTCTGAACAATAGAGAGACAGATGCCAGGCTGACCACTGTCTGTTCTGCTTGGCGTCCCTCCGGACCCTGCACCAAACTCAGGCCAGCCGGGGTCACGCGTGGACCGTTCCAGCCTCGCTTGGCACTGCAGCGCTGGATTAACTTTTAAGAACTTTCTGCTTGTGGCGAAATGTTTCTGAGCGAAAACAACAGACGGAGAACCATCCATACCCAGCGCTACATTCCAATTATAACAGCGCCTGAGTCATCCACTCAGAAATAACGGGCTCTAATTTGTGAGCTGTTTAGCATACATTCTGAATGTTCTTCATTTGTGGTCAAGATGCACAGAAAGTCACTCAGCCCTGGGTCTCTTCCTTTTATTCCTGGGTCCCTCGTTGGTGGCACAAAAGATCAGGAAAGGAGGAAGAGAGGGGAGCAGGCAGTGGTCCTGGGGCTGCAGGAGCTGTAGGCAACGACTCGCCCGAAGCCTGTTGCTTTCGGCTGTGAATTCTCCTGGCCATGAATTTGGTAAGCCTCTGCCCAGCGGGGGCACAGAAATCCTGCAGCTCTCCGGGAAGTGCCCAAAGCATGAGAAGCAGGGGCACTCAGTAAGACAGACGCTTGACTCTGGTTAGCAAGAGGGACTCAGTGTGCTGGCCCCGGCATGCCAGCCCCGGCTGTCCAGTTAAGCTGGGGGAAGTGAAGACAGTGACGCAGACAGTGTGGCTGCCGTGATAGGGGGGTGCTGGGCCTGGACACAGGGCCATCTGGAGCTGCCTTCCTCACGCTCTCCTGGGCAGCAAAACGGAGGCAGGCGCAGGGCCAGGGAACAGGCTGGGGTGCTTGGGATGCGGGGGGGACGCCTCTGGGCTTGGCATCTGCATCGGGCTTTTCCACCTCTGACCCTTCGGCTTAGCTCATCTGTCTGGAAAGCATTTCGCTCTGATGGAAAGCAGCTGCCGGTTTGGAGGGGTGGGGAGGGAGCTGTGGCATCAGGAGGACAGAGGGCTGCTGACAGGGGCTGGAGGAGATTTGGGGGTCCCAGTGGAGGCCCTCGGGGCTGTCAGATCATCAGACCAGGACTTGAGCAAAGTCCCAGCTGGGGTCCTGATTCTCGGTACCCTAGGCCCCATCGCGAGCTGCAGGTAATAACCCAGAGCCTGCGAGGCAGGTGCTGGCCCTGCGGCCACAGTGCACAGGCGGTGGGCCAGGCTGAGCAGCCCAGCTGATGGGAACTTGGCTCGCCCCAGGCAGCAGGGGGCCAGAGGGAGGACAAAGAGAGAGCCAACAAATGATTTCACAAACAAAAGCTGACTTTTGGAAACCCGATGCAGGCGAGTGGATGATTTGATTACAGCCAGTCTTTAAAACTGAAGCCAGCAGCCTTGGCTGAAGAGGGCTTTTACATAATTGAGTAGGAAAGTTCACTGCCAAGATGGGAAGAGCAGCTCCCTGCAGCGCTCAGCTCAGCAGACCCTGCTCTCCCCAGCTCCTGAGAGGCCCTGCATTCCCTGCAGCCCTAATTGCACCATTAAGATGTGAAAATATCAGGCATGTGGGGCTGCCTGCACTTCGCGGGCGCGGCAGGAGAGCCCCCTGGACTACAGCTTAATCACGGCTCTCGCCCAACGCAGCCTCTTTGGCACCAGAGGGGCTGTGGTCATCTTGCTGCTTGAACACACGGGAGTTTAGCAAGTGACCAAATGTTCTGTGATTCTGGCCCCGTGAAAACACTACCTCCCCACGCCGTTTGCAGTTTAGAAAAGCAGGCAGAGTGGGAGGTGCAAACCCTCTGGGGAGCAAGAAGCTCCGGCTCGTCCCAGGGAAGCTGGGCTTGGCCGGCACCGCTTTTTCCCGTGAGAAAAGGCACGTACTTGCCCGCCGCGTAGACTTCTGCGGTATCGAAGAGGTTGATGCCATTGTCGTAGGCCAAGGTCATTAGCTGCTCTGCCATCTGAAACGAGAAAACCGGGGCTGCTCACAGGCGGCACCATCTTGCCAGCCCAGGGGGAGGGCCCGGAGGCTCCAGAGCACAGCCTCTTGGCCCGGGAAGACCCCCCGTGTGCCTAGGCGGCCCTGTCCCCGCCGCAGGACAGGCTTGGAAGCAGCTCAGTCACAAACCCATAGAGAAGAAAGAAGACAGAATGAATGCAGAAACAGCTTCTGGATTGTGAATTTCTTGTGAGCAGGGACCCCACCCATTAGGTCATCTCAGGGCTTAGCACCTGTGCTGAGTTGAATCATGTCCCCCAGATTCATGTCCACCCAGAACCTCGGAATGTGACCTTATTTGGCAATGGGGTTTTTGCAGATGTAATTAGTTAAGATGAGGTCATACTGCATTAGGGTGAGTCCTACATCCAACATGAGTGGTGTCCTTATAAGAGTAGACACAGACACACAGGGAAGAGGCCATGTGAAGATGGAGGCGAAGGTTAGGGTAATGAGCCTGCAATCCAAGGAATGCCAAGGACTGCCAGCCAGCAGCAGAGCTGGGAGACAGGAACAGAACTCCTTCGGAGCCCTGGAGGCAGCGTGGCCCTGCGGACACCTTGATTTTGGACTTCTGGCCTCCAGAACTGCGACAGAATAAACTTCTGTTGTTCTACGCCACCCAGTTTGTGGGACTTTGCTCCGGCCGTCCTGGGAAACTAACACAGCCCACAACAGGAGCGTGAAAAATCTTGGCAGAATAAATCCTCTTCAAAAGCTGTGGCTAGAACGTGCCTGTGGTACTGCATCCCTCTGAATTCTTCCCGGCAACGGCATGAGGGTGAAATTACTGTTTGCAGATGGAGCAACTGCCATCCTCAGCTAGCCCTCTGGCCTTGGCCCTGCTTCTCCAGTGCCTTGCAGACCGGGGTGGATGAATGGCAACCGGTGGGCAGTCGGGGCGAGGATCCGAGGCAGCCTGCCTGCAGCTGACAGCCTCCTCCAAGATGCAGTGGACAATGAACTCTGCTGGCCCGCTGGACGGTGCAGGCGTCCGTCTGAGCCTGCAGGGGTCACAGATGCAAACTCCCCCACCAGCCACTTCTCGAAGCTCAGCTCAGAGCCCCAAGCCTCCCTCCCAGTAGCTAGCCCAGGGTGCGGTGAATATTACTTAACCCTCAAAAACTGCACGACAGAAGGCCAGCCAGCCAGGTGCAGCTTCTAGGAGCTTCTCCCAATACCAAACGCAGAAGCCCCACCGGCCAGGCAGGTAAGGAGAGGGAGGCTGGTGCCTGGTGAGGGTTAGTAGGGTGGAAGGGGGCTCAAACACTGCCGGGTGTGTCCAAATCCTTTTATTTTTCAAGAGAAGCCAGAAATCCAGGATATCGGGGAGGGGGGTAAGTTCTGATTTTCAAACGTTGGCAATGAACCCCAAAGGTTTCAGAGGATGAACAGGCCAAAGCTAACCCCCATCAGTCCGCTGCTGTCTTCCGACTAGGAAAGCTCATTGATGGGAGCAGTTTTCTGGATCCATCTGCGGGGCGGACTGGCTCCTCTCCTCCTTCCTCTGGCTCAAGTGTAACAATGTAGCCGAAGCACCCCTGCATCCTCCTCAGAGCCCTTCCTCCCTCCTCCTCCTCCTTTCTTTGCCTCCAGAGCTCCAGGCACACCAGGCTCCTTCCCTGGTTATCCCGCCTTCATCCTTACTTTTCCGGGATGTGTCCCACCAGGCCGCCGGAGCTCTGCCCAGGAGAGGACCATGTGCTGGGCCCCGCAGGTTACACAGATGGTTTAGGCGTGCACGCTGTCTTCTGGGAGGGTTCTGAGCGAGGTGACCCAGGGCCAGTGCTTTTATTTTCATATTTCAGACACACACGTATTTTCTTATGTCCCCATCGTGCTCACAGGGAGGGTACCACACTGCAAGTATTCTTTTGCATTTTTGCTTTTTTCACTTACAATACATCCTGGAAATAGACCCATATCAGTTCGTGGAGATCTTCTTCATTCCTTTAAAAATTTTTTAAAAAAATCAGGGTAAAATATACATAAAATTTACCATTTTAACCATTTTTTTTTTTTTTTTTTTTGCTGTGCCACGCAGCATCTTAGTTCCCTGACCAGGGATGGAACGCGTGCCCCCTGCAGTGGAAGTGCCCAGCCTCAATCGCTGGACCGCCAGGGAAGTCCTCTAACCATTTTTAAGTGTACACTTCAACGGCATTAAGTAGATTCACACTGCTGTGCAACCATCCCCACCGTCCATCTCCAGAACTTTTTCATCGTCCCAAACTGAAATTCCGTCCCCATTAAACACTAGCTCCCCATCCCCTCCCCCAGCCCCTGGCCCCCACCCTCCTACTTTCACTCTCTATGATTTTGACTTCTTTAAGTACCTCACATAGGTGGAATCATACAGTCTTTGTCCTTCTGTGACTGGCTTACTTATTTCACTCAGATGCCCTCAAGCTTCATCCGTGGTGTAATGTGGCAGAATTTACGGGGCTGGGTTTTGAAGGGTGGTTAGGAGTTTGTCAGGCAGGCAGGAGGAGAGAAGGTGGAGCAGGGGCTGTTGCAGGCAGTAGGGCTGGTGTGTGCCGAGGAGCGCAGCCTGCTGTACCTGCTCCACCTGTGGTCTTGCCCGTCCTGTGCTCAGGTCAAACACCTGGCCACCCTCCACTTGGCTTTCTCTCAATCCAGCATCAAAACCTTTAGCCAGTCCTATCAGCTCCCGCTTGCAAACGGATCTGGAATCTGACCGCTCCTGCCTACCTCCAACCGGGCCCATCTGGTCCAAACTGGAGCACCCTTCAGCTGAGTTTTTGCTGTAGCCCCCTAACTCTCTCTGCCTCTGTCTGTGCCCCTGCCACCCCTGCTAGGCAAACTGTGGTCCACAGGCCAGCAGCATCAGTGTCAGAGATGCAGAATCCCAGGCTCCGCCCCAGACCTGCCTCATCAGAATCTGCATTTCCAGCAGATCTCCAGGGACTCGTGCACACGTTACGGTTTGAGAAGCACCTCCACCGGCCATACTCAGTGCAGCAACCAGACTGAGCCTAGTGAGACCTAAGTCAGGGCAACCTTCCTCTTTGCTAAAATCCTCCAGTGGCTTCCATGCCACGAAGGGTCAAAGCCAAAGTCCCCACCAGATCTGCTCCCTCACCTCTGACCCCATCTCTTGACACCCCTCCCGCCATGGCCTCACGCAGGTGGGCACACACCTGTCCCCTTGGGCTGGAACGCTCTTTCTCTGGATCACCAGGTGGCTCATTCCCTCACCCCCTCCTTCCTGGATCGTCCTGTGCAAACCAGGAGCCAACACCCCAGTCCTTCTTTCTCTGTTTTCCTGTTCTCTGTGGTTGACTAAATAGTGGTTCCCCAAAGATATCAGGTCCCTGGAACCTGTGAATGTTACCTTAGGTAGAAAAAGGGACTTTGCAGATTTGATTAAACTAAGAGAGATTCTCCTGGATGAGCTAAGTGGGCCCTAAATGCCACCACAGGTGTCCTTACAAGACGGAGGCGGTGGGAGATTTGACGCTGACAGGGGAAAGGGACGTGACCACAGAGGCAGAGGCTGGGGTGATGCGGCCACGAGCCGAGGACTGCAGGCAGCCCCCAGACACTGGAAGAGGCAGGAAGGACCCTCCCCTGGAGCCTCCACCGCAAGCGCGGCCCTGCTGACACCTTAATTTCAGCCCAGTGATACTGATTTTGGACAGCTGGCCTCGAGAACCGTGAGAGAATAAATGTCTGTTGTTCTAAAGCACACAGCTGGTGGTAATTTGTTATAACAGCCACAGGAAAGGAATGCACTCTCCATCGTATGTTTAACCCTCGGAGATAAGATGTGCTTATGATCTGTGATCTGTCCCCCTCTCCAGACAGAGAGCAGCCCGTGGGCAGGGACCTGGAGCTCGGCAGGTGCTCAGCTGGCATGAGCTGAATGGAGGAAGAAAGAAAGACGTGAACACAATCCTAAGTACACCCAGGACAGTGCCTGGGTGGCTATGGACAGAAAGAGAATGGGGGAATCTGGGAATTTTCAGGGCTGATTTCTGATTTTTGGACTGCTGTGATTTGGGTGTAATTCCTCTTCCAGGTTTTTCTATGTGACTATATGCTTTTTCCCTGCAACACTGCAACTCTGACATACACATGGCTGTCTCTGCTGTTTTCCGTGCTCTCTCGTCATGGTTCTGTCCCCTTGTCAGTCATCAAAACATGACTTCTAAAGACTTCTGCTCTGTGGGTGCGTCCTGCGTTATGTAATGGAGGTTCTATTTGGTGACTTTTCAGTTATTTCCAATGTCAAGAGTCCCAGAGGCTGGAGGCAGAAGGAACCTCAGAGGACATGTGGGCCACGTCCTGTCACCCCCACCCAGGGGACAGGGAAGCCATCCTGCCCCCACACGGTTCCCCAGAGCTGAGAGCTGGCTGTAGGCTCTGAGGCATGGAGCCCAGGGAGGATCCCTCTTCATCCCTCTCCAGGTGTGTCCTTGGGCACCTGCTCAGTCTTGAGGCTCTGCTTCCACGGAATGGATAATAAAACACCTACCTCCTTGGTTGATAGAGGATTGAGAGCCATGATAAATGTAAAGTTCAGCCACTATTCTTATTAAATTCTTATTGCCCAGGCTGCTGGGAACACGTGCCCGAGGGGGAGTTTTCCACCTGAGCAGCTGTGTGAGGTCACAGAAAGGGCACTGAACCAGAGTTTGGAAACCTGATTCTGTCCGGGGCAGCTCCGGTACTTGGCCACGTGATCTTAGGTTTACTAACACTGTCTGCTCCCCGTGTCCCTGCCCAGCCCACAGAAGCCTCCCTCCCTGGGACGACAACCCACAGATATCTGCAGATGCCGCAGTGACCCCACAGGACCGGGGACGGCAACCCTTTTCTGTAAAGGGCCAGAGGGTAAATATTTTAGGCTTTGCAGACGGTCTCTGGGGCAGCCACTCCACTCTGCCCTCACAGCATGAAAGCAGCCACAGACCATATGTAAACGAACTGGCGTGGCTGCCTGCCAATAAAACTTTATTTACAAAAACGGGCTGTGGAATTCATAGAGGCAGAGAGTGGATGAGAGGTTAGCTGGGGCTGGGGGGTTATTGCTTAATGGGTACAGAGTTTCTGTCTGGGGTGATGAAAAATGCTGGAAATAGACTGTGGTGATGGTTGCACAGCAAAGTTAATGTACTTAACGCCGCTGAACTGTATATTTAAAAAATGGGGGCTTCCCTGGTGGCGCAGTGGTTGAGAATCTGCCTGCCAATGCAGGGGACACGGGTTCGAGCCCTGGCCTGGGAAGATCCCACATGCCACAGAGCAACTGGGCCCGTGAGCCACAATTACTGAGCCTGCGCGTCTGGAGCCTGTGCTCCGCAACAAGAGAGGCCGCGATAGTGAGAGGCCCGCGCACCGCGATGAAGAGTGGTCCCCACTTGCCGCACTAGAGAAAGCCCTCGCACAGAAACGAAGACCCAACACAGCCATAAATAAATAAATAAATAAATAAATAAATAAATAAATAAATAAATAAAAGAAGCTGTTGCCTTGGAAAGGAACACCTAACCATCTCTTATAAAAAAAAAAAAAAAAATGGTTAACATGGTACATTTTATGTTATGCTCATTTTATCCACAAGAAAAGTGGTTAAAATGGCAAATTTTACGTTTCATATATTTAAGAAGAAAGAAAAAACAAAAACAAAAACAAAACAAAAAAACCAGGCTGGGGACCAGATTTGGCCCCCAGGCCATCACTTACTGACATTTCCTGAGTCCTGCCGGGAACGCCACTTTGCCATAGTAAACCCGCCAGTTCCTTGTTTCTGTGTCTCTCTGGCATCTGGGCGTGGCATCTTGCACACAGGAGGTAACTCTAGAAACAGGACTGTGTGTCTGGATTCTGTGGCATGCCAAACGCCTTCCTTTGGACATGGAGTTAGCAAGGAACATGGTGTTCCGGGTGGGGTCACCCAGCCGGAGTGAAGCCCCGGCCTGGGGCCGCTCTGGGTTTGGGCAGCACACGTGTTCCTCTGCAGCTCAGGAGGGTCCTTGCTTCCTGTGGCGCCAACCCCGCTGGTGCAGACCAGGCAGCCAGCTGAAGAATAAAATCCAGGCATTCTTCCCCTGACCCGTGGAGAGGTGGGCCCCTCAGACTTGATGTGTTGATTGTTTGGGACACTAACCGTAAGGTTTAATAGGAAAATTCCGCTGGCTCTTTCACTCAATCATTTTCACCTGCCAGGACCTTTTAGAACCCTGAATCTGTCATGTATTGTATCCGCCGTCCTCCCGGCTTTGTGTCATCTGGAAACGACTTCCATCATCTTCATACATGTCACCATGTCCCTGATGGAGCCACGGTGGAGGCCGGAGCCAGCTGTGGCTGTCATTGGATCATTAATCAATACTCTTTGGGTGTAATGGATCTGTTGGTGAAAAAGTCACCTAATTGGACGGTTACCATCCGGCCACTTCTCTCTATCTTTCCCACAAGGACAATGCACACAGCGTAGCTAATGCCATTAGGAAATGAAGTCACATCCTCCACAGAATTCTTCCACATCGAAAGGGTAACAGGCGAATTAGACACCACTTATTTGGGGTAGACCACGTGGGCTCCGGGGCTCCAACCTCCTAAGTGCTTGGAACCAATCTGATGGCTGAAGGTGAAACAATTCCCTGCATCTTAAAAACTCCTGACTTTACCTGAGATAGCCCCCAGAACCTTAAAGCCAGGGCAAATAGTTCTACAACAGCTACCATCATGAAAGAAAAAGGAACAAGAATGCAAATTAAATGCATCTAGATTTTGATGGAAGCCAAGCTTTCCCTTTGAAAAATAACCGAGTAATCACAGTTACAAGGTCTCAAGTGAACTCACTTATTCATTTTTAAATGCAATCTTTCCAATAGGAAGTAGAGCAGACATGAAGACAGCTTCTTGTGCAGAGGTTCAGAGCTCTCTGAGCAAAACCACTGTTCTCACTTCCACAATATTCACTCCTTGCCCAGAAGTGCACACCAGCCTGGGAACACTGTCTTCTCCAGGACAGACGCTGGCTGCACTGAACCCCAGTTGTGGAGAGAGAAGCCCCAGCAAGTACATCCCATGGCAGTGCATCCCATTAACAATGGCTATGGGGCACGCGCAGTTAGGAGCTTGGTCAAACGTTCATCTACTCGGTCTTTGGTTTGCAGCAAAATTTCCAGGATCTGCATTCTAAATGACCTCCACAGATATTTACTTATGTTTCAAATTCACGTGGGCATCCTCTGTAGGAGTGGCAAAGAATTGCATCGGGCTTGATGATTTGGAAAATGTGCTCTCCCTGAATTCCTCTGGCTAACCGTGGGATAGGTGTCATGCAGGTGAGGAACCTGATTTCTGGGACTTTCAGGGACTGGCTGAAGCCCCAGTGCACCCAGCTGCTGGGTGTTGGCGCCACTGCGGCACTCACCCTTCCTGTTGTCCCCCAGGGCACCCTGGAGAAACAGTAAGAGGGGAGCCAAGGCGGCTGCCCTGAGCACTGGCTACCTGGTGCATTTCACATACTTTACCACGTGCCTGGGCATGGGCGGCCCTCCCCGGGGCCTGGGGGAACGAGGGAGCCCCCTCTTACCTCGTCGGTGATCTGGCCTCCGAAGGTCACCCATGTTCCTGATAGGAGAGACACAGGCTCAAGTCAGAGAATGGCCCCAGGCAGCCCAGTTCTCCCCAGGGAGCTTGGACCTCGGGCTGCAGGGCGCAGGGGGCAGCCACAGGCCGCCGCGCCGCTCTGTGGGAGCGTGTGCTTGGCACACGTGGACACCTGGCCTTCGGAGCATGTCTCCCTCTCTTGGAGCCAAGGAACCAAGGGGACAGTAAGTGCCCAGAGCAGGCAGCGGGCTGCAGGGCTTTGACGCGCTCGTTGGCGCTCAAGCTGCTGCAGAACCTATTCCAGGGACACGCCGCGGGCAGCGGGACCGGGGCTGTCTCCCTGAAGATGTGCAGGGCTGACAGCCGTGCCCTCGCGCTTGCTGGGCGGTGTGTGTGTGCGTGTGTGTACGTGTGCACCGTGGAGGTGGAGAGACAGCGTGTTCTGGGAACAGAGCTCATATCTGGCAAAAGAAGAAAAAGGGCAAAATCTGACTGCCCTTCACGAGGGACTCTGTCACTCTGTCATCTAAGGAAAGAAGATGCTGGCACCCGGGGGCAGGGGGCTTGCCTGACTTTCTGCTGCTGGGCAGTGGGCTGTGTGTGCAGAGGGCCCTGGTACTCGCCTCACTTCCCCTGCTAAGGCTGCATCTCTGTTCTACTCCCTCTCGTAGGCCCCTCCCCCACTGCCTCTTGGTTACCATGGCAACCGAGCCTCTTTCCCTCCCCCCCCCCCATCCTGGCTCTGGGTACAGCTCCCTCCCCCACCCCCAGCCTTCCTGCCACCCCCGCTTCCTTGCGCACCACGGGACCAAGAGGACCCCACACTCACCGAGCCCCAGGCAGGAGACCCGGAGGCCCGACTTGCCCAGGTTCCTGGAAGACAAACGTGGCGTGAGTTCTCAGCAGCCAGGGCAGAACCCATTGTTTCCACTGCCCAGCCTCCCGAACCGCCCACCCACCTCTTTTGAGGCTCGGAAGGTAAGGGGTCCTTTGGAGAGAGGCCTGCTGCTCGCCCACCCTGGGGGTAAAGGGCCCACCAGGGCAGAGCCACGTTGCTGGGACAGGCCACGCTGTGACCATGGCAGGGCCCCGGGAGCCACCACGGGGAGAGAACATGGAATGGACCCCATCTTATTCCATGGGCTGAAACAAGATTGGTTCAGGCCTTGTGGCCCCGGATGCAGGGTGTCCTCTTGTAAGAAGCTTCTCTTTCCATTTCTGTAGTGTCACGTCTGCGGTTTTGTGTATCTTTACTCCCTCTCTCCGAGGAGCGGAGGAGAAATTAGTCCCACATCACCTGGGCCACACAGCCCTGGGCCCTGTCTCTCTGCAGGAGGAAGTGGGGGGAGATGAGAGCCCTGTTGAAGGGCACTGGTGCCCACAGCAGGCCTGACCCCCAGCCAGGGCCGCTCAGGAGGGCGAGAGCCAAGATCCCCTGGCAGCACACGTCCTGATCAGACCCAGGGGCCACAGCTGCACTGACTGTCCAGGGCTCCATCACAGGCCCGCTGAGGCGCCTGCCAGATGGGGCACATGCTGGGGTCCACGTGGGTGAGCTGCAGGCTGTCATTAATATGTCCTCAGGTGGTCATGGAGGACAGCAGTGCCCTGCTGAGGATGCCGGTCCGTCCTGGCCTGTCCGTCCTGCACAGGCTGCCTGGGAGCCTGCAGGGCAGCAACAGGCCGGGTGTCACTGATCCCCCGACAGCTGTCGGGCAGGTGCTTCCCTTTTCCTGATGTCCCCATTTTACAGAAGAGCACACTGGACCTGCCTGGGAGCAGAGGAGCTGGGGTTTCACGCAGGCTCTGAGAACATGCTCCCTGCCGCAGCGGCAGGCTCCCGCAGCCCCGGCCCTTTGTGGGAGCTGCCCGGATGGTGAGGTTGCCAAGTGGCAGAGCGGGAGTCCAATTCCCTCGTGAGATTCCACTGCTGGCACCCCGGTCCTGGGACCAGCCCGGGGTGCGATACCCTTCTAGGCAGTGGGAAGCCAGAGAGCTGTGAGAGCTGCAGTGGGTGAACCCCAGCCTCCTTCCCTAGGGCCGTCCGGCATTTCTAACTTCAGTGGATGCTGTGTCCTGTTTTTCTACCCTATGTGGCCCCTGGGAAGCAGGTGTGGGGCTGAGCGGGACCTGCCCTTCTCTGACATGGGCCTGCTATGACCTTCTGCAGCCTGGGTTTCCCTGGTTACAAGATCCCTGGACGCTGCCCACATTACAGGTGGTCGTTGGTCGGGGGTGGATAGACTAAACTTGTAAGCGGTTTGATAACAGTTTGTCACCAAATTTAAAGTAGTTCTAAATTGCCCAGCTTTCTTGTTAAATTTCCCATTAAAACCAGCCCAGCCACCGGCCCACTGTTCCTACAGGGAATGCTGGGATTTTTCCCTGAGGACATAATCACAGCTGGTTTCTTTTTCGGGGAGGGGAGCAGATCGGCAGTGGCTACAAGCAGAGGCTCTGAAGCTGGAGTTCAAATTCTGCTTCGAACTTCCTGGCTGTATGCCTGCCCCTGGGCATGTCATGTAGCTGCCTGATGCCTCGGTGGGCTCATCTGTAGAATGGGCTCGAGATGCTGCCACTCTCAGAGGGTGGCCATGAGGATGAAATGGGATAACACATGTGCCTGGGGCACAGGGTCACAGAGAGCACAGAACGGGGGACAGCAGCCTTTTCCTTACACGAGAAACAACAACGGACAAATCCAACAGGCTTTAAATGTTACCGTGTTAAAAAGGGAACTGAAGTTTCCCCTTGTTTTTTTTCCCCCTATAAATCAGTGAAATACTCTACTAGTGCCCTCAGCATTGCTTGCGTATTCCGACCCAGAGACGCTGGGTTTGTGACCCTAGAAAGAGGCACGATTTGTAACTATGTGAGGTGATGGATGTTAACTAAACTGTCTGTGGTGATTGTTTCACAACAGGTAAATGTATCAGCCCGTTATGTTGTACCTTAAACTTACACAATGTTATGCGTCAATTATACCTCAAAAAAAAAAAAAAAAAAACTGGGAAAATTCTTGAATATTCTAGAATATTCTTGATTTAGCTTCAGATTTGCTATGAGAGATTTCAAATACAATATGCATGAAATTCAAGGGCTGAGTAGTCAAACACATTCTTCAAAAGTTTTCTTATAAAGTTTAAATCATGCTTGGATTGATGTCGCTTGCTAAGGAGAGAGTGAACTTGTGTATTCTTGTGTATAAGGAGATTGGAATTAAAAAGGAATTAAAAAAGAAAGAAAGAAAAGCACAATGGCATCACCAATAGACTCAGCATCAGGCCAGCTCCATTTAGCAGATTAGGTAGATTTTCTCACACTGGCTAGAAAATGCTTGTGGTGAGAAATTAGAACGTTGCTTATGAGCAGTCTGGTAATGGAGCAAAAAGGACTAAAAGTTTTAATCGGCGGTCTTAACAATTTTGGGGTCACAGACCCCTTTGAGACGCTCCTTGCCTGGAAATGCTCACAGACACAAAAACCTTCAGAACCTTGTTTGCAATGCCCGGGCATTCGAAGGCCTGGGTACGTGGTCTAGATAAATCCGGTGCCGGAAGGGAGGCTGAGCCCCTGCCTCTGCAAAACCACCCCCGTGCGTGATGGTGGGGGAGCAATTTCCCGGCGAGGCTCTGCTGAAGGTCAAGTTCTAGGCATGTCCTCCTGCAACTGCCCTTCGTCACCGTGGAAACAAGTGCTGGCACGTGCTGCGTGTTCAGGGGATGGGCGGCTTTAGCAGCAGACAGGTGAGGACACAGGACAGCAGGCTGAGCCCACCTGTGTCTGTGCCTGAAGACAGGTGACACCCCTCGCCCACCAGAAGGGGCTCCGAGTTTCCTCGGACGGACGCAGGGTGTTTGGCGATGCAGCTGCGGCCCCACCCACCGCCCACAGGAATAATTTAGCAAAACTAGGACAACCAAGCGATGCTGCAATTACCCCGCTCAAGTTGTTTCCCTGTTAAAGTGATGGTATTAGTTCTGCCATCCGCTGCCAGGCCTCGGGAGAAGGCACGAGAAGGGACAGGGTATCTCAGGGCTAGGAGCTTTAGAAATACGGCAGCTCGGTGGGGGTGGGGCGAGCTCAACAGATCACAGCCTCGGGTAGACCAGGGCTGGTGACACGCTGCCACCCGAAACTTTCAACACGCGAAGATCGTTTCCTACAGCTTTTCCTCCCCTAATTAAAACCTGACATCATGATAAAATAGTTGGCTAAATCTCTCAACCCCAATAACGTTAGTCTTTATTAATTTGCCTCGTGTCCCTCCTGGGGTCTGGAAAAATGGCTAATGAGGACTCAGGGATTTAACCTTTGCTGGAGGAAGACAGTTGACGCCCATCACGCAGCCCCCCGACGCGCTGCACCCCTAAACACTGCACCTCAGACTCCGGGCAATTACAAATCCTGTAAAAATAGCTGTTCAGGGCCTTTAACTTCAGCCATCTGGGCGGAGGACAAAAATATGATCGGGTGATGGAAAGCAACGGGGTCTTGATGAGCTGGCTTGACGGACAGGGTTGCCAGGGCCTTTTCTGGTTGGTTGTCGCCCTGCGGGGGATTATCTGTTTTCAGCCCCCAGGCTCCAGGCTCCCTAAGGACAGGCCTGGACTTCCAGGTCTTTGCTATCAGATTGTAGCTGGCAGCTGCAGGGTCCCAGGGGTGCTTGTTGGTGTAACGTGGGGCTGAGAAGTGCAGGCCCTGGGGCCAGACCCTCAGGATCAAATGCTGGTCCCTCTCCTTGCTCACGGGGCTTGGTGTACCCCTTCCCCCGCACTGAGCACCCCTGGCAAGAATGTGGCACCCTGGTGCAGGCCACACACCTTCAGCCTCACTGTGAAGGGCCAGCTTCTGAAGGAGGTGGTCAGAATTGGGGCAGATCTGGATCAGGTCCCCTGCAGCCTCTACCTGCATGCACCCTGGCTGTGGCCCTGGGATAGTCATTATGGAGCAACCCCATGAGACAGGTACCCCAAGGCAGGCACCTCATGCTCAGCGAGAGGAGCCAGTGGTTTGGATTCTGGCTCCCATTTCAGCTGGTATGAGACTACACATCCTACAGGGAAATGAACCCACCTTCCTCCTGCCACTGCCAAGAAAAGCTCCCCAGGCCCTGCCATGTGTAAGGACGGGCGGGGGCCCCCCAGTGTGGAGGAGCTGGGGCTGGGATCTGAACCCATATCCTCAGACTGCAAACTCTCTGGCCCAACGAGCACCTCCCTTTACTGCCTGTCTTGCCCTCCCTGCCTCCACATGTGCCACACGCACACACGTGCACATGCACGCACTCACACACAGACGCACACACGGAGATGTGCACACACACACAGGTGCACACACAGAGACGCGCACACGGAGAGATGCGCACACACAGGTGCACACATGGAGACGCACGCACGGAGAGATGCACACACACACAGGTGTACACACAGATGCACACACGGAGAGATGTACACTCACAGGTGCACACACGGAGACGCAGTAATCTTAAGCCCTCAGGCTCTTTGACATATCTAATCCTCAGTGGATCTTAGGAGCTTGGGAGGGAATCATGTCAATAGCCACATTTTCCGTTTACAGAGTGCTACGTATTTTTGGAAATGGTCTCACTTGTACTAACTCCTTTGATATCCTAGGACTGACTTAAAAGTCCCAGCGGATAACACGAATCTAAACTAAAAAATAGATTCTGTTTACTCCTAGCCTTTGATTCCCACTGAACAAAAGATATAAACCACCAGAGCTTCTAGAAGAGAGAATTCTGCTCTGGACTGTCCTCACTGAATTTAGAGAATGGGAACAAAAGCCTTGTACCCCAGACGCCCATCAAAGAACGTCAAATGTCCCCCAAGGACCAGGGAAGGAAAGGATACGGGTGGAGACGCAGAAGGACCCAGTTATTCCAGAATTCGTCTCAAGGACACCTGGGACTTAGGACACGGCTCCTTCACATGAGGTCCAACTTCCGGGCACTGGTTTTGTTTTAAGCCACACTGCTCAGTTGTTAAAGATCCATTCTCTCAATACTTTTCAAGTCGGCACCAACACCAGCTAGAAACCCAGGCATTCTCCTCAAACACAACCAGACTCTTCTGTGGCTTTTTCTGAGGCTGGTGGCCTGTGAGATTTGAGTCACTGAGAGCAGGGTTGGGAACCAGGGACCTAACTTAGCTTTTCCAGCTCATGCAGACGGTTTGTTGTAAGAACCCCCCTTTCCCCAGTAATACCATTCTGGAAGCGCTAAAGGCTCTAAGTGAAGAGAAACTCATGAATGAGAAAAGCTAGACCTCCAGCCTGGTGACCCACAACCCTGCCCTCGCGGACCCTTGGTACGAAGCCAGCCCTCCTTTTCCACGCGGGTACATCCACCGGCCACCCGAGCAAGGCCCTGGATGGAGCAAGGGGGGCATGCAAGGAACAGCAGGAAGGCCCCTGCTCCCTGACACTGGTGCTTTGCACTCTCTCCACGTACCAGTCACGGCGAGCGCACCCAGAGTAGGTGGGGACTGGGCCGAAGCAGAGGGACACACAGCAGCCTGGACTGAGCCCTTAGCAGGGAACTCCAGCTGCTGCTCTGTGCCCTGTGGAGCCCTGCCTGTAGAGGAGCCCAGGCCTGGGGTCGGGCTCACTTGCGGGGGGAAGATTTAACTCCATCACATGGTTCACCCAGTATCCCTGACTACTAAACTGAGGTTTGTCAAGGTGGCTTAGCTGCAAAGGCATCAGACCACCCACGGGGCATCTTTGGGGCCTGTGTGCCCAGGGGGAGGGCAGGGGTCTGTGGCCGGTGCCCCGGGGTTTCCAGAAAGAGGAAGCTTTACCTGGAGTCCAGTATGGGGGGGGGCCCAGCTGTAGTGACCCCTCCCAAGAAAGGAAACAAACGGGCAGAAGGAAAGAAAGGCACCATCATCCCCTGCAGTCGGGAAGAAACGGGCGCCTGACCCTGAGCCTCGATTTTATTTCTCCCCCCATCTGCAAAGCTCCCCCAGACGGGGGTGGGAGGGCAGCCCCCGCCCCCGCCCCGCACAGCCGCCCCGCGCCGCGTACCTATACTTCATCCCGGGCTGCATCACGCTGGCCTCGCCTGTGCTCAGGAGGCTCTGCACTGACAGCTGTCCCAGGCTCCGGGCCACCATGGCCACCGCGCGGAAGTGGCCGCGGGTGCCCAGGCTGGGGCTGCTGGCTGCCGGCCGGCCCAGCCGCTCCTCGGGGCCCCGGCCCTTGAGGCCATGCTCCGAGCACACGAAGGACACCTGCATGTTTCCGGTGCTCAGCTCCTGGCCACGTCCCCCCTCCTTCCGGGCTCCGAAGTCACCTGCCCCTGGAAGCCTTGCTCCGCCTGGGACAAGACTTTATCCCAGAAGGTGAAGAAGCCACCAGGCGTTGCTTCAGGAGTGCAGATTTCTGACGTAGAAAAAGCCTATGTGCTCTCCGGGGGAAGGGGGTGAAATTTCCAGAAATGTGCTAGAAAAGACCTGATCAGATAGAGCTCAGGAATCGAGGGGTGGGGAGGCGGCCATTCCCTCTCCCTTCTCGGCGGGTCCTTCCTCTGCCCCACCCTGGTCCGGCTCTGTCCGCCCGAGCCCCCAGCCCAGCTGTGTTCGGCAGGGCTGCGCTGCCAGCAACTCACGACCAATGAGCGACACCGCTGTCCCCTGACAGCAGGAGGAGGAGGGAGGGCGCCTCCCATCAGGGTGGCAGCCCAGGGGTTCGGGGAGCAGCTGCTTCTCCAGGCTTCCCCGAGTCTCTTGGAGGGAGCCTGGCGTCCACCCCCGGCTCTGCGCACTGTGGCTCTTGGGACTCCCACCAAGTTAACGAGGTGACCTGCGAGAGGCATGGGAGGTGCAGGAGGTGATTCATTATTAATGAAGCGGATGCACAAGCCGCCCTGATCGCCCTGGCCGATCCCCGGGAGGTCGGCGCCGGTGCTCCAGGCTAACAGCTGCTCAGCCAGGACCGGACGAGGCAGGCACTGCAGCCAGGTGGACAGCTGAGGGTGCAGCCAGCTGGGCTGGCCAGCTCTGTCCCCTGGTGGTTCTCACCCAGGAAGGTGGGGCTGCCACCAGGGTTCAGCACAAGCAGTCAGATCACCAGAAATCTGGAGGAGAGAGGACCATTCTGTCTAGATGGTAATGACGCAGGTGACGTTAGGAAAGAAGCCCGGGGTCCAGGGACCAGAGACCCGAGAAGCTCCAGCACTCCGCACAGCACTTAGCTCTTGGCACATGCTCAATAAATGCTTCTGGAGTGAATGAGTGAATGAATGGATGGATGAATGGGTGAATGAATTGATGAATGAAGATCCCCCTGCTTTACCCCATCCCCCTTTCCCACACTCATGGGATCAGGATGAAGACAGAACAAAGCTCACGGGTTTCCTGAAACCCAGAGAGATGCCCCCGTTGGCAGGAAGGGCTGGCTTTGCCCTCTGACCCCGAGCAGGCCACTCTCACTCTGCAGGGTGGCCCTGGCCAAAGCTGCCTTTTGGATCTCATCTTGCCCTGCGGGAAGGGCTGAGAAAGCGTGGTGGATGGGAGGCAGGTGGTCAGGGGTCTAGCTCAGGCTCTGCTGCTAATTCGCTGTGTGATCCCAGGCGGGTGTCCTGCTTTCTCTGGGTCCCTGGGTATCCACTGACAGAATAAGGTGGTTGGCCTGAGGACCACACCGCTCCTCCCAGCTTGGCTCTGCAGGAGCCTTCCACGCCTGCTGGCTGCCCACCCTATGCTCTGACGGGACCCAGAGAGGAATCCACCCAGAGATGTTCACGGTAGATGGTGGCTGGACTTGCTCTCAGCTCTGGCCCCGCCTTTCTGACGCAGAAGTTAAGAATAAAACCTTGTTCCAGTCCCAGCCTCCCGGCTCCTGAGCTGGGCAGCCTCGGGCAAGTGACCCCCTCTCCGAGCCTCAGTGCTCTTGTGTCCAGCGCAGGTCACAAAGGCATGGCCAGATCACGCCTGCAAAGCACTCACACAGCTGGTCCTTGGGAAGCACTCCCACGGTCCCTCAGCAGAAAGGAGTGGCTTTCTGGCCATGGAGTCAGGATAGACCCCTGTGTGAGACCCTCCCCCATCCCCACCAGTAAGAATACCCCTTCTGTCCTCCCCGTGGCCTGACTCGGCAGCAGGAACCACCCCTGAGGTGGGGACCTGGACCTGGGGATAGAGGCCTGGGGAGGACAGAGCTGGTGCCTTTGCCCAGGGGGCCCTGGCAGGTCACAGACGCTACCTGTGGAGGCCAGTGGGGCCCCTCAGGACCCACAGGCCGGCTCTGCCTTCCTCTTCCACCTGCCCGTAAAAACCTCGGGGCCTGGCTGGCCTGGGTCCCTGAGCTCAGGGTAGGGTGGGGCCCTCCCTGAGCCCCTTGGGTGGGTGGGGAGATGGGAAGGAGGAAGGACAGCCTGCAGTGCTGGCCCTTCCACCTGCTGAACCTCGCACTTGAAGACAACAGGTCCTGGCCCTCAGGAAGCCCACAGGCCTGCCAAAGAGGCTGCAGGTGGCAAAGACTCTGCCTTTGGCTCCTGCCCAGGCTCGTGGAGCTCATGTCCACGGCAGAGATGCTCAACCCCTGACCAGGATGCTAGAGGAGCTTGTTGCAAATGCAGATTCCTGGGCCCCAACCACAGCTACTGAATCGGTAGCTCCGGGGCTGGGCCTGGGAAGCTGTGTTTTTATCAAGAGCTCTGAGTGGTGCTATGCACTGGCTGAGAGGATGTGGAAATCCCCTACTTCATTCCACCTTCTACTGTTCTCTGTGCTCTGGCAAACTGTCAGATCCTACAAGGTCTGGCATCTTACTGTTCCTCCGGGGTTGCTCTTAACCAGATGGTGTGCTTTAAGCTTTAAGAGAGATCCACAAAGACTTAGTCACCACAGTGTGTAAAAGGTCACCTGCCTCACCCCCCAATCCAGCAATTCCACTCCTAGGTATGTACCCAGAGAACTAAAAACATACGCCCACACAAAAACTTGAACACAAATGTCCACAGCAGCATTACTCATCACAGCCCCGAAGTGGAAGCAATCCAAATGTCCGTCAACTGACGAATGGATAAAAAAAATGTGGTCTATAGCCGCACAGTAGAATGTTATTCAGCCATACCAAGGAAGGAAGTACTGATACATTCTACGACATGGATGATCCTTGCAAACATCATGCTGAGAGAAAGAAACCAGTCACAAAAGGTCACATATTGTATGATTCCATTCATATGAAATGTTCAGAACAGGCAAATCCATAGAGACAAAGTAGATTAGTGGTTTCTGGGGGCTGGGGGGAGTGGGGAATCAGGGAACGATAGCTAATGTGGGTGCAGGATTTCTTTTTGGGGTGATGAAAATGTTCTAAAGTGGGTGACTTTTGGACAACTGTTTGTACTAAAACCATTAAATTGGATGCTTTAAATGGGTGTATGGTATGTGAATTATATCTCAATAAAACTTACCAAAAAAAAAAAATGTCAATGACCTCAAAAGTCTCTGGCCTTCACTCTTGCTGTTCCCTGTGGGAGTGCCCTTCCCGTTTCTCTGCTTTTTGAAATCCTTGTCGACCTCTGGCATCAGCTGAGATAGTACATGCAGTGTGAAGCAGTCCCCCGCAAGCAGCAGTAACCTTTCCTTCCTCCCAGTGTCGCCGACCTCAGCCTCCCCAGTGATACCAGGGGCCCGGGAGCCACAGCGGGAAGCAGCCCTCCCAGACTTCGGCAGCAGTCAAGCCTTCACTCTTGCAGGACCTCCTGGGCCTGGCCTGGTAGTAGAGTCCCCAGCCCCGACTCCATCCCACTATATCGTGTTGTGGGGATGATGGGAATGGACATTTGACCTCAGAACCCACCTAGGGAATCCAGGGCAAAGGTGTCTCTGGGTCCAGCAGAGAACTGCCAAGCGGGGAAGTCGGGTAGGTGGGTTTTCACAGCTGGCCAGAGTCTGTAATTTTTCATGTGCCCCAGACAGGGGTCACAACTCATAATATTCTTAGAAAATCACAAGAATTAGACAAGAATGGAAAGCTGAAAGCTTAAGACCTTGACCCGAACTTGCCACAATTAAATGTCACCCCCAAAGGGTCTCTCCTTTCAAACACGTTTGGGTGGAGAAGCGAGTCCCAGACACGGGCTGGTCGACTTGAAATGGGCTTTGGGCAGAAACATCGAGTGTGGATGGTTGATTTTGATCCACAGCAGATTCTGGGTTCTTTTTCTGCCTCTCCAGTACCTGCTATTGTTAAAACAAAGCAGCTGGTTCCTGCTGTGATTAATCAGAGGGGCAGCCATCCCAATTAAAAGCTCTGCCGTGTCCATAGAGTGCCACCAAAGAGAGCTTCTCGGGACAGAAGCTTCCTGTGTGGTGCCTGGCATCCACCCCCCACCTGTCCCAGTGAGGGATGGGGAGATAAGAAAGCTGGGGCCCAGCCAGATCCTTCCCCCAAGACAGTGACAGGTTCACAGTAGGAGGGGACAGGACCCTCCCTGCATAGAATGAGGCCCGTAGAAGCCTCAAGACCTGGAGTAGAAGTTTTAGAGATGGCTTTAAAATTTTTTGGGCGCCGTGCCCCTCGATTGGACCAGGCGGGCGCTCAGTAGTGAAAGTGGGGAGTCCTAACCACTGGACCACCATGGAATTCCCTAAAGATGGCTTTTAAAAGCACGGACTGCAGCAGCAACTCAGGAATGAGGACGAGCCTCGGCTGTGCCCTGCAGAGGCCTGGGTGCCTCCCCTGTATCAGTAAGGCTGCCCCAACTGTGCTGTGTCCTGATTTGTACTCAACAGTGACTTCCTGCCCAAGGCGGGGGCAGCTGCTGAAGAGTTGGGGGCCACCCTGACGGAGCAGTGGGATGGGAGGTCCTTGGCCCCTGAGGTTCCTGAGAGCAAAGGGTGGCAGACCGGTGGCCTTCCTGGAGGAGGTGTCCTCTGGTACGTGAGAGCTGAAGCCCCCTCGGGGGCTCAGTGCTGTGGCTGTGCTTCCTTTGGGAGCTCACGCCCCAGTCACGCCCAGTGTTACCCACCCTAAAAGGCAGGAAGGCGGCTCAGCCGTGAATTGGCCCCTCTTGCTTCTTAGTCGCTGCCGTGTACTAAGTGGCTGTACTCAGGCCAGAGTAAGCGCTTTTTGCACCTTTTCTCTTTTCATCCTTAGAAGCACCTTGGAGGCATAACAACAACGACAACGGCCACAGCGCTAACACTTACACGGTGCCCGCTGCGGCCCAGCCGTTGTGCCGGGCGCTTTGTTTGCAGCTCACTAAGTCCCCACCACAACCTTCAGCTGGGCCCTGCAATGCTGCTGTTCGCTGGACGACACCGAGGCACAGAGAGGTCAAGGAAGGGAGACCGACGCTGGGCCTGTCCTCATTGCACCGCGGAGGCTGCTGCTCTCAGACCCCAGGTCAAAGGGTGAGGGTGGGGACGCTGCCTGGCACCGTCTGCGGGTCTGAGCGGGCTGTGCTGACCCCCGCCTTTCCAGGTGGACAGCAGAGAGCCGATCAGCCAGGGCTCCCGTCTTGCCCAATCAGAGGAGCCTCTTGGGGGCGGATCCCCCAAACCTCTGGGCAGGGCCTGAGGGTCGGCGTTGCTGACGGGTGACCCCCTGATTCCAGCTGCCAGGCCGGCTTGGGAGACACTGCGTTGTGCTGTGCGTTGGTTACAAAGCCACACATCAGCAGTTGTGTTAGGATCGCGCAGCCCTTCCCGTCCCCGACACAGGGGAGGGAGAGGCCGTGACGTCCCTGTAAAGGCAGGGGAGCTGGGGCGGGAGGCCCAGGACCCGCAGAGGGATGGGTGGCTGTGTCCAGGCCCGGGACCACCGCTGGGCCCCAGCACGGTGGCCACCGCCAGCAGAAGCAGACCCAGCACGGTGGCCACTGCCAGCAGAAGCAGACCCAGCACGAATGCAGGCCATCGGTGGCTGACACCACGGTCCTGGGCCGGCCCTCCCCGGGGGCCCACGAGGGACCCCCGCATCATTGCACGGCAGCTCGTCCCGAGTGACTGGCTCGTCTCGCCACCTCCCTCCCCGCTCCCTTCCCATCTGCTTGATGTCCACACAGAGCAGGGGCTGCATCTCCAGGTGCTACTGTTTGCACCCATGAGATTCCAAGACTGGGGTTTCTCTCCCACCAGGAGCCAAGCCGGGAGCCCTAAGTTCCGTCACTATCTCATTCAGTCCTCAGGACACTTCTGTGAGGAAGTAACTATAGTCTCTGCTTTCCAGATGGGGACACTGAGACACGGAGAGGCCAGGTGACTCGTCCACATTCATACAGGTACCGGCGGGGGAGCCAGGATTCCCCTCTGGATACTCAGTGATGTCCCTGCAGGCTCAGGAGTTGAGTCAGCCCTTGGGACCCGCTGTGGGTTGAAATGTGACTCCAAAGAGACATGTTCAAGTCCTAACTCCCGGCACCTGTGAATGTGACCTTATTTGGAAATAGGATCTTTGTAGATATTATTACGTAAAGATTGAGGTCCTGTTGGACTGGGGGTGAGCCCTGAATTCAATGACTGCTGTATTTATAAGGAGATGGAGATTTGGAGACAGACAGAGATGCACAGAGGGAAAACAGTCATGTGAAGATGGACGCAGAGATTGGAGTGATGTGTCTACAGGCAAAGAAAGCCAAGGAAGCACGGATGTAGAAAGCAAACTTAACGGTTGCCGGGGGATGGCGGGGGAGGGATAAATTGGGAGATTGGGATTGACATATGCACACTACTATATATAAAATAGATAATTAATAAAGACCTACTGTATAGCACAGGGAACTCTACTCAATACTCTGTAATGACCTATATGGGGAAAGAATCTAAAAAAGAGTGGCTATATATAGATGTATAACTGAGTCACTTTGCTGTACACCTGAAACTAACACAACATTGTGAATCAACTATACTCCAGTGAAAAATAAAAAAGAGAAAGAAAGCCAAGGAAGGATGTTTCCCTAGAGCCTTCAGAGAGAGTGTGACCCTGTTGACCCCATTTCCAGACTTCTGGGTTCTGGACCGTGAGAGAATAGACAGCTGCTGTTCTGAACACTGTGCTGTGCGCTGTGTTATGGCAGCCCCAGGACACTGACATACGACTGTCTCAAGGTGGACCGGCCCCCGCTTGGCCCCCTGGACTGCTCCACCCACCGTCCCTCTCTGGACTCTGCTCTTGTCCCTCCTCCTTTTCCCACCCATCCTTTAAGACACACCTGGGTTCCCAGCACTTCCAGGAAGTCTTCCCTGACTGACCTCCTGTGAATAAATGAGCAACTGGAGAGTCTGTTCGATGAACCTGACCACAAATCAAATACTGCCTGTGATTCCTGTAAGAGGCTCGTGGTAAGAGGCTACGATCTAGAGGCAGAAACCACAGGCACGCAGGACGCCCCGCCCTGCCAGAAGCTCAAGACCAAGGCTCATTGCCCAGGGCTCCCCGCCCTCCGGGCTGCATCAGAGAGTCTCAGACGCAGCTTCCAGTTCTGCTGCCAAGGAAGCAGCAGGAAGGAGACACATTTTACAGGGGAATATTCTGAAAAGTGGGTTAAGACCGAGACCACATAACGCCACCCAGGCAATACTTACAGAGGCTCGAAATGTCCTAGGTGCTGGGAACAGACAGAGGCTGTGCTCCCGGTGGGGTGCAGATGGGCAAAAACAAGGTAAGAGAGACAGGACAGTGGGCTTGAGGATGACTCACTGGGCATTTATTTAGACTGGGTGGTGCGGAAAGTCTCTTTGAGGCCAAAGATGTGATGATGGGAGGAAACCAGCCCTGTGAAAATCTGGAGGACACACCTTCCAGGGGAGGGAATAGAATGTGCAAGGACCCTGAGGATGCAATGAGCTTGCATGTTTGAGATAAGGAAGGAAGGACGGAAGGAAGGAAGGAGCACCCTGAGCGGGAGTGAGGGTGTACAAGCCGAAATCAGAGACAGCACGGGCCGCGCAGGGCATGGTGGGGACTTTGGGTTCATTCCTGATGCCGTGGGTAGCAGACAAGGAACACACCTGAACCAGGCCCGGTGTCCAACTGGCACTGCCTGGGCCCAGGTCACAGCCTCTGGCCGGCCTATGGCCACAGCTGCTGTCCTGTCTCAGGCCACATCTCCAGACCCTCCATCACTACAGTCAGGTGGACATGGGGAAGGGGAGCTTACACAGGGACTGTGTAGATTTAAAAATTCAGTGCATTTTTTTTTTTTAAACAGCAAGAGTTGAGGACAGTTAAAAAAAAAATGGGAAAAGTTAACAAGAAAGCCTTTTCCCCCAGCTGCAGGCTCAGGTCGGCTGATGTGGTGTCTGGGCCCATGGTACGGTGGTTGCCTTGCTCCACGGAGGAGCACTTATCTGGAGGCTTTATCTTTTTTATATTAATATTTAAGACCAGGTTTAGCTGAGTCCCAGCCTAGCTGCTGCCGGGAACATGAACCGCGGAACGGCATCTATCTGGGATCTTTAATAACTCTTGGTCGTGGTTTCCGAGGCCCTCTTCCCAGTTAACCGAAACCCCTGGATGCAGCAAGATGAAATCCACCAGATAAAGGGCGGGCCCTACGGGGGCGACATCTGGCCCATCAGACGCTAAAGGCTCAAGTGGTTTTCTTGTCAACTCAGCTCTTTGGGAAGCAAGTTTCCCCAGGGTGTTTCAGCCCCACAGTTAGTCCCGCATGTTTCAGATGGGACACAGCCCTTTTCCTTGGGGTGTCAGGCAAGTAAGAGACTTGTTCCAGTACTCACACCTCCCGGCTGTGTTCGGGTCCTGGGCCATGACAAAGTTCCACGAACCGGGGGGGCTTCAAGCAACAGAACCTGGTTCTCTCACAGCTCCGGGGGCCAGAAGGCTGAAATCTGGGTGTGGGCAGGGCTGCGCTCTCTCTGAAGCCTCCAGGGGAGGATCCATCCTGGCCTCCGCCAGCTTCTGTGGCCGTGGTTCCTTGGCTTGTGGCCGCGTCCCTCCCACTGCTGCCTCCACCACCAGAGGGCCTCTTCCCTGTGCGTCTTCATTGGGCCTTCTTATTAGGACACCAGGCGCTGGATTTAGGGCCCACCCTATTCCAGTGTGAGCTCACCTTAACTAATTACATCTGCACAGAGCCTATTTCCAAATAGCCTCACGTTCTACGGTTCTGGGTAGATGAAATTTTGGGGGACAAAATTCACCCCAGTGCCCCCTCCATTACAAACGGTATCCACACCTGAGGGAGTTGGGGTCTCCCTGGGGCGGGGGACAGGCTCCGGCCCCCCTGCCCGCCCCGCCTCACCTCTACTGCTCTCGCCTTCCTCGCTCTAGCCCTGGGCCTTCTCTCCTCATATGTGCCCCTGTCCCCTTGGACTGGAAATTTCTTCTCCACGTCTTCAAGTGGTCCTCCTTTCAGACGGCTGGGGTCTCAGCTGCCCCTGGTCTCCCTGACTCTCTTAGGCATTTACTTGCTTTTTCTCTGCCATCCCCCAGCAGGATGTAACGTCCAACAGGGTGGGGAGGGACCTTGTCTGTCCTGTTCACGCAGCATCTGGCAAGCCTGGAGCCAAGTAGATCTTCAGTAAACATTTGCTGAATTAATGAAAAGTATCAATGACTTGCCAAAAAAAGAAAAAAATGCAGGGACTTCCCTGGTGGTCCAGTGGTTAAGAATCCGCATTCCAGTGCAGGGGGTGCAGGTTTGATCCCTGGCCGGGGAGCTCAGGTCCCACACGCCTCAAGGCCAAAAAAACCAAAACATAAATCAGAAGCAATATTGTAACAAATTCAATAAAGACTTTAAAAAATGGTCCACATCAAAAAAATCTAGAAAGGAAAAGAAAAAATGCAGACCCTCATCTCCTTCTTGAGAAATTTCCATCAGAATCAGGAGGTCCTCGAGGCCAAACTAGCTGACCCTTTGTCCTTCCTTTACATCTGGATTTATAATGCAAAGCCTTAAGAATTCTGCCATCTAATGGACTCAGGGCAGAAGTGCTTTATATCTTTAAATGACAACCTCATGCTGAAGATCCAAACACTTGTCCGCAGGAGAAAATGTTACAGCCACAGGGCTGGCCTCTGTTCTTCTCTCCAGACAACAGCCAGATCACCCCGGGGCCTGCGCTAGATGGCAACCAAGTCAAATATAGGACACCCACTTAAATCTGGACTTGAGATAAACAACGAATAACTTCTGCTATTATGTCCCGATGATGGCATAAACTGGTTGTTTATTTGAAATTCAAATTTAACTGGGTGTTCTATATATATATATTTTTAAAAATAAATTTATTTATTTTTGGCTGCATTGGGTCTTTGTTGCTGTGCGTGAGCTTTCTCTAGTTGCGGCGAGCGGGGGCTACTCTTCGTTGCGGTGCGTGGGCTTCTCATTGCGGTGGCTTCTCTTGCTGTGGAGCACGGGCTCTAGGCGCGTGGGCTTCAGTAGTTGCAGCACGTGGGCTCAGCAGTTGTGGCTTGCGGGCTCTAGGGCACAGGCTCAGTAGTTGTGGCACACGGGCTCAGTTGCTCCATGGCATGTGGGATCTTCCCGGACCAGGGCTCGAACCCGTGTCCCCTGCACTGGCAGGCGGATTCTTAACCACTGCGCCACCAGGGAAGTCCTGTTCTATATTTTTATTTGCTAAATCTGGCAACTGTACATAGACTAGGTGGGTGGGTGGGGTCCCTTCTGGCCAACTAGCTCTGGCCAGGACTTGTCCTTGGGAGGCACAGGAATAAAGCCTCATGTATGTAACTTATCAACTCAAATGCCAGCTCTGGGGCTCTCTGGCCACTTTCTGAGGTTTTCAGAGGAGAAAGTGGGCAGGTCAGAGCACTGTCCCAGATGCTGATTTCAATGACAAGCGAGCTAAACAGAATGTCTTTCTGAGGTTCAGAAGGAACCCTCTAAACCCAGCATCCGAGAACACAGGGACACCTAATCCACAGCCTTTGCTAATCACAGTTACAAGCGTAGTTGCAGCAACCAATTCAGAGGCCACTTCCCATGAGGACAGCCCAATTTAAGCACATCTTGGTCCCCAGGACCTCGCACGGGTTTCTGGTGCTGGGATGGATTTGTTGGTAGAGACGATGAATTGAGGGATTTCCCCTAATTTGTGTTTAGTCAACCCCTAATAATTAATGTGTCCCAATGACACGGCAAGAAGACAAATGACATAGTATGTTTACCCCCGCTGCACAGTTTTTTCAGGAAACCATACTCTTTTCCCATGGAGGATACACCAAACGCAGCAGTGCTTCTCTCTGGAGGAGAGGACTCTGCAGACTCTCATTTTCCTCTTTTATACATTCCTACGCGGTCGGCATTCTTTTTTTTTGGCTGCGCCACACAGCATGTGGGATCTTAGTTCCCCGAACTGGGATCGAACCCGTGTCCCCTGCAGTGGAAGCGTGGAGTCTTAACCACTGGACCGCCAGGGAAGTCCCACGGTCAGCATTCTTAAACCCCAAGGAGTCTGCCCCAGTTGACAGTGACGCCGTTACCCCGTTTCCTGGGCCGCATCCCTCTCGCAGCCCCTGCCTCGGCCAGGGGACCTCCTCCTGCCCCCGCCCAGCCCAGCCCTTACCGGTACTTCATGCCGGTGCACCGGGCGGTGCAGCTGTCCAGGGAGAGGCCATGCATGCGCAGGAAGCTCTCCATGTTCCTGGCCTGGGCGGCTGCCCGCACCTCCCGCAGCTGCCGCAGCTCCAGCGTGCTGGCCTGGCGGACGGGCTGCAGGGCCCAGTCTGAGTGACACCTGCTCATCACGCTTCTCAGGCTCTCGCTGTACGTCATGGACAACATGGTCCCACCCGGCCCAGGAGCTGCCACTGTCCGGACGGGAAACGCCGAGTGGTGATGGGTTAGAGAGCATCCCGCCGTCCCCGGTGCCCAGGCTGGACGCCGGCCCTGGGGCTGGGGCAGGGGCTGCGGCAGGGACACATCCTCCAGATAGAGCAGCCACCAAGGGGTCTTGGCGCCTGGGGACAGGGCCCGGCCCCGGAATGTAAACACCTCTTGGCTTGAGATTCTCGGTCCTTAAAGCTGCACTGGCCGGGAACTCTGGCTGAGCCACCCCCTCTGCCCCTGCAACCATGAGACAAGCACAGGCGAAGCTGCATTCCAGGTGGGAGATCTCAAAAAAATGCTCCAAATGCGAAGGGGGCAGGAGCATGCAGAGAGCCTGGCCCCCAGAGTGGAAGACTTCACGGCACCCCCTGGAGGTGTTCCTCCAGGTGTTCCAGGTACAGGGCCGTCCCGGGAAGCAGCATAAGCACACCTGTCGCTGAAGCAAATTCCAGTGTGATTTTGCCAGGGGGCATCGCGCCCCCAGGAAGGCCCTATTTGTTGGTTCACAGCCTGGTAAAGGGACATGTTATCCACATGTTCATTCTCTGCTTGTAGGAAGCGCCGTTGCACCAGCACAGTTCTTTGGGCTCCATGCTCAAATTAATT
Source organism: Eschrichtius robustus (assembly GCF_028021215.1). Lineage (NCBI taxonomy): Eukaryota > Metazoa > Chordata > Mammalia > Artiodactyla > Eschrichtiidae > Eschrichtius > Eschrichtius robustus. Next base: position 4,465,553 of record NC_090826.1, on the reverse strand, counting down.
ATGTCACAATCCACGAGTTTTTGCAATAGAAACACTGAGCGGATGCATTTAAGGAGGGAGTGAAGCGGGGGAGGGAATAGGTTTGGAAACTGCAAAGCTTAAATGTTAAGAACCATTGCTAAATCGTCGTCTGAAAGGATGATTACACTTGGAAACTAAAAACATAAATGTCCATCAATAGGAAATCGGGTATGTAAATGATGGCTCATCCATAGAATGGAAATTTGTGCAGCCACGTGGGGTGTCTCCACGTGGACTGATAGGCAATGAGTCCCAGGAGACAGCATCAAGAAAGGAAAGGAGAGGGGAGCACGTGTGTGCACAGGATGCTGCCCTTGTGTCAATTCACGCGCACACGTGAGTAGCTCAGTGAAGGGCTGGCCTCACAGCTGTGCGTCCACATCCTGCGGTGGCTTTGACTGGGCAACACGGACACGGCCGCAGGGGGCAGGGCTGTTCTACAATCCAGGGACTCTCCCCTGCTCCCCCCCGCATCTGACCATGGGCCTCTGCCCCTGGCCCAGATGCCTGCACCGTGGCCCCAGAATCGTCACCGTCACCGAGGTGAGATGCGTCTTTTCAGCTGGGTCAGCTGGACCCTGGAGCCCAGCCCTTGAACTGGAGGAACCAGCACTGTCCCCACCTCTGCCCTAAGGGAAAACAAGTTCCATTATCCCTGCGAAGGGCTGGGCAGGCTGCCCTGGGGGCTGAGGCAGCTGCAGAGTCCCTAGGGCGGAGAGGGCATTGGGGTCGCCTGGGCTGGTCCTTCCTCAGGTGAGCTCTCCATCCCCAGTTCGTATCCCCCTTTCTCCATGGCAGGTATCATCACCTGACGACGTGCTTCTGTCCTCTCTAGTCATCTTGTTTGTTGCATCTGACCCCCTGAAGGTCAGGTCCAGGGGGGCAGGGACTTTTCCATCTACTTTCACTGCTGCACCCTCAGCTCCCGAAGTAGTAACTGGGTATTTCCCTGGCCGTGCCGGCAGCACCTGGAGGGGCTGGGCTGGCCCCCTGACTCAGGCCAAGGTTCTCTGCAGGCTGCCTTCTCCTGGGCCAGGACTTGCATCACCACAGCTCAGACCCACAGGGGGGCCCAGAACCTCTAGCATCCCCCAAGGATTTGGACTAAGGTCTCTGAGGGATGCTTTTTCAGGACACGAAAATACCCACCTTCCAGGAGAATCATTCTGGGGCAGCAGAGGGGGCCCAGGCTCGGTGGGGGTGGGTGGGTTTGACCTTGGACGTGGCACCATGGACGCCCACAGGTAGCAACGCTAGCTCCCTCCCTCCCTCCTCCCCTCCAAGTGCACGCTGCCCACTACCCATCAGGCAGCTGCTTCAAAGGTGTCTGTGTGGCCTGCGTGGGGCAAAAGCAGGCCAGTCCTGGCTTCCCTGGGGGTCCGTGTTCAGAGAGAACAGCCGGGCAAGCAGCAGTTACGGGGTGCTTCCCGAAGAGCAGGACCCACCTCAGACGCGACCGTTCCCAGCCAGGCCCAGCCAGGCTGAGATCAATAGCCATTAGAGCTTTCAAGACATGACCCGCAAAAAGCAATCCTGGTCTGACCTGGCTCTGGAAATCTAGCCCTGGCCCCAGAGCTGCAATGCCAGTGCGGCTGAGTGCCCTGCTTCTGGACAGGGGCAGCCCTGTCCAGTGGGTGTGTCACCCACGCGGTGAGACCCAGGCAGGCACCTGCACCGCTCCGAGCCTCAGTCTCCACGTCTGTGAAGTGGGATGAGCAGAGGCCTATTGTGCAGGCTGCCTTGGGCTGCACGGGACCGGCCTGGAAAACTGGACAGGGGCTGGCCTCGCCGTGGGAGCATGCCACGTGTGGGAGGTGGCCACCAGCCACGAGGTGTGGACCGTGGCACCAGTTATGATAAGTGGCGTGAGGACAAAATACACAAAAGGGGGTGGAGGGGAGGTGGGTGGGCCAGCAGGGGCCTCTCTAGAGGCCGCACGTGAACATGGGCCTGAGTGATTCGAGGGAGCCGTGTAGGATGAAATGTGGACATTATCCATCACCCCTGCTCTGGCGGAGACACACATCCCTAATGAGATGGGTGCAGTGGGTGCGGCCAGGACTTGGAGGGCGCCTCTCTGTGGGGCTGGGGTCCCTCCTGCCTGGGATCTCTCCTCATCTCGAGTTATAGCGGCCTTGGGAGGGGCCCCTGGGTGGGGCAGGGCCACCAGCTGCATGGAGGGAGCCCAGAGCCTCCTGCTGGACGTGAGGGTCCTGGTGGCGCAGGGCAGGCTTGGGCCAGGGGACCCGTGGGAGGAGGGGTGGGCCGTGGGCGAGCACGGTGGCCCCTGACCTGGGGTGGAGGGTGAGGACCTGGTGTCCACAAGGGGGTCTGTGACCGGAGGGCCAAGCACAGCTAGGAAGGGGCTGGGAAGCGTGGGTCCTCCTAAGGCCCTCGAGGGCGGGGGAGGAAGGACACAGAGGGACTCGGACAGTCACCAATGCTGTCCAGCGGGAGAGGACGGCGTAATAAGCCGGCTTCCTCCGCAGGCGAGCAGGGCTGGGTCCCTGGATGAGGAGCCCCTCGAAGACTCCCCTTGTTGGGGCTCCTGCCTTGGCCACCTGGCTTCTCAGGGACCCCGACCTCTCGCTCCTCCTCTTTGCCATACTGCTCCCCCATCTCAGGAAAAATCAGCCCTCTTTAATAGCCATCACTAATTACAGAGCCTACAGGCCCCCCCCCACCCCGTGCTGGGGCCTGCCTTTTGCAAATCTATTCCTGTGGACGGGGGTCTGGGGAATTCACGCGAATGAACCGCGTGACATGGAAAAATGGAAAGAGACATTAACCTCGTTAAGTCCGTGGGAATCGCGACCTTGCTGAAGAGCCTTCCACCTGGAATTCCTGAACTGAGGTCTGTTTACTGAAAGCCACCAAAACACGAGACATGGGATCCGGAAGGAATCCGGAAAGTCTCTTTGAAACGGCGACTTGTGTCTCGACACCGGAGAAACCGGCCTAAGTTCCTAAAGCGGGAGCGCGGAGGGCAGCGGCTCGAAATCATTCCGGAGCGCGGCTCGAAAATGCACAGCATCGCGTCAGGGCAAAAACAAAATTATTTTTGCTCGAGAACCATCAGCAAACCAAGGCCCAAAGAAGCAGCCCCCGGCCCTCTCAGGCCTGTGTTTCGAAACAGACCTTTCAGACAGCACCCAGCCTCCTGCTGCCATTCTCAGGGGGGAAACTTGAAAATGCTGGATCTTAGTGGGGAACCCGACAGGGTACCAGCTGCAGCCCAGGTCTCCCCGGATGGGAGAGCAGCAGGGTTGGGAGGCAAGCAGGTTCAAGCGGCAGAACGCCCACCCTCCTTCCTCCCGTGGTTACCTAGGGCTGGCTTTTTTTTTTTTTTTTGAGGTTTTCCGCTTTGAAAACACAGAGGGTCTAATTTCTGATCAGCCAAACGCATCCCCAAAAGCTGTCCCTGTCATTTCTGTTCCCGGGATGCTTGTTCCCCAGCAGCATTCCCCCCACCAAGAAGGCAGCTGCCACTTGTCTCCTGGAGCTGAAGGGATGAAGGGACCACTCACCTGCCTTGCTGGCGTCTGCTGGTTAAAAGGGACACAGTCTAGTTTATTAGGGTTCACAAGGCGTTTAAGGAGCTGGTGCAGCAGCTCTCTCATTAGGGAGTGTCACTGCAGAACGTCAGAAGCAATTGGTGAATAAGTCCCACAAGGGTCGGGTTTGGAGGCAGCGAGTCCATTAGTCCTATTAGGGCATCTGCATCTCAGTGAAAGAGGCTGAATTATTCACGAGCGTGCCTCTTCCCCTAAAAGCCTGGGGAGTGTGGTTCCGCGGTGCAGCCTGGCAAGGCAGCCTCCTGCGTGCTGGCTGGGAGGGGGCACCGGCTGGGGTCCTGCCATCCCCTCGGGTGCACACCCTCTGCCTCGAGACCTGACCCTGGGAACCGCAGGTGGAGAGGCGCAGGCTGTGCTTTCTGGTATTTGAGGACGGGACCCAGGCTTGCAGCTGCCGTCCCACCTTGTTCTTAACTGTCTGCAAGCAGGGGAGCCCCGAGGCCCCACGGCACGTGACCACCACCCACAGTGAAGGGGTTGAGGTCTGTGGCAAGACGCACCCTCAGCACACGCAGACGGATGCCCCACCTCCCTTCCACCGGGACGTGCCCCAGATTGTACGTCTTATACTGCCAGGACCTATAAATGGCTGGAAGGTTCCTGCAGTTTGTTATTTGGACACCACACTGCTTCTCTCTCCAGGTGGGGGCATGGAGACCCTTCTTCACAGTCCTGACCTGAGGTTTGGAAAACGCTTTGAGGCTGAGCCCTGGGGTGATGTTATGCTGAGCCCCCGTTCCGGGTTCATGACCGCAGGGGCCCTTCGTGTCATACTAGGATCCCCCCAAAGTCTCAGCATGACACTATCCTCTAGCTGAGAAATCGCACCGGTGCCTGTGGGATTCTGGACGGAGGCTGAGCTGATTACCCCATGACAAACCTGCTAACGGGGTGGCTACAAGGGGTGGGGGGATCACTTCACCAGATCCGGAGTAGAAAGAAATGGGAGGCCGGGGGAGGACGTGGAACCGGAGGTAACTGGTAGTGGGTGATGATCTGGAAAGGCCTTCGTGATGGACTTGGGATGGTTTTTCTTTTCTTTTTTAAAAAATTTATTTATTTTGGCTGCACCACGCACCTTGCGGGGTCTTAGTCCCCTGACCAGGGATCGAACCTATGCCTCCTGAAGTGGAAGCACAGAGTCCTAACCACTGGACCACCAGGGAATTCCCTGGGATGGTTTTTCTTAAAGGCTGAAGCCCACTGTCAGGTTCCATGTCACGTGTCACCCCCTGGCTGGAAGTGGCCGTAGTGGGCCTCATTGCTGGGTGGCGGTCATCAGCCTGACATGCTTGGAATGAGGTTCATCTCCTTCCCCCGGGGCACCGTTCCCCTCTCATCACGTTGTCCCTCTCAGCACCTGTACCTCAGACACCAAGCCCCATGGACGTGGCTCCTGGTACCCTTCACTCTCTCTTCCTGTGGCTCCTGTGGTTCAGCCCTTCTCCATCTCTCCTGGCTCCTCATCCAGCATCTGCCCCCTGCCCTGCTCTAACACCATCGATGGCTCCCCAGTGCCCACTGAATGCCGTCCAGGCTCCTCTGCTTGGCATTCCTGGCTCTCCCTCCTCAGACCCCCAGCTGCCTCTACAGTCTGGCCTCTGTTTACTCTCCATCCTCTCCTGTCCCTGATGGCCCAGATGGTGTGACCGCTACTTCCTGTTCTCAGGGCGCCTCTCCAAGCTGTGCTCAGGCTGTCGCATCTACTGGAATGTTCTTCCTGGTGTCTGTTGAATTCTGTCCAGTCTTCAAGGTCCAGCCCAAAGGTTCTATGCAGCCTTCCCTGACTCTCAGCTGGCTGTGACCCCTCCCTCCTCGGAACGCCACCAACTCTCTGGACTCTCCCATGACCCACTATTTTTTTTTTTTAATTTATTTTATTTTTGGCTGCATTGGGTCTCTGTTGCTGTGCACGGGCTTTCTCTAGTTTCGGAGAGCGGGGGCTACCCTTCGTTGTTGTGTGTGGGCTCCTCATTGTCGTGGCTTCTCTTGTTGCAGAGCGCAGGCTCTAGGCGTGCGGGCTTCAGTAGTTGTGGCACGTGGGCTCAGTAGTTGTGGCTCGTGGGCTCTAGAGCACAGGCTCAGTAGTTGTGGCGCACGGGCTTCGTTGCTCCACGGCATGTGGGATCTTCCTGTACCAGGGCTCGAACCCGTGTCCCCTGCATTGGCAGGCGGATTCTTAACCACTGCGCCACCAGGGAAGCCCCCCATGACCCACTTTGCCTCCTAGATACTGTTAGAATGATTTGGGTTCAGAGTAGATTGCACTACCGTGGCCGATCCTTTCCACCTCTCTGCGTCATGTGACCATGATTCCTCCCATGGGTCGGGGTGGGGGGAGTATATTTTCCCCTTGGCATTGGGCTTGGTCATGAGCATGCTTTGGCCAAAAGAATGAGCAGAAGTGACTGTACCAATTCTAACCGTCGGCCTTCAGAGACAGTTGTGTTTCTGCTGTTTTCTCTGGCACTTCTGCCATGAGAAGAGGCCTGGGATGGTCCCTGGTTAGGAAGGACGGAGAGATGGTGAACACCAGCGTCCAGCCTGCAGCTTAGAGACCAACCCAGCTAAGCCCAGCCTAGATGAACTGACTCCAGTCAACCCACAGACATATGAGCAAGGAATCAATGCTTATTGTTGCTGCCCCTGCGACTTGGGGTAGTTTGTTATGCGGCCTCCTGTGTAAAAGCTGACAGGTACAGGGTCTTCCCTCCCTTACCCGTCTGTGAGCTGCTCGAGGGCAGGGTCCTGGACACCTTTGCCCTGTTGGAGGAGGGGGTGTCACCCTGCTGGCTGACTTAAATAACCATCCAACAGCCGTGTCAGTGCCTGGGTGACGAGGACCCCCCACTGGGAGTGGCACCCAGTTTGCTGAACACAGACCCCACCCCCTTAGAGGTCATCACCAGAGGCCCCCAAAAAGATGCCGAGTGTCTGTGGGAAGTAACCACGCTGGAGCCCCAAAGGGCAGGACAGCCAGAGCCTGTGCCATTGAACGTGGAGCTGAGAGGCTGGGGGTGGGTGGTCTTCAGATCTGGAGATTCAGTTCTCCAGCAGAGCATGTCCACGGGGTAAGAAGACCTCATGGGGACTGGACGCTCAGCCAGAGGGGTCGCAGAGGGTAGACCACAGGGTGGATCCATGGGGTCCGGGGGGCCAGCAAGGGGTGTGGAGCACCCTTTCACTTCAACTCGACTTACTTGGCACCTCTTACGGGACCAGCCCTTTCAGCTGGCTGGCCTATTTCGGGGATTTTTCTGCCTGCATGTCTCAGCTCACTCCTTTCCTTCCAGGAGTGAGGCAGGCCCAGGACCTCTGAGGATGCAGCTCAAGTGCATGTTTGGTTTCAAGGATTCAAGTGCATGTTTGGTTCCAAGGATTCAGTTTGAATCCTTGTGGACGGATGGCAAACATTCATTCTGGCATATTATGCCATACATACATACATACACACACACACACACATACATACACACATACATATGTATATGATGATAAACACTTCATTCAATAAGAGCATTTGCAAGCTCAGACCTAATTATTTCAAGCAAGACCTTATCTAGCAAAAATTCCAGTAGAATCAAAGATTCGCTCGTCCCTTTAGAGCTCTCGGTAAGGGGTGAGACCTCATGGGAGGCACTGAAGCAATGGCAAAATTAGCCTGAGGACCCAGGCCCACGGTCATGTTCGGAGGTGCCAAGGCTGTGGGAAGGAAAAAGCCACATGGAAATCCAGCGCCGACCCCAGCACCCACTGCCCGAGCGAGGTCCCTGGTGCATCGGCGATAACGGCCCCACAGCTCTGTCACCACTGCGGGTGCACACACCGGGGACCCAGTTCTGGACCGAGAGACCTCCCAGGCTTGGAGGCCAAGACGCACAACAGACACCAGGGCCCTGCCCCCACGAGCTGTACCGAGTGTCCAGCCCCAAAGCTGGCGGAGCTGCCCTGAGGGTTCCGTAAGCCTGGCATGTTCTCGATGGAGGGAAATGTCAAAGTAAATTCCCAGAGTTAGAGATTTTCAAGAGCACGCGTGTCTGTGGTGCACGCCCCACCCCGACAGGTTAGGAAGAGGCTGCACAGAGGGAGGAAGGGACCCGCCTGGGGGGCTTTTGCTGATGGACGTGCCTCGGGCTGGACCTCTGGACGCCGTGTCCCTCTGGTGACAGACTCTCCCCCAGTGGACACACTGTGATGATTTCCAACAGGAAATGCATCAGAAAGATGCCAGCGCACCTGTCCCGACCCTGGCCTGGGTCCTATCGCAGCCGCACACCCCAGAGAGCTCCATAGGCTACAGATCAGCTCAAATTCAAGGAAACGCGGAGAACACTGGGCTGGGTGCGTCGTCTTTCACTCTGATCACCTAAGAAGCACAAAGCTGGGATGACAGGAAAGCACTCGATCCGCTGTCTGAGGGGTGAGGTTTGAAAGGCGATCTGGCGAGAGCTCAGCTCAAATCGAAGCAAATTCTAGACGACGAGCCCACACAATGAGCCTGACTTCACGTCTTTCATCACTATGCCGTGTCGTGGCACCGAGAAGAGGACCAGAGCCTGGATCTTATGGGGGAGTTTTCACGCCCGAGAAATCACCAGCACACCCGGCCTGGGCGACATGGCTCTCCCACCCGCTGCCCTGCTTGCCGGTTGTAGGGAAGATGGAGGGCTCGTTACCTGTAAAACTGGAGCTGTCTTTTGGGGCTCCCATACCGAGTACTGCGGACAGCAATGGAGGAGAGAGAAGGAAACAGGGAGAGAAGAGAGAGAAGCCACAGTTGGCATCAACCACGCACAGGGAGGTGCCAGCCCGGGAAGCATCTCTGACGCCCGGCAGCCCCAGCCCCAGCCCCACCCCGCCCTCTCGGGGCTGTCGGAGGATGTGCCCGGGTACCAAGTCTCGGTAGCAGCGCCACCCAGTGGCACAGGGAGGTGGAGGCCCGTTTGTGTGGATGCCAGGCTCCTCTGTGCCTGGCCTCGGTTTGGGTTTCTTTTTTTTCTGGTCACCCCGCGCGGCATGTGGCATCTTAGCTCCCCCGCCAGGGATTGAACCCACACCTCCTGCAGGGGAAGGGCAGAGTCTTAACCACTGGACTGCCAGGGAAGTCCCTCTGTTCGGGTTTTCATGAAACATGCTTTTTCAGACCAACGGTTGAAAACCTTCAAACCCAGGAATGCCCATCACCCAACACGCTGGGAAGTCTGCACGTGACCATGGGGTTCTTTTTAGGACCTGGATGCAGGAGGGACGCCCCCTGTGGTTTCCATGGACGCTTGCTGTGGCTCACGCCCTCACAGTTATCTGAAGGTCCAGTGGCTCAAGGACTGGCGGGCCCCAGGGTTCCACTTGCGCCCCAGTCCTCCGTGACAATGATGCCAGCGGCTCCCACCCCGCGCCTTCCCCATGCCCTCCCTGTGGTTCAACCTGGGCTATTTTCCAAACAGAAAGACCCAGGGCTGGATCTGGAAGTGAGCTCCACAAAGAGGTCAAGGGGGCCCGGCTGCCTCCACCCTCCGTGGGCTCCACTCAGGCCTGTAAGGCTTGGAGCCTTGCTCAGGGCGTCAGGGGAGCTGGTGGGACCACAGGGGCTACAGGACCTGCAGTGTGTGTGGCATGAGAGAGATGGAAACCGGGAAGGGCCTCTGTTACCTCCCACGGAATATTTCAGAAGTCAGGGACAAGGCAGCAGTCTAATCCTGGCTCCATCCCACCTGGAAAACCTTGGGTTTTTTCTTTCCCATTTTGGTCTTAAAAGCCTCCTTTCCTTGGAGAAAATGCAGGCTTGCGTGCACCTGACAGCCCTGTGGGCTCACTCGGCCCCTCCCTCTGGGTCAAGGGGAGGAGACTGGACTGTGGACCTCCTCAGAGGTAGCACTGACCCTGGGAGGGCCGGGGTGGGGTGGCACGGGGGCGTCACCTGTAGATCATGCCAGGGGAGCCGGTCTGCCGCAGGGAGAGCCGAGCCGGGGACCCCGTGGTCGATTCCGGATACATGGAGCCGGACTCACTCGTCCCGACCCACTCCCTTCTTCAAGGAGGGAAGATCCTGGAGGGAGAGCAAAGAAGGAGGGGAGGCGGTTACAAAAAGACCAATCAGTGTGGCCAGGATGCTCTGTGATCCTGAAGGCCTGGTTCCTTGGGCATCTGCATGTCCCTCATCAGACAGACAGACAGGCCCACGGGGGCTCGGGTGAGGCTGATGGTCGGGTCCGTGACCGTGAAGGATTTCTACTCCTCCTTTCCAAGCCCCCACTCCGTCCCTCCCTGACTGCCTTTCTGAGGTTCTGGGAGCACTTCCTCGTTGCCCAAACTATGCAGAAATGGTGGCTGCAGAGGGAATCTGTGGACTTGGGAATCTGGGCTGTCTTCCCCAGGCCAGGAAGTGGTACCACGGTCACCCAGGGTCATCCTGGATGCCTCACCTCCCTGACCCCTGACTCCTGCCCTGAGGCACCCCCGGGCAAGTGAGGGACACGGACGGGAAACCAGGACCACAGAGGGGAGGGTGCACAGAGGGCCAGGCCTTGTGTGCTAGGAGCAGAGCTGTCCCCAAGGCCAGTCCAGATGCTGGTCCAGAGGCCCCGGGGAAGGCAGGGTGCACGATGTCCTCACACAGGCTAACGGGATGGGGAACAGGCAGCCAAGGGCAGGCCGGGTTGCACGTGCCCTTTACTGGGGGTGCGGCCCACCCCCACCCCTCGCTCTCCTCTCTGGCTTTCCCTGGGCCCAGCTGCTGTGTGGTGACACCTCAACCCCCAGCTCGGGCACTTAGGGATGTTTAATGTCCAGAATTCCGAATCACAGACTTAATCTGCCTGAGTCCCCAGGTGATGTCCGTGTTGTTTGTCCAGGGAACACACTTTGAGGACCCTTGGCCTAAAGCCGAGCTCCCGGACTAGAAGTCGGCAAACTACTGCCAGCAGGCCAAAAATTTCTGTAAATAAGGTTTTATTGGAGGTTCTACCTCCATGCCCATTTGTTTATGAATTGCCCATTTGTGCTACTATGATGGGGTGGGTCGTTGCAATGGAGACCATCTGGCCTGCAAGGCCTAAAATATTTACTACCTGTCCCTTTAAAGGAAAAGTCTGCCGACCCCTGTTCTAGGCTATTCTCTCCCCCACTCTCCAAGATGACACGGCCCAGCACCTCTCTCCTGAAATCACGAACACTTCCTTTCCCGTGTTACCCATAGCTCTTGACTTGATGCTTCCTATTTCCCTAGCATCAGACCCATCCCCCAGCATCAGCACAAGGAACATTCTGCTCCCCTCCCGTTGCTACCGGGTGACCTGGCCACGCCCACGGCACCCACACCCTCTGCCTCGCCCCCATTCAAGGGCATCCTGCAACAGGACTCTCACCCACAAGTCCTTCCTTCTTTACGGAGCAGAGCCATCTGCACACAATCAATTACTACTTCTTCTATCTTGGGACTTCCCTGGTGGTCCAGTGGTTAAGACTCCGCACTTCCACTGCAGGGGCACAGGTTCGATCCCTGGTCAGGGAACTAAGATCCTGCATGCCACGCTGTGCGGCCAAAAACCGCCAAACCACCCCCCCCCCCCAAAATGACTTCTCCAGATGGAAGGAAAGATGGTGGAGGAGAAGGACGTGCACTCACTCCCTCTTGCGAGAGCACCATCATCACAACTAACTGCTGAACAATCATTGACAAGAAGACACTGGAACTCACCGAAAAAGATACCCCACATCCAAAGACAAAGGAGAAGCCACAATAAGATGGTAGGAGGGGTGCAATCACGATAAAATCAAATCTTATAACCGCTGGGTGGGTGACTCACAGACTGGCGAACACTTATACCACAGAAGTTCACCCACTGGAGTGAAGGTTCTGAGCCCCACGTCAGGCTTCCCAACCTGGGGGTCTGGCAACGGAGGAGGAATTCCTAGAGAATCAGACTTTGAAGGCTAGCGGGATTTGACTGCAGGACTTTGACAGGACTGGGGGAAACAGAGAGTCCACACTTGGAGGGCACACACAAAGTAGTGTGCGCATCGGGACCCAGGGGGAAGGAGCAGTGACCCCACAGGAGGCTGAAGCAGACCTACCAGCTAGTGTTGGAGGGTCTCCTGCAGAGGCAGGGGGCAGCTGTGGCTCACTGCGGGTACAAGGACACTGGCAGCAGAAGTTCTGGGAAGTACTCCTTGGCGTGAGCCCTCCCGGAGTCTGCCATTAGCCCCAACAAAGAGACTGCAGACTCCAGGGCTGGGTCGCCTCAGGCCAAACAACAAACAGGGAGGGAACTCAGCCCCACCCATTAGCAGACAAGCAGATTAAAGTTTTACTGAGCTCTGCCCACCAGAGCAGCACCCAGCTCTACCCACCACCGGTCCCTCCCATCAGGAAACTTGCACAAGCCTCTTAGATAGCCTCATCCACCAGAGGGCAGACAGCAGAAGCAAGAAGAACTACAACCCTGCAGCCTGCGGAAGGAAAACCACAATCAGAGAAAGATAGACAAGATGAAAAGGCAGAGGGCTATGTACCAGATGAAGAAACAAGATAACCCCAGAAACACAATGAAATGAAGTGGAGATAGGCAACCTTCCAGAAAAAGAATTCAGAATAATGATAGTGAAGATGATCCAGGACCTCGGAAAAAGAATGGAGGCAAAGATCGAGAAGATGCAAGGAATGTTTAACAAAGACCTAGAAGAATTAAAGAACAAACAAACAGGAATGAACAATACAATAACGGAAATGAAAAATACACTAGAAGGAATCAGTAGTAGAATAACTGAGGCAGAAGAACTGATAAGTGACCTGGAAGACAGAATGGTGGAAATCACTGCCACAGAAAAGAATAAAGAAAAGAGAATGAAAATAAATGAAGACAGCCTAAGAGACCTCTGGGACAACATTAAGTGCACCAACATTCACGTTATAGGGGTCCCAGAAGGAGAAGAGAGAGAGAAAGGAACTGAGAAAATATTTGAAGGCATTACAGTCGGAAACTTCCTTAACATAGGAAAGGAAATAGGCGCCCAAGTCCAGGAAGCACAGAGAGTCCCAGGCAGGATAAACCCAAGGAGAAACACACTGAGAGACATAGTAATCAAACTGACAAAAATTAAAGACAAAGAAAAATTATTAAAAGCAACAAGGGAAAAATGACAAAAACATACAAGCCAACTCCCATAAGGTTAACAGCTGATTTCTCAGCAGAAACTCTGCAAGCCAGAAGGGAGCATGATATATTTAAAGTGATGAACGGGAAGAACCTACAACCAAGAATACTCTATCCGGCAAGGATCTCATTCATATTCGACAGAGAAATCAAAAGTTTTACAGACAAGCAAAAGCTAAGAGAATTCAGCACCACCAAACCAGCTTTACAACAAATGCTTAAGGAACTTCTCTAAGTGGGAAACACAAGAGAAGAAAAGGACCTACAAAAACAAACCCAAAACAATTAAGATTATGGTAATAGGAACATACATATTGATAATTACCTTAAATGTAAATGGATTAAATGCTCCAACCAAAAGACATAGACTGGCTGAATGCAAACAAAAACAAGACCCATACATATGCTGTCTACAAGAGACCCACTTCAGACCTAGGGACACATACAGACTGAAAGTGAGGGGATGGAAAAAGATATTCTATGCAAATGGAAATCAAAAGAAAGCTGGAGGGGCTTCCCTGGTGGTGTAGTGGTTAAGAATCCGCCTGCCAATGCAGGGAACACGGGTTCAAGCCCTGGTCCGGGAAGATCCCACATGCCGTGGAGCAGCTAAGCCTGTGTGCCACAACTACTGAGCCTGCGCTCTAGAGCCCATGAGCCACAACTACTGAGCCTGCGTGCCACAACTACTGAAGCCTGCACAACTAGAGCCTGCGCTGCACAAGAGAAGCCACTGCAACGAGAAACTCGCGCACCACAACGAAGAGTAGCCCCCACTCGCTGCAACTAGAGAAAGTCTGCACGCAGCAACAAAGACCTAATGCAGCCAAAAATAAATAAATAAATAAATAAATTTATTAAAAAAAATAAAAAAGAAAGCTGGAGTAGCAATTCTCATATCAGACAAAATAGACTTTAAAATAAAGACTATTACAAGAGACCAAGAAGGACATAATGACCAAGGGATCAATCCAAGAAGAAGATATAACAATTGTAAATATTTATGCACCCAACATAGGAGCACCTCAATACTTAAGGCAAATGCTAACAGCCAAAAAAGGGGAAATTGACAGTAACACAATCATAGTAGGGGACTTTAACACCTCACTTTCACACCAATGGACAGATCGTCCAAAATGAAAATAAATAAGGAAACACAAGCTTTAAATGACACATTAAACAAGATGGACTTAATTGATATTTATAGGACATTCCATCCAAAAACAACAGAATACACTTTCTTCTCAAGTATTCATGGAACATTCTCCAGGATAGACCATATCTTGGGTCACAAATCAAGCTTTGGTAAATTTAAGAAAATTGAAATTGTATCAAGTATCTTTTCTGACCACAACGTTATGAGACTAGATATCAATTACAGGAAAAAAACTGTAAAAAATACAAACGCATGGAGGCTAAACAATACGCTACTAAATAACCAAGAGATCACTGAAGAAATCAAAGAGGAAATCAAAAAATACCTAGAAACAAATGACAATGAAAACATGACGACCCAAAACCTGTGGGATGCAGCAAAAGCAGTTCAAGAGGGAAGTTTATAGAAATACAATCCTACCTCAAGAAACAAGAAAAATCTCAAATAAACAACCTAACCTTACACCTAAAGCAATTAGGGAAAGAAGAACAAAAAAACCCCAAAGTTAGCAGAAGGAAAGAAATCATAAAGATCAGATCAGAAATAAATGAAAAAGAAATGAAGGAAATAGCAAAGATCAATAAAAGTAAAAGCTGGTTCTTTGACAAGAAAAACAAAATTGATAAACCATTAGCCAGACTCATCAAGAAAAAAAGGGAGAAGACTCAAATCAACAGAATTAGAAATGAAAAAGGAGAAGTAACAACTGACACTGCAGAAATACAAAGGATCATGAGAGATTACTACAAGCAACTATATACCAATAAAATGGACAACCTGGAAGAAATGGAAAAATTCTTAGAAAAACACAACCTTCCAAGACTGAACCAGGAAAAAATAGAAAATATAAACAGACCAATCACAAGTAATGAAATTGAAACTGTGATTAAAAATCTTCCAACAAACAAAAGCCCAGGACCAGATGGCTTCACTGGTGAATTCTATCAAACATTTACAGAAGAGCTAACACCCATCCTTCTCAAACTCTTCCAAAAAATTGCAGAGGAAGGAACACTCCCAAACTCATTCTATGATGCCACCATCACCATGATACCAAAATCAGACAAAGATGTCACAAAAAAAGAAAACTACAGGCCAATATCTCTGATGAACATAGATGCAAAAATCCTCCACAAAATACTAGCAAACAGAATCCAACAGCACATTAAAAGGATCATACACCACGGTCAAGTGGGGTTTACCCCAGGGATGCAAGGATTCTTCAATACACACAAACCAATCAATGTGATACACCATATTAACAAATTGAAGAATAAAAACCATATGATAATCTCAATAGATGCAGAAAAAGCTTTTGACAAACTTCAACACCCATTTATGATGAAAAACTCTCCAGAAAGTCAGCACAGAGGGAACCTACCTCAACATAATAAAGGCCATATATGACAAACCCACAGCCAACGTCATTCTCAATGGTGAAAAACTGAAACCATTTCTTCTAAGATCCGGAACAAGACAAGGTTGGCCACCCTCACCACTATTATTCAACATAGTTTTGGAAGTTTTAGCCACAGCAGTCAGAGAAGAAAAAGAAATAAAAGGAATCCAAATTGGAAAAGAAGAAGTAAAACTCACTGTTTGCTGATGACATGATACTATACAAAGAAAATCCTAAAGGTGCCACCAGAAAACTACTAGAGCTAATCAATGAATTTGGTAGAGTAGCAGGATACAAAATTAATGCATAGAAATCTCTTGCATTCCTATACACTAACAATGAAAGATCAGAAGGTAAATTAAGGAAACAATTCCATTTACCACTGCAACAAAAAGAATAAAATACCTAGGAATAAACCTACCTAAGGAGGTAAAAGACCTGTACTCAGAAAACTATAAGACACTGATGAAAGAAATCAAAGGTGACACAAACAGATGGAGAGAGATACCATGTTCTTGGATTGGAAGAATCAATATTGTGAAAATGACTATACTACCCAAAGCAGTCTACAGGTTCAATGCAATCCCTATCAAATTATCAATGGCATTTTTTACAGAACTAGAACAAAAAATCTTATAATTTGTATGGAGACACAAAAGACCGCGATTAGCCAAAGCAATCTTGAAAAAAAAACGGAGCTGGAGGAATCAGACTCCCTGACTTCAGACTATACTACAAAGCTACAGTAATCCAGACAGTATGGTACTGGCACAAAACCAGAAATATAGATCAATGGAACAGGATAGAAAGCCCAGAGATAAACACATGCACCTATGGTCAACTTATCTATGACAATGGAGGCAAGGATATACAATGGAGAAAAGACAGTCTCTTCAATAAGTGATGCTGGGAAAACTGGACAGCTACATGTAAAAGAATGAAATTAGAACACTCCCTAACACCATACACAAAAATAAACTCAAAATGGATTAAAGACCTAAATGTAAGACCGGGCAATGTAAAACTCTTAGAGGAAAACATAGGAAGAACACCCTTTGACACAAACTGCAGCAAGATCTTTTTTGACCCACCTCCTAGAGTAATGGAAATAAAAACAAAAATAAACAAATGGGACCAAGTGAAACTTAAAAGCTTTTGTGCAGCAAAGGAAACTATAAACAAGACAAAAAGACAACCCTCAGAATGGGAGAAAATATTTGCCAGTGAATCAACAGACAAATGATTTATCTCCAAAATATATGAACAGCTCATGCAGCTCAATATCAAAAAAACAAACAACCCAATCAGAAAATGGGCAGAAGACCTAAATCTACATTTCTCCAAAGAAGACATATAGATGGCCAAGAGGCACATGAAAAGCTGCTCAACATCACTAATTACTAGAGAAATGCAAATCAAAATTATGAGGTATCACCTCACTCCAGTTAGCTGGGCATCATCATAAAGTTACAAACAATAAATGCTGAAGAGGGTGTGCGGAAAAGAGAACCCTCTTGCACTGTTGGTGGGAATGTAAATTGATAGAGCCATTAAGGAGAACAGTATGGAGGTTCCTTAAAAAAATAAAAATAGAATTAGTATATGACCCAGCAATCCCACTACTGGACATATACCCAGAGAAAACCATAATTCAAAAAGACACATGCACCCCAATGTTCATTGCAGCACTGTTTACAATAGCCAGGTCATGGAAGCAACCTAAATGCCCATCAACAGACGAATGGATAAAGAAGATGTGGTACATATATACAATGGAATATTACTCAGCCATAAAAAGGAACGAAATTGGGTCACTTGTAGAGACGTGGATGGACCTAGAGACTGTCATACAGAGTGAAGTAAGTCAGAAAGAGAAAAACAAACATCGTATATTAATGCATATATGTGGAATCTAGAAAAATGGTACAGATGAACTGGTTTGCAAGGCAGAAATAGAGACACAGATGTAGAGGACAAACGTATGGACACCAAGGGGGGAAGTCTGGGGGGATGAATTGGGACATTGGGGTTGACATATGCACACTAATATGCATAAAATAGATAACTAAAAAAAAAAAAAACCAAACTACTTCTGCAGTTTTCAAAAACAACAAGCATAGTTTCTTGGACCCACTTCCTTCCCCACTCTTGTCCTATTTCTCTCCTTCCATCACAGGAAATGTCCTCTTGTCTGCAATTACCCTCCCTTCTGCCCTCATGCCTCTGAGGAAGCTACCATTGCCAAGGTCGCCGTGACCTCCCTGTTGCTAAGCCTGATAGTGCCCAGCGTACGGGGTGGATGGCGGGGCCGCACCATCCTCCTGGCTCCGGGACCCCACGCTGCCTGCTGTCCTGCTGCCTCCCCAGCTGCTCCTTCTCGGGCTCCCGGGCTGCATCTGGTCCTCTCTCTTGTCTCCAGCTCTGGTTTCTGCTCAGGCTCAGGTCTTGAATCTCTTTTCTTTTCTGTCTACACGAAGTTCCTCAGATTTCCACCAGTCTTCTGGCTCTGACCTCCATTGCTACGCTGCAGACCCCACGATTGTATCTCCAGCCCCCATCTCTCCCCTGGACTGCAGACGCGTGTATCCAACTGTCCACTAGGCACCTCTACAAGGATGTGAAACAAGCACCTTGGGTCCATGCATCTAACACGAAGCTCCTGACCACCCTGTCAACTACAAATTGGCACTTGCCATGGGCACTTGCCATCTACCTCTACAAGGATTAAATCATGTGCTGCTGCAGTTGCTGACTTTCAACATCCCCTGAAAGGAATTCAGGGTGGAGAGCAGAAATGAGGCACTCTGAGAAAAACTGGCAGAACAGGTCTTCAGATAGTTAGATATTTTCAGGAGAAGATTTAATGAGCCTAATTTTTGTATTTCCTCAGATCTAGAAAGACACTAAAATCCTTCATGGTGACGATTGCTCCTCGTGACTAGCAGAAACCTTCTGGAAAAAAATACGTGCTTGATTGCATGTACTCCCTCTTTGCCAAAATCACATACACACTGACCTTCCCCTGACCTCTTTGGTGCAGTTTCTCAGAGCTATCTGAAATGCTGTCTCCCGGGCCGCAGTCCTCATGTTGCCCCAAATAAAACTTAACTCTCACTCTCACGTTGTGCATTTTTTTAAGTCGACAACTCCCACTCCAGTCCTGTTCTTCCACGGCCACCCCGTCATGAGGCCATCTTCAGAAGCCACCAGAGTCCCACGCTTCTTGCGGTGACCTCCGCCTCCTCCTCCCTGGCCCAGCTGCCACCTTCCCTCTCATAGTCCCCACGACAGCTTTCTGACAGGTCTCCTGGCTTCCACCTTGACCAGGAGCCAGAGCGAACCTTCCGGAACATAAATCAGATCATGTTGTTACTTTGCTCAAACTTTCCAATGGTTTCCCATTCTACCCAGAGTGAAAGCCCAAATCTCAACAGCGGCCTCAGCCCAGCCCCGCCTGAGCCACGACCTTTCTGACCTCATCCCCGCCCCCCCTCGCTCACTCCGCCCCAGACACGGGCTCCGTGGGGTCCCGTGAACCCAGCAGACACTCCAACCTCAGGGCTTTTGCACATGCTCTTCCTTCTGCCTGAGCTCTCTGACCCCCGACCCGCCGGAGGGACCCCTGACCTTCACCTCCTAATACAAAGGTCACATTCTCAGGGAGTCTTCTCTGGACACTTTATCTTAAATTGCAGACCTGTCTTCCCTACACTCCCCTGGTCCCTCCCCTGGCACGTGTCACCTTCTAACACACCTTCTATTTCACCTACTGTCTCAGTTATGACCCCAAGATGCCAGCTCCATGGATGCAGGGAGTTTTGTCGGCTGTGTTCACAGCTATGCCTGGCACATCTGTGGTAGGGGGAGGGCCTGGGGACTCGGCTTGCATGAGGTGGCAGGGGTGGGGACAGGGCAGCCTTCCTGAGGGTGCAATGCCCGCTCTGTCCAGCGGGGGTGTTCACGGCAGCTACAGGTGCCACTGGCCACACTTTGGGAGGCATCCCCAGGGAGGTCACCTGTCCCACTCCTCACCCTAGCCCGGACTCTGGAAGCTCAGATCCTTCAGGGTCAGCAGTCAGCTCCTCCGCCCACAGCCGGGCACTGGCCACACTCTGATGCCCACTTCACGCGGAAAAGAACTGCAGGCCACGAGCAGTGCTTCTGTCTCATTCCTCCTGGGAGGTTGGCACCTTTGCCACCTCACGGGGGGGAAGAGGATTGGTGAGGTTTCCCCAAGCCCCCTGCTGGGCATTCAGGACACAGTCCAGGGGCACAGCCAACGTGCCCAGAGCCCACCTCCTTGCCCTGTGGCTGCCACTGTCCAATCAGGAGCCACTGCATCTGCCTGGCAGCCAACCCCCAAGGAGCTGACGTCCCAGTGGGGATGCTGTGACTCCCAGGCTGCCAGGTGCTGGGCTCCTGCACCCCTGGGGGAGGAAGGCAGGCACAGCTGCCCACCCCGCCTCCATCTGGGACCGTTCAGAAACCATTTGGCAACATGCCAGGCTCGAGAGGGACGAGGGACAGGAGGGGCGGCTGAGAGGGTGTGGCTCGGGGGTCCAAGCTGGGAGTCCGAAAGCTGGGTCCCTCCCATCTCCTGCATGCCCAGCTGGTCTGCGTGTGACCTGGAGCAATCCACCCCGTTTTATACTTGGAGACATAAGCATGGAGCGCTCACAAAGGCCCGTTCATAGTTTCTCATGCGAGCAAAGAGAAGATACGCTCTGAGCCCAAGAGGAAAGATGTTGAGTCAATCCCAGCTCTCACCCTTTGCAGGCTGAGCTGAGTGATGACAGGGGACCTAAAAGGCTCCATCTGTGGACACTGTCTTCTCTCCAACTTATTATTTTGAAAACTTTCAAACTTTCAAACATCAGAAAAATTGTACCAGAATAGCCACAAACACCTATATACCTTTCATCCTACTCACTGATAGTCTACATACGCCTCATTTCCTTGCATTGCCTCTCCTCCCCCTCCCCCTCTCTCCCCTTCACCTCTTCCCCCTCCCTCTCGCACACACTTTTTTTCTGAACCATTTGACAGTTGTGATCTCATGCACGTCACCCCTCAATACTGCAGCAAGCATTTTCTGAGAATAAGAACTCTACCTTACATAACTACAATACCATGATCATATCTAAGGCAATTAATTCAATACCACCTGATATATAGCCTATATTAAAAATTTCCGCCTTCCTCAAAAAACAAGAAAAACCTCAAATAAACAATCCAGGCTACCACCTAAAAGAATTAGAAAAAGAAGAACAGGGACTTCCCTGGAGGCGTTGTGGTTAAGACTCTGCACTCCCAATGCAGGGGGCCCGGATTCGATCCCTGATCAGGGAACTAGATCCCACATGCATGTCGCAACGAAGAGTTCGCATACCGCAAGAAAGGAGTCCATGAGCCGCAACTAAGGAGCCCGCCTGCCGCAAGTAAGACCCGACGCAACCAAATAAATAAGTAAATAAATTTAAAAAAAAAAGAAAGAAAAAGAAGAACAAACAAAACTTAAAGTCAGCAGAAGAAAGGAAATAATAAAGATCAGAGAAGAAATAAAACAGAGATTAAAATTTTCCCATTGATTCCAAAAAGATAGTCTATAGTTTAAAAAAATCCAGAATCCATCCAAAAATAGATTCTATAGCTTAAAAAAAAAACACCAGAATCCACTCAAGGTTCACCTAATCCAGCACCCCTCAACTAATATCTTAATCCAGCACCCCACCCCCCTACCATTTTTTCATTTTTGTTTTTCATGGCATTGGGTTTTTGTATTTGTTTTTGAAAAGCTCAGGCCATTAGTCCTGCAGACTGTCCCACATTTTGCATTTGTCTGATTGCAGCCTGATGATTAGATCTGGCTAAACCTTTTTGGCGAGGTGTGTCCTTCTGGTGCATCCAACCAGGATGCACATGCGCGTTTGTCCATGACGGGCAAAGCCAGGGCCTGCCACTTGGTTAAGGCAGCTTCCGCCTGGCACGGAGCACTAATTCCTTCATAATTAACCAGGAACCGCAGGGAGGGCTCTTTGAGGCTGTGTGAGAATCCAGTTCCCCTGCAACCTCTCACTGTGTTTTCTCCACTTTAGTTTTCCCAGAAAGGTCACTATGCAGCCTGTTAGGGCTCCGAGTGCAGAGGACGCGAGAGGGCAGGAGGCCGAGTTTAAATGGGAAGAAAACACAAAAACGGATTCCTGGAGTCTTAGGCTGTCATCAGAGCTGCAGCCCCGGCCAGGCCCTGATGCTCAGATTCTCAGGGACTGACCAAAGGCCCCACGGGGCCTCTATGTGACTCTGGGGCCTGGGATTGGCCCTGAGACTCGGGCTGGCGGTCTTCTGGAAAAGTGGACCCATGACATAATTTTAAACATGGACAAGCACATTTATACACACAGAGGGAAAGCCCCAGAATAAACCAGATGGACTGTGCAAAATGTCCAGGGTCACAGCAGACCACGGTGAGGCGCCCTTGACCAGGACACACGAGCTCGCTCTCTCTCTCTTTAAGCCTCAGTCTTCTCACCTGCAAAATGGGGTCCTGGCCTACATGAACCTCAATTTCTCTGTTGGAGCTAAGAATAAATGATTATATTATTCTGGGGGCTAATGTGCCTGGGGGTGTCCAATTCGGAGCTGCAAGTGGCGCTCTCTCTCTCTTCCTCTCTCTCTTTCTCCCTCTTTCTCTGCTCCCTTCAGCCTCAGCATTAAAGATGTAATCTGTAGCCTCTCAGAGTTGATGAGAGCTACTTGCACGAGATAGGAAGAATTCAGTGCATCCAGGCGAGAGAAGAAAAGGAATTCACAGCTAAGCCAAGAAACCACAAAGAAGAGTCAGACTGAGCCCACGAGTCCAGAGACACACAATAATAGGAGATGCTTTCTGAGTGACCCTGCTTGGGGGACCACCTGTTCTGGTTCCTCAGATGTTCTGGTTGATGAGCTGGCATCTGATTTGCATAGAAGGAGGGTATGAGGGTCTAAGAGATTGAATCATCGGTCCCCATTCCTGGCTCCTTCCGTATCCATGTCCTTTGCTGAGTGACTCTGCCACCTCCTCCCAACATGCACGCATGCATACAACACCCACCCCACCTCCACACACACACAAACACACTCTTGGGCCAATGGGGAGCGAGCAGAATGACGATATGCCAGCTCCAGCCACAGGAGACTTGCCCTGGAGCCCCTGCCATCATCATGGACAAACCTGCTCCAGACACATCCCCCGCTGGTCCAAAGAGGCCGAGCTCACATGCAAGAGCCACCCGGCCTGGACCGGGCATCACGCATCGACCTGCAATGTGGAGCCAGCAGACCCACGAATGCAGACAAACGAACCTCTCTGTGGCCTGCCACCAGGACTGTTACACACAAGGTGAATGGAGTTTTAACTTTAGCACCGCTGGGAGCCGTTCTGCTGTGTTTTAATATTCAGGGTCATTCTCATTACATTAAATTATAACTCCAGTGGGAGGCCGGGAGCTACTTCCAGTTACGGGAAAAGGATGCCACAGCTGTCTCTTTGCCGTAGATTCTGGAGCACAAAACTTGGGTGATGGGAACCTTCAGGTAGTGAGAGCTCTTCATGTGAAGCTAGCCCTTTGAGCTCTGGAGAGGGAAACTGTTTCTAAATCGAAACCTTGCCGAGTCGACACCCGTTTCCATCTTCTTCTGGGGCTTGGTGGATGACACAATTCCCCCCTCTTTGGGTGATCCAGGAGACCACTCCAGGTGGTGGGGAGGGAGGTGAGGTCCAGTTGGGGTTCAGATCTAGCCCTCGGCTTGCATCGTAACTCTGCCATTTATTGGTGTCTGACCTTGGGCAAATCTCCCAACCTTCCGAAGTGTCAGTTTCTCCACCTGTGAAATGGGGGGGTAACAGGAGTCACGGAGGAGCTGATGTGCTACCAGGTGGGGGTGTGCGGTGACGGCCACGGAGGCTGGGATCCGCCCGTGCCGGGCGCTGGAGGAGGGAAGGTGCTGCCCGAGGCGTGGGAGTGCTTCTCGGCAAGTCCGCGGTCACGACTCCTTCCTGAACGTTTGCACCGCGGGCCAAAGGCAGGTGAGGTCACTCTTGCGCAGAGGCATCTGCCCCAGAGGCAGCCTGCTCCCAGGCAGTGATCCTGCCTTCCAGAAAAATCACTTTTCAGGGTCCTCAGACTCACTGCAACCTCTCCTTTTCCCATGCTGCCTCTCTCCCCTGCTCTCAGAAGTCTTCTCATCTTTTCCAGTTTCCCAGAAAAAGGCTCATTGCTTACGGAGGTGACCAGCCATGCACAGGTATGACTCGCTGTCATGGGGGGGCCCTCTGGGGCTGCATCCTCATTCTGGGTCATCCTGGAAGCTCAAAGCTTCCAGAAGGCTTGGCCCTAGATCGCTGAGGTCTTAAGAACAATGAGACTGTGTGAGTTGTCTACTGCCACCTGACAAGGGTTGGGGGCTTACAACAACAGATATTACTCACACAGTTTTGGAGTCAGGAATCCGGGACTGACTTGGCTGGCTGGTCTGGCTCAGGGTCTCTCCTGAGGCTGTGGGCAGGATGTCAGCTGAGGCCACCATCTCATCTGAATGCTCCTTGTCTTTGCTTTTTTGCTGCACCATGCGCCTTGTGGGATCTTAGTTCCCCAACCAGGGATTGAACTCAGGACCTGGGCAGTGAGAGCGTGGAGTACTAACCACTGGACTGCCAGGGAATTCCCCTGAAGGCTCCTCTTCTTCGATGTCTCCTGCACAAGGCTGTGGGCTGTTGGCCTCGGTTCTGTACTCCTTGGATCTCTCAGGCCAAGGCAGTTTGCTTCCCCCAGAGCAAGGGATGGAGAGAGAGAAGCTGCCGTGTCTTTCTTGACTGAGGCTCAGGAGATTTGTTTATTGGTCACAAAGACCAACCCTAATACGATGGAGTGGGTGAGGACCAGGAGGCGGGGCCACTGGAGACCATCTTGAAGGTCACTGCTGTGACACCAGTTATGGACTGTTCCTCTCCTTTACTCTGTCCCCATTTGCCCTGAGACCACAGGGATGTCGGCTCCTCCAGGGCAGGGGCTTTGCCTCTTCTGCTCACTGACGTGTCCCAGCAGTGCCAGGCACGTGGCCGATGCTCTGTGAGCTCTGACTGAGGGACCAGGGAGGAGAGGCTTACAGCACCTGGGTGTGACAGGCGTGTGACAGGCGTGTGAAGGGCGTTGGGTGATCTCCCCGGAAGCTTCAGGAATCAGGGCTAGGACTTAAGCTCCTGCTTCTCAAACTCATGTTACTTTGCACGTTGCTTCTTGAACCCCGTGAATCCTTTCTACCAAAGCCCTGAGGTATGGCTCTGACTGTGACACGGCATGAAACCACTGCCCTTTATGGGCCCAAAGCCTGTGGGAGCCTCGGCGGCCACAGGGTGCCTCAAGAAGAGACAGGAAGAGGTGTAACTGCTGAAAACCACACACATCCGGAAGGGCGCTTGTGTAACACCCCCTTCCGCTCTCTCCCAGAGGCCAGGAGCTCCGAGACAGGAGCCAACTCTTCTCCTGCGAGCAACATGGGTGGCAAAGAGTGAGAGTTGCTGAACCTGAGTGCACTTGGGGTGTCCGTTCTGTCTGTGGAGTCATCTTGGAGGACAGACAGAGAGGCCCAATTGCCAGAAGGGGCTGGAGGTCAACAGTCCCACACCCAAACAGCACCATCCAGATCTCGCTCAGATTCAGATGGAGCTGGGGGCGGGGAGAACGGTGCAATCATTACTGGGGGCTGGGGGTCACGGCCAGGACCCCCTCTGCTCTTGGCCAATGAGAACCTCAGTCTCTTCTCTAAACTGCTGTGGCCTGAGCCGGGGGGACAAGCGGCATGGGGACCCCTCCCCAACCCAACACTAAAAACCACGGACCTCACGTGGTCAGACCACGGTGGAAACATCTGGACCAGCCACAGAGCCCACGGCAAGACTGCCTGACAGGGCGTCTGTTCACGCGTCTAACTGATGCTCTATTAAGAATTCCTTATAAAGATCACAGACTGGAAGTTTCAATCTTTTCAAAGCAACCTTCAAGCACCTGTTCCCTGATTATGAACATGTCAGCCAACACAGAGCCAGGGCTGGACTGTTGCAGGGATAGTCCCTGTTCAAATTGAATTGATTCCACAGTAAAAAAAAATCAAATCCCAACTCTCCCAGAGCAACGGTGGAAGGCCTTTCCCCTGGTACAGCCCACCCACATCCTCACCGTGGCTCAGGCACCTACTGGCTGGGCGCCTTCCGATCGCGGGGAAGGCTCGCCGTGGCTCCTGGTTACGTCAGGGCTGCGCACAGTGATGGTGGCGGGGGGAGGGGTGGTCTGACTGGGCCCCCAGTCGTGGGGACAGCCACCTCCCCTCCCTTGGCTCACGGGGTGGAGGGGCCTCGTCTCCTGGCCACGGCTCCCCCATCTCCATCCGCATCCCGGTGACCACAGGTGGAAGGGTGTGGTCACCGAAGTCTGGCCAGAGGGGCCTCAGTGCTCTACAGACCACGCGAGCTGCAGCGGGTCAGGGCAAGATGCAGGAAACAGAAGCCCGCACGTGCTCCGGAATCTGCATAACCTTCCCCGGGGGCCCAGGCCACAGGCCTCCCCACAGTCATTCATTCAGCAAACGTTAGAGCTCTCCCGTCCCAGCTCGGGAAGCTCACAGCCTCCTCCCCGTCCGCCGCCCTGGTCTCCCGTGGGGACCACAGCCTGCACCAGTATCCTGCTGGGGCCCAGAGTGGAGAGGACAGCAAGGTCGGGGAGGGAAGCAGCAAGAAGCTGGGCTTTTCTGGGCCGGGAGGGAGCCCCTTAGGCATCAGGGAGCCCTCCCCGCCCCCCTCACCCACGTGGTGACCATGGGCTGCCCTTCCTGGACAGACCTGCAGGGTGGGGAAGGGATTCAAGGGGTCCTCGGCCACCCTCCCCCTTGCATGCGGGATCTTAGTTCCCCAACCAAGGATCGGAAATGCACCTCCCCCTCATCCCCCATTGGAAGTGCGGAGTCTTAACTACTGGACCGCTAGGGAAGTCCTCGTTTTGTTTTTAAGGCAGGGACCCTTACTCCTTCCGCCTGTGAAACTACTTTGCACTCAGAGATGGGAACCCAGGCTGGGGGTTCCCGGGAGACAGTGGATGGGCAGGAACCTCTCCAAGAGCCTGCTGGGGCCCCTTGGCAGCTGTGCCCTCACCCCCCAGGCTGGACAGAGGTGGCCCTGCCGCACTCTTGATCTCCGGGCAGCTCCTTGCCCCAGGGATGAAAGCAGAAGCCAGCAGCCCTGGAGGCAGAGCCGTGTCAGACGCCTCCTCTGGGTCCCACCCGCTGCGCCCCAGCAGTCACTGGGTCACGGGAGGCCTGCCGGTCCCCTTCAGGGAGGACGCCTGCAGCCTCTGTGCCAGCCAGCCACGTGGGCTCGGCCTGGGTCCAGCAGGGCGTCCACAGGGGTAGCTCCCACCCTGGCGGCAGCCAGTCCTGCAGGGGCACAGGGCCTAGGGGGCTGCTGGCCTGATGAACCCTGGATGTCAGGGGAGCTCCCAGACCCTGCAGAGGGAGCCGGGGTCCCATCCCCTCAAGCACAAAACCCATCCTGGGAAGCAGGGTCCCCAAAACGCCCTGGGTACCTGCTCCTGGGTCAGAACAGCCAGAGACAAGACCATCCTGGCGTGTACGAGGTGGAAGGCGAACACCGCAGGACCACGGGGCCGACCAGGAAGCCGGCGGCAGCGAGTGACACTGCAGAGGATGCTCGGCGAGCCGGGGCCCCGGCGAGACGGGGTGTGGCCTCTAGTGCCAGGCGTGCCCCGACGAGGGCCCCAGACACCCCGACCTTCCTGACAGTGCAGCAGCTGCCCTGGGCAGGCAGGGTGGGGGGGGGGCCCCTTTCTGGGGGAGGGGGAGGGGGAGGGGACAGACACGCAGCTACCAGCTAGTTCTGGGGATGTTCCAGTTCCTGCTTATTGGCGCCAGCTTTGTGCCCGGGCTGGGCTACGCGCCTTTTACCCACGTCCCCTCATCTGATTGTCCCCCCAGCCCTGGGGGGGGGTCACTGCTGCTCCCCCAACGCCATCGATGATGACCCTGAGAGTCAGAGGTCAGGCCCATGGCTAGGATTTGAACCCGGGGCTGGGCTGATTCCAGAGCTGTACTCTGAGCTGGGCACTGCTAGGATGCCCCCCAGCTGGACGGTGAGCCCGGGGCAGGGCTCTGTCCCTCACTCATGTCCCATCCCCGGTCCTGCCACTGAGCCAGGACACAGCAGGTGCCAGCAGATGACGTGGTGGTGGGGCGGGGTGGCCCGGGAGGACGGGTGAGGGGGGATTCCCCTCTGTGGGGAGGAGGCTTTACCCACGGTTCCAGGGAGTGGGGTGGGCACAGGGCTCTGAGGCTGCAGTGGGAGCAGCCGCTGTGGGTCCCCGGCGGGGTTAAGACACAGATGGGGCGGTGGGGAAAAGAAAGAGGAAAGAGAAGGGAGAAGTAAACAGTTTGGGGCGCTCTGGATCATCTCATGACTGATTGAAGACAGCAGCTGTCAGGAGGTGAGCAGGAGGGGGGCGGAGAGCAAAGGGACAACGGAAAAAAGAGAGGCTCTGGGGGGCGGCGTTGGGAGGAGAGACCCCACAGCTGACCCCCCGCACACAGCCCTTGCTGTTTTTAACCCTCTTAGATGAGGGCACTTTTATACACGGGAATCAAGGCCCATGAATACTAAATGCTACCCAAGGCCACGGGCCCATCAGTGGCAGAGCTGGAACGGGAACCAGGTACGTCTGGCTCCAGACTGGGACTCTTTCCTCCACCTGCCCTGGAGCCCCCTCGGGCCTGACTCTGGACAGGTACCCTCTGCTGCCCACCAGCACGGAGGAGACCCTGTGGGTCCACGAGGCACACTTAACTCACTGCTCTTACACACCTCCAGGCAGCAGGTAGAAGCTGGACATTTCAAACTAACGCCTGTAACCTCGCGGGCCGCTTGGCAGTGCTGGCCACCATGAGTCAGGTCTCAAACCGCCGCTTCATTCCTGGCCCCTAAGAGTAAATCGCATTTCTTCAGGTATCTGCCAACGCTTTTTCAAGAAGTTCCTTTGGACCGGGAGGGCAGGCAGCCACTGAATGCTGGGCTGTGAAGTTGGGGATACTTCATTCGGACCAGGGGCAGCTCCTTTTCTGCGTGGACGCATCCGAGCCACAGATTTAAGCTGGATCAATAAACATGACAGACAGAGCCGCTGAGTGGCCCAACTGCCACCCACATGCCCCATTTCCTGAATCATCTTCCAGCTAGTGTGGCCTGGGACACGGCCTATCAGCAGAGTCCTGGGTGGGGGGAGGGGCATCCAGGGAATTTTGCTTTCCTTGTGGAAAGGGACAGAATCTTCTGGAATGTTCTTCTTCATGGAGGAGTTTGTGTCCATTTTCAGCAGAAGGAGTGATACGGGCGGAGGTCTCTCAGGCTGGATCGGGGGCAGGAGGCGGCACCTCAGAGGCCTGTGTGGGGTGACCTGCAGCAAGTAGTCTTGTACCGTCCCCCCAGCTCGACCACAGAACACGATCGTGTGCCAGGCTGGTCTTGAGACCACCTGAAGTTACCTCCTGGTAAGTGCGGACCTCACAGGGATTCCAGCTGTTTCCACAACTTATGGAGGAAGTTCTGAACAGATCTGCCTCAAGGTAACTCACATTCCTTTGGGCCGGGACCTGTCCCCGGAGTGTAGGCGGAGGACTGAGTTCATGCATCCTAGACACTCCCCGTGTGAGGAGCAGAGAGCGGGGTCCAGGGCTCCAGAGACACACGACTCCCTCTGCAAACCCCCACGGGGAACTCTAAGCGAATGAGTCCTCTGGGAATGACCGAAATGATGAAGCATGTCCTTTTTTATGTTGATTTCAAATCAGCGTCCTTGTAACTTCTACCCGCAGGGCCCACCTCTGTTCCCCGGCCCGGGAACTAAGGATGGTTTTCATGTTTTGTTTTTTTTTTTTAATTAATTAATTAATTAATTAATTAATTAATTAATTAATTTTGGCCGTGTTGGGTCTTCGTTTCTGTGCGCGGGCTTTCTCTAGTTGCGGCGAGCGGGGGCCACTCTTCATCGCGGTGCGCGGGCCTCTCACTGTCGCGGCCTCTCTTGTTGCGGAGCACGGGCTCCAGACGCGCAGGCTCAGTCGTTGTGCCTCACGGGCCCAGTTGCTCCGCGGCATGTGGGATCTTCCCGGACCAGGGCTCGAACCCGTGTCCCCTGCATTGGCAGGCGGATTCTCAACCGCTGCGCCACCAGGGAAGCCCGGTTTTCACGTTTTTTAAGTGGTTGGAAGAAAAACAGAAGAATATTTCATGGGACGTAAAAATTATCAAAAATTCAAATTTCAATGTCATCAATACTGCTTCATTGGTACAGAGCCATGCTCATGTACTGTTGGGCCTCCATAACAAAACGCCACAGATGGGGTGGGGGGGGGGACTTCAATAACAGACATTTTTCTCAAAGTTCTAGAGGGTGGAAGTCCAAGATCCAGGTGCTGGCGGATTCAGTGTCTGTGAACACTCTCTTCCTGGCTTGAGGACGGCCACCTTCTCCTGTGTCCTCACAGGCAGAAAACGAGCTCGCTCTGGTCTCTTCCTCTTCTTATAAAGGCACCAACCCATCATGGGACCCCGCCCTCAGGACCTCATCTAAACGCAATCACCTCCCAAAGGCCAACGGCATCCCACTGGGAGTTAGGGCTTCAACATATGAATTTTGGGGGACACAAACATTCGGGCCAGAACACTTATTCACGTATCGGCCACGACTGCTTTCACGCCACGTGGCAGCACTGGGGAGTTGGGATAGAGGCTGCACTGCCTGAAAGGCTAAAACAATTATTCTCTGACCCTTTGTAGAAAAGGTTTGCGGATCCCCGTTCTAGGAGTTACCTCGGCCTCTAGAAGGCTACACCTCCCTCCTGGAGCAACAGGGGCTTCAGGTACCCTTTGCACACAGCCTTTGGAGCCACAGACCTCTGCTGCTGGACCCCGCCTCTGCCCCCGTGAGCCCACACCTGTTTCCTGGGCCCAGGTCTCGGCCGTTACCTCTCTTCGAGTGGGGCTTCAGTTAAGTGAGGTCACCGCATGAAGCACTCTGCCTGGGCCCCACGTGCACTCTTGGTCACTGTCATTCTGTTCATCTCCTGCGTTCAGGCGTAGCTTGCGCGGTTTGGTGATTTTCAAGCCAACCCTGGGACTCTGTTGAGAGTTTTCAGTGTATGAAATCACAGCCTTCTCTCCGGGGACTGGACAGGAGTCCAGTTTAATAACTGATAGCCAGAAGCAGACCCATTTCAAAGGCAGCGTGATTTGTAACATTTTGCAGCCCCGTTCAAAACCTCGCTTGGGGAGGGGGGGCAAATGCAGGAGGTGTATTTGTCAATGCTGGTGCCTGAGCGCTCAGCTCCGCGTCCTGCAGACCCCACCCCGGTCACATCATGGGTGAGGGGTCTCCCGGAGCCTTCGTAGAAATGCAAACCTTCATGGTTGAAAAGCTCCTTGTGGTTTTTTTTCCCTGGGGGACACCTCCCGGGTGACATGTTATGCAAATTTTCCAAGTGTTCCAGACAGGCCACGTGCAAAATCCTAATCAAATTCACAACGTGGCTCCATGGTCTGTCCAAAGGATCCTCTCTCTCCAAGGGGCATGGAGGTTTGAAAGGGCTCCACAGTGACTCATGGAAGCTGAGTGGCCCTGATGACATCGCAGGAAAGGGGACCCCCAAGAGGTGCTTCTCTACCCTGCCCAGTGGGGTCCCACCTGCTCCTCCCCCTCAGATGTCTGGGGAACAGAGCAGGGAGGGTGGCCCGCAGGTGGGGCCCGGGGGTTTCCTGCAGCTGTTAACCTGCAGGGTCTGAGGTTAATCATGTGACTCAAACGTGCCTGCCCCAAAGATGTTGCCTGCACAAGAGAAAGCTAGTTACTGCAGAATCTTATTATTATTTTAAAAAATCTCTAAAGCCCTGCATCAACATCAGCAAACCAAAACACCACCAAACAAACCCCCCTATCACTGGTAGATGTCTTTTGATGGATAGGATACCTCCCTAGGATGCTGGAAAACCTGATGAAAGATGTCTCCGGTGGGGACGGCAAACCTCTGGTGGCTGCAGCCAAGGGACGGGGGTGGATATTTGGGCTTTGTGAGTCTCTGCCATGTGAAAACAGCAAGAGACAATTTGTGAAGGAAAGGGTGTGGCTGTGTTCCCATAAAACTCTGTTGACAAAAACAGGTCGTGGGCTGGATTTGGCCCTCAGGCCATAGTTTGCAGAACTTTGATCTCTGACATTAAAAAAAGGTGACATCCACTGAAATTAAGACAGAAGTGTGGATCCTTATGATGTCCACAGCACTCACAGCTCTGCTCTGTCCTTTTGTGGGGACACTCTGGTCGGGAAGGGGACCCCCTCAGGTCCAAGATAACTCCCATGCTGCCTGCTGGCTGAGCCCCTGACCCCGTTGCTCAGCGGGGCTGCTGGGGAGGGAGAAGGCACAGAGGTCCCACGTGCCCTGAGTCCTCATTAACCTGCTAGTAATTCTGATTTATCATCGGACCGCAGGCCTGATTAATCTGCTCCTAGTAAACATGTAAAGCCGCCCTCCCAGCCGCTTGCTGGGGACAGCTGGCCATGGTCGCAGGCTGCCTGCCGCCTCTGATGCCATACTATTTTTGGTTACTCTTTCTGTCTCATTTATTTTTGATTTGAGTTGCTCATACAGACTGTATGTTCTCTTTCTTGCTCCTGCACTGAGATGAAATAAGCATAGTATTTTTAAACCCAGCTCGTGCTGCCTCAGTGCAGCACCTGGAAAGCGCCGTCCAAGGTGGGGCCGCCTGCCCTCTTGCTCCGGCCCACAGCCTTGCCTCACTCTCCTGGACACGGTGACCCACTCAGTCCTGGGGAGACGCTGGGCCTTCAGGGTCCTGCAGTGACACTGGGCTTTCAACGGCTGGGGGTCCAGGACATCTGAGTGCCCCCTGAGTGGCATGGAGGGACGAGGCACCAGACACCCACCTGACCAGCATCCCTGGCCTCATCCCTGGGCGGGGACCAGTCCAAGCTGCTGGTGACCGAGTGCAGAGGTGTGATGCGCTGGGATAAAGGCTTTCACGTGCACTCACTCACTTAGCCTTCACCCCACACCCCGTGAAGTTGGTACTGCTTATTGCCAACACTGGTGATGGCTGGGGAAACGGAGGCTCAGAGAGGTCCCGTCGGCCTGGCCATGGCCCCCTGTCAGCCCTGAGAGTCCCTCCTCTGAACCACAGCCCTGCGTTGCCACGGGCAGAGAGGGAGCAACCAAAGGCCTCCTCCCGACAGGGGTGAGACAACCGTGCTCTCCAGGATGAGAGTGGCTGGGATGGGGCGGGGCAAAGGCGGGGGGGGGGGGGGGTGGTTCTCCTTAGGAGACCAGCAACGATACAGGTGCGAGCCGGGGAGGCCTGGGCCAGGGTGGGCCGGCAGCCGCTGGAGCCGGGAGGTGGAGACCAAAGGCCGGCTGGCGGGTGGATGTGGGGTGCTGGGGGAAGACAGGGGAGCAGGGTGACCCCCCCAGCTCCGACATGGGGGAATTGGTGGGTGCAGCAGGTTGGGGGAGCCTGGACCCTGGTGGCGGCTGCGTCCAGTCCGAGGGGCCCGTGGGACACCCACGTGGGGGGCTGGGGTCTTCCTCCGGGCTCCTCCCCTCTCTCCTGCCACAGAGCCTTGGCAGGTGCCATCCCTCTGCCCGGGACGCTCTTCCTTTGTGTCCCCGCTCAGATGTCACTTCTCCAGAGAGGTCGTTCTGGAAAGCCCTCTCCAATGTCCTGTCCATCACAGCAGCACGTGCATTTCCTGCAGAGCTCGTACCCCAACCTGCGGTGACTCCACCCGGCTGTCCCCCTGACCAGACGGTGAGCTCAGAGGGCAGCCACTGGGTTGGTCTCATTCCCTGAGGAACCCCTTGTGCCGGGCCGGGGCGATTGCTGAACGCGTGCAGGCAGGTCACGCCTGCTCTGCATGGCTCGCGTGTTCCTTCTTCCTGCAGCTCAGCACCTCCTCCGCAGGGTTGCACGGTGGGAGAGTGCAGTTCACAGAGGTCCAGGTCAGGATCTCAGGCTATCACTGGACTGACAGTCTCTACCGGGTCTGGAGTCCCCGACCAGGATGATCCCTGGTTCACAGCACAAGGACAGAGCCAGGCATCTCAAGGGCACGTGTGCACGGGCATAGAGCACATGTATATGCATGTGTGAACATGCACATACACTCACACGCCACCTTCACCATCTCCATGACCTTCACCTCCATGACCTTCACCTTCATCACTTCTACCACCTCTAGCACCTCCACAACCTCCACTTCTATCATGCCCTCCACCTTCACCCCAGGTTGGCTCCTCTTCCCCCAAGCACTGCTGCTTTGGAGTCTTCCCCCGCCGAACGACCCTCTGCGCTTCAGTTCTCACCTCCATGCCCACGAGCCCCACGGCTGCACCGTCAGCACCCCCGGCCTGAGCCCCAGGTTCAGACTCTCAGCTGCCTGCTGGCCCCATCCACATAGCTGTCCCCGGAACACTCCCTCTCTTGCCCATCTCCACTGCCAGCCTCGGGTCGACCACCTGTCACCAGAGTCCCATTCCTTTTTCTCCACCGCAGATCCATCAGGCCATGCCTTTACTGGCTGCCCAGGGCCTTCAGCCTCAGGCCCAGTGCCTGGGCTTGGTCTGCAGAACCACTCACAGCCAGGCCTGACTACTTCTGTAGCCTGCTCCCTCTTCCCCGGCCCTGACTTCCCACACGCTTGCCTGCCTCTTTTCCCACACACCTGGCCTTGGGCACGCCTGCCTGCCTCGTTCCCTCATGCTCCTGTACCTGTGGCGGCCCCTGCCCTTGTTCCTTCTGTGCCCCACTCTGGGGCGGGTGCCGTGTCTCCCCATCCGCTGGGGATGCCACCAACCTCAGGGTCCAATGCCGTGGTTGCTTCCCTGTCCTGCACATGTCACCCCACACTATTTGCAGTGGTTACCCCCGGGGCGGCAATAGCGGGGAGGGTGTTGGCACTTTCCATGATTAACACCTCTACCGTCCGAATCTTCTGAACTACCCCGCTAAAGCTCTAAGAAGCAAAGAGCTGGGGCAGGTCTACTCGACTCCAAAGCCAACACTCTTAACGCCCCCTCATGCCATTTTGTCCCAGGCTTCCATGATGATTTCTGGAGAAGAATGCTCCTTGCGGCTTTCTGGTTTAAATCTTTGACACTCGAATGCCAGCCCAGCCTCATCCCCAATAAAACCTCCCCCTCTTGCCTAAATCCAACTGGGGGATATATGGGGCTGATGTCCCCCACCCCACCCCGGCTTTTCTACCTCTTTTACTCACCGGAGCAGGGACGAGGAAGGACTCGTCACTTTGCCCTCAGAACGTGAATAACCCTGGACCAGGCATTCCACCTGTGAACAGGGGGATGGGGATGATTGGAGGGGGAGGGGCAGGCAAAACACCCTCCAATTCCCAGAAAACAAGCCGGTGGCTCATTCTGGAATCCCCAAGACAGGGATTTTCAAAGTCTGTGTGTCCTGGTCACACCTGAGATAGTTCTCGAATCTAATATTTATCTACTTATTTTTCCAGTTATCTTTGAATTATGACAAGTAATGCTGGCTTTCCCTTAATTGCAGGAATGGCAAGTTTCATTTCAAAATAAGCTTATTTAAGAAAAAGGTTTAACCAGCTGAAAGAGAAATGCAAGCTCTGAAACAGGTCTGGCTGTGTGCACATATGACTCAGAGCATCAGATGAAAGGCCAAGGACTAGAGTGTGGAAATACTTGCCAAAGACAGAGAGACAGACAGACGGAGATGCAGAGACAGAGGCACCTGAGCGCAGGAGGGAGAGTGCTTCCTGAAACCCACGGCCTCAGAGTCTCACCCCCAGAAATCCCAGGGGAAGGCATGTAGACTCCACCGTGGAACCACAGGGCAAAGGTGAGTTCCAGGTCGTCATGCAGTTCTTTCTTTTCTTTAAAACTAATTTTCCTCCCCTTTTGTGAAAGCATGTCAGAGTTCCTCCAATTACAGGAAGTTTACCAAGAGAATCTAGGGAGAGACCAGAACCCCGGCAGGATGGAGCATTCCAGGCCAGCCCCGGAGAGCAGCTCTGATGAGGGTCTGGGTGGGGGGACGTGCCTCGGAAAGGGTGTGTGTGTATGCACGCACACACACACACACCCCACAGGTGTGCATACACGCACGCACACGCACGCACGCACAGGCCCACTCTACCCATCGGCCAAGCAGCCCGAGGTCTGCTGCCGCTCATGTACCCCAGGAGACGCTGGGGAAGGCCTCTCCTCCCTCAGGCCGGATGCTCTGCCCCAGGTCAGGCCAGAAGGGTGGCCTGAGCTTCCCGTGTGTGCGAGGACTTGCAAGCTCACGGCCCGCGTCCCAGGTGGTCGCAGGCCAGCCCCGGGGGGCCTCCCGCCGCTCCGAAAAGCAGATGCTCCACAGAGCAGGTGAAGATGAAGGACCCAGGATCCCCCCCCCACCCCCCCCCCCGGTAGGGGGTGGTGGCTAGAAGGACTTGAGAGCCATCTGGGCGACCCAACCGTCCAGCCAGAGCACATCTCAAACACGACTCAGAGAGTGTGTCCCACACCTTTGGGGGAGGCAGAGGGGCTGGGCCCGCCCCTACCTCCCCTGGGATGAAGCGCACCCAGGGGTGCTTTTGCTCTCCTCCCTCTGGGGCCTGGCTGTGTCCACTTCCTGCCTCAGTGGATGCTCCCAGAGCCATGGGCGGGGCTGTCTCCCTGGGAGGAGCTGGGCCCCCATCAAGGCAACAGGCATCTCCTCACCCAGCGCCCCAGACCTGAATGCCCCACGTGCACCAGCCCCTCTGTGGAGGCTGGGGGTCAGCGGGGCCACACACAGCGCGAGATCTGGCTGGGGGTGTGCTGTGGGGCCGAGCTGTGTGGCCCACACTCTACCGCCCCAGCTCTCTTTTCACACCGAGAGCGTTTCTCGCCTGTTCTGGTACCTGGACCTTGTCCTTCAGAGGGGAGAGGTTCTTAAAGATAAAGAACAGCGGAACCAGAGCGACCTGTCCCCAGTGCTGACCACTGTCAGGGGGACAAGGGGGGCTTCCTGCTGCAGGATGGGGACTCGGCTGACTGCCCGGAGGCCCTTTCCCTTACGAAACCCAAGCCCTGTCCTTCGCGCCAAATAGAAGACAAGCTGCAGGTCTTAATGGCCCACCTCCAGGATTCCCTCCCCACTGGCGCCGGTGAGGGGGTCCGGGTGAGGCAGCAGCTCCTGGCCCCCCACACTCACCAGCTCCCTGGGGGGCGGTCGTGCAATCCCAGAGGACTCCAGGCAGCACCCACGGGCGGCACTGAGTCCAGGACACCCTGCGGTCAGCATGCCTGCGGCATCTCCAGCCCCTCGGCTGCGGCTGCAGTGCCGCGAGTACCTGGCTGGGGCGTCAGAGACAGAACCTCTTCATCCGCCTCTGAGAGGGATAACCAATGAGCTGAGGGACTGCGGGAGGGGGAGGTCTGAGCACGCGATTCCCCTCCCCCTTAAGTGGTCCCGGTTTTCCCCACTCCTTGGGGGGCATCCACAGTAAGAGGGACAGAGAAATGCCGTATCTCCTATCAGAGCCGGACTGAGGTCTTTCCAACTGAGCCTCGGTGGGAAGAAAATACAGAGTTTGGGGGGCAGGGGGCGGGGAGGAAGAAGCACCCCTTGCCAGTGATCAGGGCTGTGACCCCTGTGATGATTCAAAGCCTGACTCAGCAGCTGACACAGGCGGGAGCAGAGACGGCCCAGAGCTCGGCAGATGGCAGATGGAGGGAGCAGCTCCAAGCTGCTTCCTTTGGCCCGGGCAGAGGGGTGGGTTTTAACCGCTTACCCCCCAGGATGGGAGCAGGAGGGAGAGGCCGGCACCCTGGTGTCCCCCAGACAGGCAGCCTCAGAGTCGGTCTCTCTAGTCCAAGTGGACACGTTGGCGCCCTCTTGTGCCACCAAGCAGTCCCTGGACACTCGGCCCTCCCCCAGGGCTTCCTCTCTGGAGCCTTGGACAACCCACACCCTCAGGGGCCCTCCAAGCAGGGTGCCGGGCAGGGAGGACTTGGGGAGCCGTGGGTGTTCCCATCTTGCCCGCTGCTACGAGTTTCTGCAGTAACATTGGGGGGCTGGTGGTGGGCCATGGGGACGGGGCCACCTACTTCTGGCCAGCCCCGTGCAGGGGCCTCTGGTCACCGTGTCCAGCCAGGCCCCTCCCCTGTAGATGGCACAGTGCCTGGCACAGCACACGGCTGACTGTCTGCAGCTGATCCTCCAAACTCCGCGTGATCGCACACACGGTGGTGCTGGACCCCTGGGCTTTTAGGGGGATTTCAGCGGTGACCCGTAGAAGTTGAGGGACAGACCTTGGTGCCATCTGCAGAGGGAATCAGGAGCCTGAGAAGAAGCTTGCTCGCCAGGCAGCGTGTCTGAGGGACGCTGGGCCCCTAAAGTCTGTAGCACAAACCCATCCCTCCCCGGGGGAGGCACAGGCTGGCATCCTGAAAACGGGGCCCTATCTGAGCACCTCCCATCTGCCCTCGATGGGGCACGCTGCCCTGTCTCACCTGCTCACCTTGTCACCCAGGCTGCTGGGCCCACCGCTCTGAGGCCAGGAAGGGGGGCTCTGCCCTCTAAGTACGCTGGCAGGTATGGCCAGGGTGACCCCCTGCTGGATCCCACTCCTCATTGCGGGCCCCGGCTCCGGGTGGAACTGCTGGCTTTCCAGAGAGGGGATCCAACTCGACCCAGCTCGACCCCAGGTCCACACCCCACACTCCCACTTTTACCCCTTAGCCAGTAACACCCAACATGCAGTCCCTGCCAAGGGGGAAGAATCAGCAGACCAGAAAGAAAGCCATAGGAGCTTCTGGAGGGGGCCCTGGGGGTGGTGGTGGGGAATCAATGGCAGAAACCTGCTGTGGTGGCTCAAATTGTGTCCCCCGCCCCCCAAATATATGCCAGAGTCCCGATCCCTGGTATTGGTGAACAGGACCTTAGGAGGCAAAAGGGTCTTTGCAGATGTAATTAAGGTCAGGTCATCCTGGATTCGGGTGGACCCTACATCCAATGACAGGTTTCCCTAAAAGAGGAGAAGACACAGATGCAGGGAAGGAGGCAGAGATTGGGGTGATGTGTCTCCCTTTGCTGGGGGGGACCTGTGTCCCCAGCCCTGGTTCAGTTCCACACCTTGAGGGGAGGGGCAGTTTGCAGGGAAATTTCTGCAGCCCTCCTTGCATTAGCGTTTGTGAACAGGCTCCTGGGGCCCTCCCCGCTCTCCAGGGGACTGTAAGAATAAATAACAAATGATTTCAAAGAGGATTATGCTGCTGGCACCACGTGACAGAGGCATGAAAGATTAACATCTTGCCCATGCAGCACTACACTAGCAATTGGAAAGCCAGCTTTACTCCACCTCATCCATTAAAGGCTCTGCTGAATTAAAAGAGATGCAAAGGAAAGCCATCGGGCACTGTGCCTTTGCAATCATATAATTAACAGGAAAAAAAAAATGCGTTTTTAAATGAAAATACTCATTGCAGGTGAGGTTGCAAAGAAGCTACTCCAATGAGACGTTGCTGCTTCGGGGATGTGTGGCACAATCTTTTGGGAAAGTAATTGGGCAATAAAGATCCATAGCTTGGGATCCAGAAATCCTACTTATATAAATGTAACCTAACAGTCCAAGAGAGGAAATAAACTTAGATGCACACCGGTGTTCAAGACAGCGTTATTGGGAAGAGTGAAAAGATGCTAAATCCCTAAGGAGATCATGTTTCAGTGAATTTTGGGAAAACAATAGGATATAACTCGGTCACTGGCAGTGATGTCTCCCTGTTTGGGAAAGTGCTCGGGCAGTGATGTGAGTGGGGGAGGAGGGGAGCCCCACGATTCTGCAGGCGGGAGGGGAAAGCACACAGGAGAGTGGGGAGGGCTCCCGCCTCCCAACCGCACTCTTCCTGCCTCAGGCTCAGCGACCCCCTTCTGGTGGGAGGGTCTGCGTACATGAGGCAGGGGAAGAAAGAATCCAGTGGGGCTCTGCCAGCACTGAGCTGAGGGCTGGGCTGGACCTTTATGCGGTGTCCTCTTACCAGGAATCCTGGCGACCCCAGCCCAGGGGGAGGCCAAGGGTGAGCACCCATCCCATTAACAAGGCGACATGGGGCCCAGGGTCCTCCGCTGGCTGTGTGACCTGAGGTCAAGCATGGAAGCTGTTCTCACCCATGAAGCACCTACGCCTGGGGTGGCTGGAGGGTTACGAGTAAATGCTTGTAAGGTTTGAGCAAGAGCCTGACAGAGCAGATCCCAGACAAATGGCGGCTGCTGATACAAATAATGATAGGACAGTCATTATCCTACCCCTCCTCATCCCCACCGTCAGTATCATCATGGTCATCATCACTGCTGTCATCACCAAGATGACTGTCATCCTCATCATCACCACCATCACCATCACCATCACCATCACCACCACCATCACCACTACCATCACCATCACCACCATCACCATTACCATCACCATCACCACCATCACCATCACCACCACCACCACCATCACCACCAGCATCACCATCACCACCATCACCATCATCAACACCATCACCATCACCATCACCACCACCATCACCATCACCATCGCCATCACCACCAGCATCACCATCACCACCATCACCATCATCAACACCATCACCATCACCACCACCACCACCATCACCATCACCATCACCATTACCACCAGCATCATATGAACTGCCTGCCTCCTTCCCGCAGTGGGGCAAAGGCTTTCAGCCGTCCAGCCTCCTTCCTGGAGGTCCCCAGCTCCCGTGGAAACCTGCTCACGGGGCCATGGCCTTCTCTGCCTGCCGCTTGGGACCACTCAATCTGGATGCCCTGGGACGGCTTCTGCAGTTAGAAGGCATTAACTTCGCATAATTAAGTGGCTCTGCTATAAACACATGAATGTGGCTACCGGGCACTGAGCGTGCAGTCTGTTCGGGGAGGCTGCCGGGCTGC